>NC_072396.2:577500-948750 GCF_028885625.2 Pongo pygmaeus
CCTGCCACACATCCCAGCCTCTCTGGGAGTCTCCATCTGCAGAAGGATGCACTGACTGTCTGTCTCTAGTTGTGCTGACCCACCATCCCTGCACCTCTTTGTAGATTCAAAGCTGTGTAGGAAGTAGCTTTTGACAGCCCAGCATATCATGTCTTATGTAAACCCTTCTAATTTATAGAGGGTCTCAGGTCTAATCTTGCACATTCTCCTGCCGTATCCTAAATTATCAATCATTTTAATGACATGCAAAAAAAAAAAAACAAGCAAATCTTAGATGACATCCTTATCGCCTATTTTAATACAATTTCCTAAATCAAACATCGTAGGGAAGCTCATATAAAAAACTTACGCCTAGCAAGAAATTAAAGAAACGTGTACTTAGGGCAACCAATATTACACGGATAGACTTATCAGATCTTTAATTTTATACAAACGAGCTTCTCTTCGTATTAAAAGATGCACCTGGCTTTTTGAATTACAGACTCCCTGGGTCCACATATGCGAAGACGTCTTTGGAATCATAAATACTAGCTAGCAACAATCCTACACTAAAATTCAAGTCTTAATCAGGTCTTACACCACGTGCATTTTTTGTTGTTGTTGTTTTGTTTTTTTGAGATGGTGTCTCACTCCTGTCACCCAGGCTGGAGTGCAATGGTGCAATCTCTACTCACTGCAACCTCCGCTTCCCAGGTTCAAGTGATTCTTCCGCCTCAGCGTCCTGAGTATCTGGGATTAATAGGTGCCCGCCACCACACCTGGCTAATTTTTTGTGTTTTTGGTAGAGATGGGGTTTCACCATGTTGGCCAGGCTGGTCTTGAACTCCTGACCTCATGATCTGCCTGCCTCGACCTCCCAAAGTGCTGGGATTACAGTGGTAAGCCACCGTGCCCAGACAAATTCCTGCTGTTTTAAACCCATCTGTGCATTGGACGTTTTTACCGCAGCCCTACGATGCAGATGAGGATGGTGATCTTTGTTTGCTAAATCATGGGTTTCTGCCTGTTTAGAAGGCAATTTAAGCGTGAATGAAATGAATCTGATATTTGTGCAGAGCCCTCTAAGCAGCCGTCTTCGACGTGGCCACAATCCCTTATTAGCAACAGCTCCTGGCACCCACGGCCTCCCACACCCAGAAAGCAAACTTACAGTTTGACCACCAAAATTTAAAATTGTGTGGCTGTACGGATGACCCGGCTTGTTTGAACTCCCAAGGAAAAGAGGAACTCTTGTTTTACAAGTTTATTGCATGATGACATACTTTAATTTTATACAAACGAGCTTCTCTTCGTATTAAAAGATGGTATATAGTGGAGAGAGGATGTTTGGATGTTGGAAAAAAATCTGTCTCGGAAAGACAGAGTTTTTTGTAACTGGGGATATACAGGTGCCAGCCTCTTGCTATCCATTTGGGAGAGTGCTTTTTTTTTAATTTTTGAAACAGTGTCTGGCTATGCTGCCCAGGCAACTGTGCAATGGTGCAATTATAACTCACTGCAGCCTCAGCCTCCTGGGCTGAAGCAATCCTCCTGCCTCAGCCTCCTGAGTAGCTGGGACTACAGGCATGTGCCGCCATCGTCAGCTAATTTTTTATTTTTTGTAGATGTGGGGTCTTGCTACATTGCCCAGTCTTGTCTCACACTCAGAGGATCAAGCAATCCTCCTGCCTCGGCCTCCCAAAGTGCTGGGATGACAGGCATAAGCCACCCCATCTAGCCAGTTTCAGCCAGTTCCATTCCCAAGTCCCAAAGATTCACTGGACCAATGACCGGGCATTTCATTCCCTCTTCCCCAAGAACTGAAGCGGATGCATTTTCTCATGGATGTTGTATGTTAGTGCTGGGATCCATCAGTAGAGAAGGGTGCACACCTGCTTTTTTGGGGCACACACACACAGACACTGTCTCTCTCAGTGGCTCTTGACCTCTAACCATCAAAGCTGGGTGCATGCATGGCCCCAGGATCCCAAGCATCCCTCAGGGGCTGACACTGTTTGTTCGGTCTTCTGGTCAACCACTCAGTAAGTTCTTCCTCAGGCTCGTTGCTCACCCTGGCCACCGTCCCCGCTGCAGGCTCCTTACTCACCTTGGCCACCGTCCCCACTCTAAACGTTCCAGGGGCTCTCCTGTCCTGGCTGCAATGATCACCCCGGATTCTTGGGGACAGGGGATTCTATTGGGACTCACTGCAGAATGAGAAGGGTAGCAAGATAGTTAGATCATAGCTAAATAGATAATAGGTAGATGATAAATAGATAGATGAAAGAGAGTGGATAGATGGTAGATATAGATGATAGATAGACAGATAATAGGTAGATGATAGGAAGATAGTAGATAGATGTAGATTAGATAGACAGATAGGCAGATGATGGAATGCGAGTAGATGAATAGATAGATAGATGATAGATAGATAGATAGATAGATACATACATACATACATACATACAGACAGACAGACATATATACATACATAAATAGAGGATAGGATGTAATGGATAAAAGATAGATAGATAGATAGATAGATAGATAGATAGATAGATAGATATACAGATGATAGAATGTGACTGGATGAATAGATAAAAGATAGATAGATAAAAGGATGTGAATGTATGAATAGATAGATAATGGATGGATGGATGGATGGATGGATAGATAATAGGATATGAGTGGATGAATAGATAGATAAACAGATGATAGGATGTTAGTGGATGGATAGATAGATAGATAGATAGATGGATAGATAGATGTGATGGTGGATGGATAGGTGGATGAACAGATAGATAGATACACAGGTGAATAGATAGATACTAGACAGATGTGATGGGTGGATGGATAGATGAATGGATGGATAGGTAGATTGATAGATTGATCAATAGATAGATAGACAGATGGTAGATGGATTTCTTTTAATAGATAAGACAGATAGTAGATAGACAGATGATAGATGGATATACGGATAGCTATTAATACACAGATAAAGAGATAGGCAGATGATAGAATGAGAGTGGATGAATAGATAGATGATAGATAGATAGATGATAGAAGGTTATTGAATGAATAGATAGATGATAGATAGATAGATAGATAATAGGATGTGAATGTATGAATAGGTAGGTAATAGATGGATGGATGGCTAGATAGGTAGATAGATAGATAAATAGGATATGAGTGGATGAATAGATAGATAGATGATAGATAGATAATGGGATATGAGTGGATGAATACATAGATACATAGATGTCATGGTGGATTAACGGATAGATACATGGATAGATGAATAGATAGATATTAGGTAGATGTGATGGATGGATGCATGGATAGATCAATCAATAGATAGATAGATAGACAGATAGACAGACAGATGGACAGATAGATAGATAGATACACCTTCATGAAAAAAATTCCCTACATTTAGTAGAATGCACTAGGACCTTACCCCTGGGGATGCTGAAACTTAAGCTGAGATTTGGGTCAACAACACAACGATTGTATTCCAGGACATGGCATCTGCTGATTCTGGGGACCAGACTGAGGGAAGGCACGAATTTTGTCCTCCTTCTTCCAGAAGGAGGCCTCTTTGCAAATGGTTCTTGGGGAGAAAGTTTGCCTCTGGCTCTTTGGTATATTTCTGCATCTCAAGGGACGTTTCTATCTCAACCTAATACCGAATTCCTCTTGGATGAGTCTCAAAATCATGGTGTTTCTCTTCAGTTTCACGACTGGAGGGGGTGAGAGTTGGTTGGGTGGACACATCCCTCCTCGGGACAGAGTCAGAGAGGAAATAAATATATTCCTAGTTCTGTAGTGGAGAGTTTAGCAATTTAACCGAGAGGTTGGAGACTACCTACTCTATTTTCAGGAGCAGTCTTGGATTTGGGGCCTCACTAAAGAAACTCACAAAATGCAAAGCATAGAGGTAGAAAATGACCAAGAAAGAAAACACCTCGAAAATCAGTTTTAGGATGAGCCCAGGTTAAAAACGCAGCATACAAGCCAGGCACGATGGCTCACGCCTGTCATCCCAGCACTTTGGAGGCCGAGGTGGGAGGATCACCTGAGGTCAGGAGTTTGAGACCAGCCTGACTAACATGGTGAAACCCCATCTCTACTAGAAATAGAAAAATTAGCCGAGTGTGCTGGTGCGCACCTGTAATCTCAGCTACTCGGGGGGCTGAGGCAGGAGAATCGCTTGAACCTGGGAGGCGGAGGTTGCAGTGAGCTGAGATCATGCCACTGCACTCCAGCCTGGGGGACAGTACAAGAGTTTGTGTCAACAAGCAAAACAACAAACAAACAAACAAAACCCCACAACATAATTCATTCGAACCCATTCTTAGTCATCTTTGTGAGATTCAAAAACCACAAATTCTGATTCAGTGGGATAGGGTTGAGAGAGAAATCCATGCGAGTTTGAAAAGCGTGTAAATTAGCTCAGACATTTTCAAGCACACACGGGGATTAAAACTCAGCCAACAGCTCTTCACCGTTGAGCCTCTCGATTACGAGGACTTTGATAAAAAGATGATTGAAATTGTGGTCTTCAGTAGGTGAACTCTTCTGCTCAGAGGTTTTCCTATAGCTGAGATATTCTCCTGTGTCTTGTCCCTGCCTTTACTTTCACATATTAGTAGAGAATGAAAAGTTGAAGAATTTGACTTCACTTCGGGTGTTCATTGGTGCAACAGATAAGGTTGTCTGTTGAAGGGAGTGAACCTCTGAAAACGGAGCCATGGGCTGGCTCTCAGAGCTAAGATAAAATATAAGAGGTCATGAAGACCAAAGAGAGGAGAAGAACCAGTGAAAGTGGAATAGAGAGTCCCAGACAATACGCTGGCTGGGTGGAGAAGATGCATGGATTTCATTGATATGAGACCGCAGGATTGTAAGACAGATGTACAAAGTAGCTCAGAGAGAAAACTCTTAGGGTCTGTCTCTAGCCTGCTTTCAACATCTGATTTCTTTTTTCTTTCTTTCTTTCTTTTTTTTTGAGACAGAGTCTCGCTCTTTCACCCAAGCTGGAGTGTAATGGTGTGATCTCAGCTCACTGCAGCCTCTGCCTCTGGGTTCATGCAATTTTCCTGCCTCAGCCTCCCGAGTAGTGGGAATTACAGGCGCCCGCCACCATGCCTAGCTAATTTTTGTATTTTTAGTAGAGATGGGGTTTTGCCATGTTGACCAGGCTGGTCTTGAACTCCTGACCTCAGGTGATTCACCTGCCTCGACCTCCCAAAGTTCTTTTTTTAAAAAAAATTTATTTTGTTTTTCAAGGGGCCTTCAACAGCAGGAACCACATGTGAATTCTAAACCTCTCTTTTCCAGCTGATTACAACTTTGCCTTCTCTGAGTGTTTGACCCATCAAAGCCAAACTCTGTCCTCCACCGTCTCCTGAAGGCACCATCTTGGTTGACCACTGAAGTAGGCTGAATGATGATGACCTGGAGAAACAGATCCTTGTCCTAATCCCTAAGAAGCAGAGAGTGTTCACTTACATGGCAAAAAGGGTTTTTGCAGACATGATGAACCAAGAATCTTGAGATGAAGAATTATCCTGGATTATCTAGGTGGACCCTAAATCCAACGACAGGTGTCTTTCTGGGAGACAGAAGAGGAGACACAGACACAGAGGAGGAAGCCACATGGAGACGGAGGCAGAGACTGGAGTGATGCGGCCAGAAGCCCAGGGATGCCTGGAGCCCCCAGGAGCTGGGAGAGGCAGGAAGGATCCTCCCCTAGAGCCTCCAGAAAGAAGGGGATAAAACTGAAGTGGATTGAACAGTGGCCCTCAGAAAGAACATATTCATGTCCTAACTCCCAGAACCTGGAATGAGATCGCGTTTGGAAATTGGGTGTTTGCACATACAATTAGTTAAGAATCTTGAGAGGAAATCGTCCTGGATTAGGGTGGGCTCTAATTTCAATAACAAGTGTCCCTTTAAGAGACAGAAGAGGAGACACAGACACAGAGGAGAAGGCCACGTGGAGACGGAGGCAGAGTCCATCTAATTCAGGATACTCTCAACTTGAAATCCTGAATTTAATGCGTCTTTAAAGACCTTATTTTTAATTAAGGTTACAAATAGTGTCCTGGCAACCGTGCGTTTTAGGGGACACTTTAAGCTAATACAGAGAGTGACAGCTGATTCGTGTAATTATCACAGAAAGGGAATTTTCATTTGCTGGAAGAGAGAAGAAAGCAGAAATTAAACAGGCAGTTTCTTCCACGTTGCTTTGGGCTCTGTTTGATTGCATTTACTCCAACCTCTGATGCCCTGCAGTGAAGGGTTTTGACTACAAACCTCAAATGGGCTTCCAGCCCCAGGAATTTATGAACTTGCTTTTTTTTTTTTTTAGTTTTTTGACAGGCCCTGAAGCGGCTACAATAGAAGAAAAACAAGTCTTCTACGAACAGAGAATTACTTTGAAAGGTCAAAAGCTAAGCTTAAAAGGATCTATTAAAACTCAACATCAAGGCTGGGCGCTGTGGCTCACTCCTATAATCCCAGCACTTTTGGAGGCTGAGGAGGGTGGATCACCTAATGTCAGGAGTTCAAGAGCAGCCTGGCCAACATGGTGAAATCCCGTCTCTACTAAAAATACAATAATTAGCCAGGCATGGTGGTGGGCGCCTGTGATCCGAGCTACTCAGGAGGCTGAGGCAGGAAAATCGCTTGAATCCGGGAGGCAGAGGGTTCAGTGAGCAGAGATGGCGCCATTGCACTCCAGCCTGGGCGACAGAGGGAGACTCCATCTCAAAGAAAACAAACACACAAACAAAAACAAACAAACAAAACCCCTCAACATCAAAAGGACAAACAACCCAATTAAAAAGTAGGCAAAGAACTAGAATAGACATTTCTCCAAAAGGAGATAAAGAAATGGCCAAGAAGGGCATGCAGAGATGCCCAGCATCCCTTATCATTACTGACGTCGAAACTGCATTGAGAGATGGCCTCACACCCACGAGGATGGGAAGAAGGATAGTGGAGACAATATTAGCAAGCATTGATGAGGATGTGGAGAAACTGGAAGTCCTGTCTACTGCCGGTGGGAGGGTAAAATGGCACAGCCACTGTGGGAAATGGCATGCACCTCCCCAAAAAATTAAACGTAGACTTATCATATGATCGCACAATCTCACTCCTGGCTGTGCATCCAAAATAACTAAAAACAGACTCAAAGAAAAACCAGAGCACAAAGAGCGGTGGTACAGGCACCTGTAATCCCAGCTACGTGGGAGGCTGAGGCAGGAGAATCATTTAAACCCAGGAGGTGGAGGCTGCAGTGAGCCAAGGTTGTGCCACTGCGCTCCAGCCTGGGCGACAGAGCGAGACTCCATCTCAAATAAGTAAATAAATATCACGCCTGTAATCCCAGCACTCTTGGGAGGCCGAGGTGGGCAGGTCCCGAGGTCAGGAGTTCGAGACCGGTCTGGCCAACATAGTGAAACCCCGTCTCTACTAAAAAATACAAACAAATTAGCTACTAAAAAATACAAACAAATTAGCCGGATGTGGCGATGCACGCCTGTAATCCCAGCTACTTGGGAGGCTGAGGCAGAAAAATGGCATGAACCTGGGAGGCAGAGGTTGCAGTGAGCCGAGATTGTGCCACTGCACTCCAGCCCAGGAGACAGTGAGAGACTCCATCTCAGAATAAAAAATAACATTAAATAAATAAATAAATAAATAAATAGAATCTCCAGTCCTTGGGCTCAGGGCTATTTGTACACACAACTACAGGGAGACTTTGGGTTTCCCAGTTCGGTCTTCCTTTAACCCGAAAACTCTTCTGGAGAGAAAGTGATCTTCTTCTCCTAAGACGTATAATGCTACAGAATGTCTCTGAAAGGGGTCATATTTCACCTGTTACAGCTGCTGAATTATTCACAAGCGGGTTCTGCGTATCTTGCACCTGTACTGGCCGATGAGCGTCAGAGAGGCTCCCATCTCGTTACTGTGAGAGGTGGGACTGGGGGGCTTCATCGCCAGGGATGACGGGCTCACGGTGCTTACCTTTGTGGTGGGGAGAGATTAATTGCAGCGTAGCTTGAACCTTGTGATGTTGAACTGTGCACGGCGGCACTGCCTCGGTCTCCCCAAGAGGCTTTTGATGCCTGTTTTACTTTTGTATTTTTATATTTATTTATTTACTTGAGACGGAGTCTCGCTCTGTCACCCAGGCTGGAGTGCAATGGCGCGATCGTGACTCACTGCAACCTCTGCCTCCCGGGTTCAAATGATTCTCCTGCTTCAGCCTCCGGAGTAGCTGGGATTACAGGCACCCGGCACCATGCCCAGCTAATTTTTGTGTTTTTAGTAGAGACAGGGTTTTGCCATGTTGCCCAGGCTGGTCTTGAACTCCCAACCTTGTGATCTGCCTGCCTCGGCCTCCCAAAGTGCTGAGATTACGGGCCTGAGCTACCATGTCCAGCCTTTATTTTTATTTTTGTTTATTTATTTGAGATGAGTCTCGCTCTGTCTCCCAGGCTGCAGTGCGCTGGCGTGATCTCGGCTCACTGCAACGTCCACCTCCCGGGTTCAAGCGATTCTCCTGCCTCAGCCTCCCAAGTAGCTGGGATTACAGGCGTGTGCCACCATGCCCAGTTAATTTTTGTATTTTTAGTAGAGATGGGGTTTCGCCATGTTAGCCAGGCTGGTCTTGAATCCCTGATTTTGTGATCCACCCGCCTTGGCCTCCCAAAGTGCTGGGATTACAGGCATGAGCCACCATGTCTGGCATTTATTTTTATTTTTATTTTTGTTTATTTGTTTGAGACAAGTCTCGCTCGGTTTCCCAGGCTGGAGTGCAACGGTGCGATCTCGGATCACTGCAACCTCCGCCTCCTGGGTTCAAGTGATTCTCCTGCCTCAGCCTCCCAAGTAGCTGGGATTACAGGCACCCACCACCATGCCCGGTTAATTTTTGTATTTTTAGTAGAGATGGGGTTTCGCCATGTTGGCCAAACTGGTCTTGAACCCCTGAATTTGTGATCCACCCGCCTTGGCCTCCCAAAGTGCTGGGATTACAAGCATGAGCCACCATGCCCGGCATTTATTTTTATTTTTATTTTTGTTTATTTATTTGAGAAGAGTCTCTCTCTGTTTCCCAGGCTGGAGTGCAATGGCACGATCTCAGCTCACTGCAAACTTCACCTCCTGGGTTCAAGTGATTCTCCTGCCTCAGCCTCCCAAGTAGCTGGAATTACAGGCGTGCGCCACCACGCCCGGCTAATTTTTCTACTTTTAGTAGAGACAGGGTTTCCCCATGTTGGCCAGGCTGGTCTCGAACTCCCGACCTCAAGTGATCCACCCGCCTTGGCCTCCCAAAGTGCTGGGATTACAGGCATAAGCCACTGTGCCTGGTGGATGATGCCTATTTTATAAATCAATGCCTAGAAAGTTTAGCGAGTCCAGAATCTTTTGGAACAGGTGTTACCAGCCACACACTTGGGCTGGTTCTTTTATTTCATTTCATTTATTTATTTCATATTTTATTTTATTAACATTTTATTTAATGTATTATTTTATTTTATTTATTTTATCTTTGATTGTATTAGTATTTTATTTCATTATTTAATTTTATTTTTATTTCATTCTATTTTGTTTGAGACACGGTCTTACTGTGTCCCCCGGGCTGGAGTGCAGTGGCTCCATCACAGCTCATTGCAGCTTTAAATTCTTGGGGTCACAGTCCTCCCATCTCAGCCTCCTGAGTAGCTGGGATTACAGGCACTCACCACTTCTGGCTAATTGAAACTGGGAGACAGAGGTTGCCGTGAGCTGAGATTTTATAATAATTTTATAATTATTATAATTATAATTTATACTTATAAATTATAATTTATACCACTCCTGGCTAATTTTATAATAATTTTAACATTGAGGTTTCACTATGGTACCCAGGCTGGTCTCGAACTCCCGGGCTCAAGCAATCCTCCTGCCTCAGGCATCCCAAAGTGCTGGGATTACGGGTGTGAGCCACTGTGCCTGGCTAATTTTTTTTTTCTTTCAGGTAGAGATGGAGTCTCACTGTGTTGCCCAGGCTTCGGTTTGTCCTTTTAGATAGCCGATTGGGATATTTAGTGTTACGGTTATGCCTGCTTCCATAGCAGGGGTATTGATAGGTATAGAATCAAAATCGGGATATAACATTGTTACTGTAAGATGGTGTGAAACGTGCTCTCCCCACTCCTTTGTAAACAGAGACAGGGGGGTTTGCCCCTTGTCCATCTCTGTCTACAAATCATCCTGGTAGGGACTGTACCTTTTGCCCGTCTTTCACGGCAAAAGAATCCTCCTGGTCCCTGGGTGGATATAGGCTCCTGTTTCCAATGCTGGAGGCTGCAGCTCACCTCGCTGCACCCCCCTTACCCACCGCTTGTGATCTGAACTCTGAGCTGATCTGGAGTCAGCAAAACTGCCTGCTATACTCCATTCCCATTCAATCCATTATGCAGCTCCCTCCACCAACTCCTCATCTCCCTGACTTCTAATTTGACAATGACAAAGAGCTCCGCGGTGATTTTAAATTTCATAATTTTAATCTGTCAAGCCTGACATTTAATTACTGCCCTCCTCACCTTGCAGCCACGTGCGAGGGCTGCTGTGCGTCTTCCTTTACAACGTATTTTTTTTTCCCCTTCCACCCCCGTGGAGGAGTAGACTAATAAATAAATATATGCATAACTGCCAGGTACAAGACAATGTGCCCGGGATGGTCTATTAGCCCCAAATCTAGACAGATGAGGTTAATCATATTTCCAAGAGCCGCTTTATCGTATTAGGAGTGATTAAAGCACGGCCTCAGCCCCTGGAAGAGACGTCCCTTGGAAACATAAAACAGGAGACCTGGTCTGTGCAGTTTCATGTGATATGGGAACCCCGATTTGCTGCGCTGCTGGTTGTGGGGTTTGCAAACAGACCAAGACAAGCAGGGATTGCTAAGAGATGACTCTTGGCAGCTGGGGTACGAAGGTTGTTTGGAACAGCTGGGGCCGTTCCTTGGGTGTCTATGGGAGGAAAGTCTCTCTCCACACACTGGTGGAACAGCAGGTGTAACAGACTCATCATAACTGGGTTACCTGTGCTGAGACCGTCCACCTTGATTTAGGTCCAAGCTGATTTCTTTTTCTTTTGAGACAGACTCTCACTCTGTCACCCAGGCTGCAGTGCAGTGGCACAATCTTGGCTCCCTGCAACCTCCACCTCCCGGGTCCAAGCGATTCTCCTGCCTCAGCCTCCCCAGTAGCTGGGATTACAGGCACCTGCCACCACGCCCGGCTAATTTTTGTGTTTTTAGTAGAGACGGGGTTTCACCATGTTGGCAAGGCTGGTCTCAAACTCCTGACCTCAGGTGATCCACCCACCTCGGCCTCCCAAAGTGCTGGGATTACAGGCATGAGCCACCGTGTCCGGCCCTTATCCCATAATGTTTCAATGTTTTTTTTTGATTTTTTGAGACGGAGTGTCTCACTTTGTCACATGGGCTGGAGTGCAGTGGCACAATCTTGGCTCACTTCAACCCCTGCTTCCCGGATTCAAGCGATTCTCCTGCCTCAGCCTCCCCAGTAGCTGGGATTACAGGCACTTGCCACCATGCCCGGCTAATTTTTGTGTTTTTAGTAGAGACGGGGTTTCACCATGTTGGCCAGGCTGTTGTCAAACTCCTGACCTCAGGTGATCCACCCGCCTCGGCCTCCCAAAGTGCTGGGATTACAGGCATGAGCCACTGTGCCCAGCCCTTATCCCAAAATCTTTCAATTTTTAAAAAATATTTGAAGGCATGCGTCATCACTTTCTGAGATCTCATGGATGAAGCCTGAAACCATCATTCTCAGCAAACCAGCGCAAGGACAGAAAATCAAGTCTACCATGAGAAAGACCCATTCCACCTGCTCTTAATATGCCAAAGCAAAGCATGATGCACCTCGGGAGCCCAATTTCAGGTCAATTTGGAAGAAGAGATGTCTCAATGCCAGAGTTGTGTGAGGGTGAAATGGCTTTTAATGACCAGGGTGAAATGTATTTTAGTAGAGACAGGGTTTAATGAGAAGGACATACCCCAGAGCCCCCTGGTGTCTCACCCAGAGAAAACCAAAGGCAGGTTCCAAGCAAAGGTCAGACGTTGGACTTCACAGCCCTGCACATCCATGCTAAGTCCTGGAGTCCGTAAGACGTCAGGGGGCTGCCGCCTGTGTCAGCTTATTTCAACATTGAAAACGCCTCTTTGTATCAGTGTGGGCTACAGAATGTCTCCAATGCAAAGAAAAACCTCATCATCCCAGGCAGAGACTTGGCAAAAACCATGAATGTTTGTACAACATTGTCTTAGCCTCCATTCCCATGTTATACATAATTCGTCCCCAATGGACATAAAATAGTTCATAACAATGCAAAAAATGCTTATCCTCATAGTCCAATTGCAGTCCAAAAAAAAAAAAAAACAAAACAAAAAAGACCCTGGAAGATTGAATTTTCTTTTCTTGTGATACATTCAGAAGTGTGGTCCAGAATAATTAAGCCATATTATTTTCCATAAATATCTGCTTTTTTTGTGGGAAACCCCAAGGGCCCTCTATGCAGAATGAAAAGCTTGGTCTAGCTTGAGATTTGGCAAGAAGCTGTTTAACACAGAGAGGGGCCAGGCAACAGGGGTTCCTCAGGTCATTTCCCACTATAAATAGCTCAGTGAAATTTAGAGAATGAGAGAGAAGCCTTTTGTAATTTCACTAAAGGATTAAGAAAATATAATAGTAATTGCCAGGTGGGAAAAAAATCCTTTTTTTTTTCTTTCAAAAATCAGTCAAGAGAAGTTTAGAAAGGAGATGAGATTGGAGGGGGGAGGGTTATTTATTTAATTTTTGTTTTGTTTTATTTTTAAGAAAGAGTCTGTCTGTGTCACCCACGCTGGAGTGCAGTGGCACAACCTCGGCTCACTGCAACCTCTGCCTCCCAGGTTCAGGTGATTCTCCTGCCTCAGCCTCCCAAGTAGCTGGGATTACAGGTGCCCACCATCATGCCTGACTAATTTTGTCTTTTTTTTTTTTTTAGTAGAGACAGGGTTTCTCCATGTTGGCCAGGCTGGTCTCGAACTCCCAATCTCAGATGACCCACCTGCCTCAACTTCCCAAAGTGCTGGGATTACAGGCTTGAGCCACCACACCCAGCCAGGATTTCATTCTTTTTTTTTTTTTTTTTTTAAGCAGAATACCATTTCCTTGTGATTGACAAATAATAATTGTATATATTTCTAGGGCACCATGCGATGTTTTGATACATGCATAGGTTGTGGAATGGTTAGATCAAGCTCATTAACAAATGCATCACCTCACATACATCTCATCTTTAGGAGGTAAGAGCATTTAAAATTGACTCAGCAATTTTGAAACATGCAATGTGTTATTATTAACTATGAGAATGAGAAAGAAGAGAAGGACAAGGGGCTCTCAGAGAAGCAACAAATATAGGTCCAAGCTCCTCACAACACCGACTTAAGCACCAACTGACTGCCTCTTAATTAGGTGCTTCCAAGTAAATAGAACTATTATCTATCAGATACAATACCAGAGACACCATACAATATATACGGTAAGGCCTCACCCAACATCACTGATAGGTTATCAGAAATTACAACTTTGGCCAGGCGTGCTGGCTCACGCCTGTAATCCCAGCACTTTGGGATGCTGAGGTGGGTGGATCACCTGAGGTCAGGAGTTCAAGACCAGCCTGGCCAACATAGTGAAACCTCATCTCTACTAAAAAATACAAAAATTAGCTGGGCATGATGGTGCATGCCTATAGTCCCAGCTACTCAGGAGGCTGAGGCAGGACAATTGCTTGAAGCCAGGAGGTGGAGGTTGCAGTGAGCTGAGATCACACTACTGCACTCCAGCCTGAACAACAGAGTGAGACTCTGTCTCAAAAAGAGAAACTGCAGGCTGGGCGCAGTGGCTCACGCCTGTAATCCCAGCACTTTGGGAGGCCGAGGTGGGTGGATCACTTGAGGTCAGGAGTTTGAGACCAGCCTGGCCAACATGGTGAAACCCTGTCTCTACTAAAAATACAAAAACTTAGCCCGGTGTGGTGGCGGGTGCCTGTAATCCCAGCTACAGGAGAAGCTGAGGCAGGAGAATGGCATGAACCCAGGAGGCAGAGCTTGCAGTGAGCTGAGATTGTGCCACTGCACTCCAGCCTGGGCAACAGAGCAAGACTCCGTCTCAAAACAAGAAACTGCAACTTTAAGCAAAACGACTTAGTGTATAACTAATTTCACCATAGGCCAATTGATATAAACAAGAGTTAAATTCCTAGAGCATACAGTAGGTCCTTTTGCTTAAAGTTGCTGCTTTCAAGAACCAGTTCATGATATTAAGTGAGAAGTTACTGTATATGGAAATTATATATTTATTATACCTTTTGTATGCATATTGCATATTGTGTATATCTGTATGTCTTTACATAAATATGTTCATGTATCTATTATATGTATTTATACATATATATGTATTTATGTATTTATACATATATACATGTATTTATGTATTTATACATATATACATGTATTTATGTATTTATACATAAATACATGTATATATGTATCTGTCTATTATATGTATTTATACTTATATGTATATATGTATATATGTATGAATACATATATGTATAAATACGTATATTTATATGTATTTATATACATATAAATGGTTGAATATACATATAAATATGTATATTTATATGTATACATATATGTATATTTGTATATACATATATGTATATTTGTATATACATATATGTATATTTGTATATACATATATGTATATGTATATTTATATGTATAAATACATATATTTATACATATATTTATACATATATGTATAAATACATATAATGTGTATTTATATGTATAAAATACATATTTATACATACAATATGTATTTATATGTATAAAATACATATTTATACATACAATATGTATTTATATGTATAAAATACATATTTATACATACAATATGTATTTATATGTATAAAATACATATTTATACATGTAATATGTATTTATGTGTATAAAATACATATTTATACATGTAATATGTATTTATGTGTATAAAATACATATTTATACATGTAATATGTATTTATATGTATAAAATACATATTTATACATGTAATATGTATTTATATGTATAAAATACATATTTATACATATATACATATATACATATGTATATATGTATAAAATCTATTTATATATACATATGTATCTGTATACATATGTATCTATTTATATATATATATTTATATATACATATGCATATGTATCCACTATGTATCCACTAGCTTGGTGCAAAAGTTAATGGCAAAAACTGAAATTACTTTTGCACCGACCTAATATTTATATATATTTTAAATTTAGGTTTTAGTTCTATTGATACAGATATATTTATATAGATCGTTGATATAGATTTCCTGTATTTATGGAAACTGCCGCCACATATATCTTTTATATTCATCTCTGTATAGTATAGTCATATGTATGTTTTTATATATACATGTATATCTTTTTACACACATCACAGGAAATAGACTGTTTAACTGAACAGACGACGAAAAAAGAAAACTGTTTAGCAAGCAACTTGAGCCACCTTTTTTTTTCCTTCCTTCTGAGTTGGACTACACTTGTTTCAATAACAGGGTGCTTTTAAAAAGATGTTTTTGAGAATTTGCGGCTCGTCTGGCTTGTATTAGAGGTTGACTTTTGAGGGAGGTGACATATGTTCCCTAGAAGGCCTCCCTCAGTGACTTCTCCTTGGGAGATGTTTAATGAGTGTTACTGGAGAGAGAGCAAAAGCGTGTCGGTCAGGCGATTATTTTGGTGTGTTTACGCAGGTTGCTAATTTTAAGTAACTGGATGGTTCCTTCATAACGACATTCCATAATCGTTCTCCAGGGTTGTCTGCATTTTTAAAATACAAGTCTAACCAACATCTCCAAAAGGCATCTGAAAAATGTTTTGATGTGTGGAAACCGTTCATTTCTCCGTGGTTGCATAACTCAAAAATAGATGAGGGCATTTCTGAAACTTTCCCAGAAAAATCCCTCTTGGGCTAACACTAACATTCGATGGAGAGAAGCAATAGGTAAGCATAAAATATGAACACAAAGGCCTTCAGCATAAAATGATCATTTTCATTTTAAGAATTGTCTGCTTATCATAACATGAAAATGATATTTCTGGTAGCTTTTAGAAATCCGTGTGGGTGAGGCTGATACTTAGAACTGTTCTGGTCATTCTCTAAGCTGAGATTTAGTGAATCCTCCATTGGAACCTCGTTTGTAAAGAACCCACACTCCTATTTTTGGCAACAAACTGGGATTTTTTGTGTTTATTTGTCTTAAATCGGCTTTTACTAAAGAGAGCTACGCCAGCCCCTAAGTTAGCAAAAGAATAATAGTTTCACACCACGATGCCTTTCTCGCCTGCATTTTGTCCTGAAGAATGAGAATTTCTGCCTCTTTGGAACGTTCAGCTGTCTGGCGTGAGGTGACTTTATTTTAGCTTCGTAAGAGTCATTCTTGGCAGATTTTGGGAATCAGAACCCAAGAATAAGAATTTGAAGGCAGGGAAAAATGTGACACAAGAAATATGTTCATCTGTTACCTATATTTTAAAAGTTGAAAAATGAAGTGTTTGGACTCTCTCTCTCTCTCTCTCTATATATATATACATAGATATAAAATATCTCTATATATCTATAATATATATCTATAAATATCTATATATAATATATATCTATATATCTATTATATATCTATATATTATATATCTATATATTATATATCTCTATATCTATAATATATATCAATATATAATATATATCTATATATCTATAATATATATCTATATATAATATGTATCTATATATCTATAATATATATCTATATATCTAAATATCTATAATATCTATCTATATCTCTATATATAATATATATCTATATATCTATAATATATCTCTATATATAATATATATCTATATATCTATAATATATCTCTATATATAATATATATCTATATATCTATAATATATCTCTATATATAATATATATCTATATATCTATAATATATCTCTATATATAATATATATCTATATATAATATATAGCTATATATCTATATATATCTATATATAATATATAGCTATATATCTATATATATCTATAATATATATCTATATGGATATATAATCTCTCTCTCTCTATATATATATATATATATATCTCAAAGAGGCAAAATGGTAGTTATTTTTTTTCCTGTCAAGCTGCTGCTTCTATAGAATTATAAGCCATTGTAAGGAAACTAGGAGAATTTTTTAAATCACCATAATCAACAGACCTGGTGTCTCTTTGGAACTTAAAACTCAGTGAAACTGAGTAACAAATTGAGCCGTTGGGACGTTTGTATTTGGTTTCAGTTTTGCTGATGATGTCACCGGAATCCGTTTCATACTTAAAAAATTATGCAAGGTTACTGCTGTTCAAGTTTGATCAGATCACGTAAGAATGAGAAAAACAGGCAAAGTCATGTTTCTGGCAAGGTATAGGATTTCCTGCTTGAGCCCACATTTACCCCTGTTCTTTCCTTGCGGGATGAAGTTTTTATCTGTCTCTCTGTGTGTCTCTTTTCTGTTTTTTTCCCCCAATTCTACTATATGGAAATCTTTCTCGCTGGTTTCTAGATGCCTTATGCTTTTCCAAGTAATTTTATATTTTGGAAAGGTGAGGTTAGAAATGGCAGGCCCATCTCACAGCTGAAAAATTCGCCATCTGGATTTGTCTTTTCTTTACGCAGGTCCAAGACGAGTATTTCTCTGAAATGTTTTTACTATGATTCAACATGAGTTTTACAGATTTAAACCACCCCCAAGAGTGTATTCATTTTTTTGTTTTTTTGAGACAGAGTCTTACTCTTGTGGCCGAGGCTGGAGTGCAGCGGGGGTGATCTCGGCTCACTGCAACCTCCCGGGTTCAAGTGATTCTCCTGCCTCAGCCTCCCGAGTAGCTGGGACTACAAGTGTGTGCCGTCACACCCAGCTAATTTTTGTATTTTTAGTAGAGATGGGGTTTCACCATGTTGGCCAGGCTGGTCTTGAACTCCTGACCTCACGTGATCCAACCACCTCAGCCTCTCACAGTGCTGGGATTAAAGGTGTGACTCACAGTGCCCGACCCATTCATTCATTCATCCATTCATTCATTCACTCACTCATTCACAAGCTCACTCCATTCATTCATTCATTCAGTCACAAGCACACTCATTCATTTATTCACAAGATCACTCACTCATTCATTCACTCACAAGCTCATTCATTCATTCACAAGCTCACTCATTTATTCATTCACTCACAAGCTCACTCATTCATTCACAGGCTCACTCATTCATTCACTCACAAGCTCACTCATTCATTCACAAGCTCACTCATTCACTCACAAGCTCACTCATTCACTCACAAGCTCACTCATTCATTCACTCACAAGCTCACTCATTCGTTCATTCACAAGCTCACTCCATTCATTCATTCACTCACAAACTCACTCATTCGTTCACTCACAAGCTCACTCACTCATTCATTCATTCATTCACAAGCTCACTCACTCATTCATTCATTCGAGACCAGCCTGGCCAACATAGTGAAACCCCGTCTCTACTAAAAATACAAAAAATTAGCTGGGGATGGTGGTGCGTGCCTGTAGTCCCAGCTATTCTGGAAGCTGAGGCACAACAATTGCTTGAACCCGGGAGGCAGAGATTGCAGCTAGCAGAGATAGCGTCATTGTACTCCAGTCTGGCAACAGAGCAAGACTCTGTCTCAAAAAACAAAACAAACAAACAAAATTGGGGTTGCTGAGTGGAGACGTGGAGACAGGATATAAGAAAGGCCTAAATTCCTCCATCTCCATGCTCAATCAAAACTACCATGTGCCTCTTCCTTATATCCAGGGACTATTCAATGTGTTTCTTCTAAGCATTGACATGTGCCAGGTACTCTAGCGACTGAAAAGGGAATATGACAGGCAGGGCTGCTGCTCACAGCTTCTGTGTTCTAATGAAGAGGGGACAGAATAAGCAATTAAACCAAAGCCAAAATTCAGGTGGTGATATTTACAAAAACAAAAATTAGGCCGGGCGCGGTGGCTCACGCCTGTCATCCCAACACTTTGGGAAGGCCGAGGCAGGCAGATCACCTGAAGTCAGGAGTTCGAGACCAGCCAGGCCAACATGATGAAAGCCCGTCTCTACTAAAAATACAAAAATTACAGGCGGTGGCGGGTGCCTGTAATCACAGCTACTCAGGAGTCTGAGGCAGGAGAATTGCTTGAACCCGGGAGGTGGAGGTTGCAGTGACCCGAGATCACACCACTGCAGTCCAGCCTGAGTGACAGAGTGAGACTCCATCTGAAAAAAAAAAAAAAAGTCCCCAGGGTGGGAACACAGAACCTGGGACCTGCATGGTTTTTCCTTGGCACCTGCTCAGAGCCCTATGTCCTGTGGACTGACTCATAATTACTTTCTCATTAAGAAGGCAATCCAGCTCATTCCTGTAATCCCAGCACGAGGCAGGTGGATCGTGAGGTCAGGAGTTCAAGACCAGCCTGGCTAACATGGTGAAACCCCGTCTCTACTAAAAATACAAAAATTAGCCGGATGTAGTGGTTCACGCCTGACATCCGAACACATGTGTGAGCCACCGCACCCGGCCAACTTTTATATGTTTTTAGTAGAGATGGGGTTTCACCATGTTGGTCAGGCTGATCCCGAACTCCTGACCTCAAATGATCCACCCTCAAAGTGCTGGAATGACAGGTGTGAGCCACTGGTCCAAAGCATTCGAGTTTAATCCAGAGGTAACACAGCAAGACTTGGGGGTCTTCCAGGAAACTCGGAGGAAAGGTCAGGGCCCACGGTGGGTTGGAAGGTCAAATCCGTGCGACTTCAGACAAAAGCTTGGAAGGAAGCTGGTTCACCATGCCTGGCTGAATGCTTTGGTTGGATGGAGCAGACAGAAATCTACAGTCGGTTTTTCATCTGACTTTTGCTTCTGGGGCCTCAGAAGGGGCAGAAACAGATACGAAGCAGTTTCTACCAGGGCAACAACATCTCCGCAGAAGTTTTCTTTCTTAATCCTGTTTCCAGGTGGGAACACGGAACCTGAGACCTGCATGGTTTTACCTTGGCACCTGCTCACAGCCCTACGTCCTGTGGGCTGGCTCACAATTACTTTCTCATTAAGAAGGCAATGCAGTTCATGCCTATAATCCCAGCACGAGGCAGGTGGATCGTGAGGTCAGGAGTTCGAGACCAGCCTGGCTAACATGGTGAAACCCCGTGTCTATTAAAAATACAAAAATTACAGGCGGTGGCGGGTGCCTGTAATCCCAGCTACTCGGGAGGCTGAGGCAGGAGAATCGCTTGAACCCGGGAGGTGGAGGTTGCAGTGAGTTGAGATCACGCTACTGCACTCCAGCCTGGGCGACAGAGCAAGACTGTCTGAAAAAAAAAAAAAAAAGGCAGTCTAAGGAGTGAGCATATCAAGACTTGGGTTTGAGAGTTAATCTGCCTCTTTATCTGTGTCTCTGCAGAAGAGGATACACCCCTTCCTCCAACCTCAAGGCAGAGCTGTGTGTGTGGCCAGAGGAACTGTGGAGTCCCTTTTTTACTCTACTTGTCATGCACAGAGGGTGACTTAAAAACAGCGTTTGCATCCGAAATGCTACCATACGTCTTCCTGAAATAGTCCAGATTTCCCCAAACCGTTGCAAGGAGCTGGATTAAAACTCCAGCTGTCAATTCACCTGTTGACATGGTAGGGCACGAATGCATTCTTTTGAGGAGAACTTGGCACAACTAACCAGGTATGAGAAGGTGTCCCTTAAAAAATAACACACTTCCCTTTAAGATGCTTCAAGGGGCTCCCCCGGCCCTCCAGGCATGTCTATAATTTCCCATAATTTTGCTTTACGTCTCAATATGCTTGAATTGGATTAAGGAAAATAATCAATGTTCTCAATACGGTATTTACTTGTAATATTTTCCGTGCGCTGTGAGTTAGTTTCCCCAAGATGAAAGATGATTTTAAAAATTGCTATAGGTAATGATTTTTTATAGCTTAATTTAGATTATATTGAAAATTATGAAGGGGAGGGGAAAAAAAAACCAACAACCCAGAATTGCCTCTACCTTATTAAACATCTCCACGTTTTTGCAATTTAAATACTACACTCAGCCATATATTTTCTGTATTTCTACTTCCACAATAAGCATTAATAACATAGTAATATCTTTATTTCCATACTGTTTCCTTAATACACCACAGGGAGCTGGAAGCCATGTTCACTCAACAATTATTTCCATGAGAACGAGCAGATTGTAGCAAAGGGCTCAAATTTCCTCTCGTGTGGTGAAAAACACTCCTCCCTGCCTGCTGCCTTAAGTGAATGAGTGAAAAACACTCATTGGTTTAAAAAATAAATAGCACAGCTCTGTGTGCTTACAAGCCCACCTGTCCAACTTTTTTCTGGCTTCTGGGGATGTTTGTCTCCACCCCCTGCTGGGATCCAGATGTATCAGCAAGCTACTTCTGACAGCAAATCAGAAACTCCTAACAGTTTCGTGCCTAACAGGCACGGTGGCTCACATCTGTCATCCCAGCACTTTGGGAGGCTGAGGCAGGTGGATCACCTGAGATCAGGAGTTGGAGACCAGACTGGCCGACATGGTGAAACCCCGTCTATACTAAAAATACAAAAAATTAGCTGGGCCTGATAGCAGGAACCAGTAGTCCCAGCTACTCGGGAGGCTGAGGCAGGAGAATCACTTGAATCCAGGAGGTGGAGGTTGCAGTGAGCTGAGATCGCGCCACTGCACTCCAGCCTGGGCAACAAGAGTGAAATTCTATCTCAAAAAAAAAAAAAGAAAAGAAAAGGAAAAAGAAACTGAAACAGCGTCTCCTCCTAATGTCCAAGCACTGGAATTCCAAGGGAACAACCAGGTGATCAGACACTCTGAACTAAGCCAGGGCTCCCCAGTGGCTTGGATCTCAACCTCAGTGGCCCAGATGGGGGCTTGGGCCCGTTTGAGGGAGGTACAACTGCTGCCACTTAACAGAGAAGAGAGGCACCTGCTTTGGAGCTACTTCCCTGCAAGTAGGTAAAGCAATGTTTACCCCATAGAACCCCATGAAAAATGAAAATGAGGCCAGGTGTGGTGGTTCACACCTGTAATCCCAGCACTTTGGGAGGCCGAGGCTGGCAGATCACAAGGTCAAGAGATCGAAACCAGCCTGGCCAACATGGTGAAACCCGGTCTCTACTAAAAATATAAAAATTAGCCAGGCGTCATGGCGGGCGCCTGTAGTCTCAGCTACTCGGGAGGCTGAGGCAGGAGAATTGCTTGAACCTGGGAGGTGGAGGTGGCTGTGGGCCGAGATCACGCCACTGCACTCCAGCCTGGCGTCAGAGCGAGACTGCACCTCAAAAACAAACAAACAAACAAACAAAAATAAAAATCAGGCAGTCCCTTGCTAAAAAATCTTTCAGGTTTTCAGCATGGCAATAACAGAACATGATGCTAAGGGCAAGTCCAAAGAAGGCAAGGCTGTGATTGTTATGCACGTATCCATGAACATGGTATAACCAAACCCAGGTTCTGTGGCTCATGGCTTGAAAACCAATCTGAATATTTGGTGGGAGGAAAAGCAGGTTTATCTGGAGAGCTGGCAAACCAAGAACGTGGTGAACAAGAGTCCTAGTGGACCCCCTTAAATAAATACATCTTTCAGGCTCTTTTTATACGAAGGGCATTGGAAAGAGGAGGGCATTGGGATTGAGAGAAGACCAATGGCCACAGACCTCTGGGTGCCAGTCAGGGAACAAAGAAGTTGAAGACTTTTTTGTCCTTGGTCAGCTCACCATGCTCCCAAAAATCTTTAACAAAACATAGTTAGTTGTTTTACGTGTTTTCCCTTTAATCCCAGAGTTAGTTTTAAAAATTACATGATTGTGGCTGGGGGCGGTGGCTCACACCTGTCATCCCAGCACTCTGGGAGGCCGAGGCAGGTGGATCACCTGAGGTCAGCAGTTCGACACCAGCCCGGCCAACTTTGTGAAACCCCGTCTCTACTAAAAATACAAAAATTAGCTGGGTGTGGTGGCAGGCACTTGTAATCCAAGGTACTCAGGAGGCTGAGGAAGGAGAATTGTTTGAACCCAGGAGGCGGAGGTTGTAGTGAGCAGAGATTGCACCGCTGCACTGCAGCCTGGGCGACAGAGCAAGAGTCCATCTCAAACAAACAAACAAAGAAAAAAACTACATGAGTGCTGTTTTTGTGTTTTATCTTGGTGCTCTGAAACTACCCTATCCTGTGTGCAGGAATGGGTAAAGTCCCCTTAAACAAAAACTAGAGTTAGATATGTTCCTTGTTTTGCTGTTTCACTGTTAGTGTGGCCCCTGGAGGAAATGTCATTTAGAACCAGGTTCTCAACCCTGGATGGGAGGAAGCTTTGGTGTTTAGTGTTTTTTTGTTTTGTTCTTGAGACGGGTCTTTCTCTGTCTCCCGGGCTGGAGTGCAGTGGCACAATCGTACCTTACTGCAGCCTCCACTTCCTAGGCTCAAGGGATCCTTCCACCTCAGCCTCCAAAAGTGCTGGGATTACAGGTGTGAACCACCGTGCTTGGCTAATTTTCTAATTGTTTCATAGAGGTGGGGTTTCACTATGTTGTCCCGTCTGGACTGAAAACTCCTGGGTTCAAGCAATCCTCCTTCCTCACCCTCCCAAAGTGCTGAGATTACAGGTGTGAGCCGCTGCACTGGGCTAATGTTCTAATTGTTTTGCAGAGATGGGGTCTCACTGTGTTGTCCAGGCTGGATTCAAACTCCTGGGTTCAAGCAATCCTCCTGCCTCAGCCTCCCAAAGTGCTGGGATTACAGACATGAGCCACCGTGGCTGGCAAACTTTGAAACTAGAATGTGAAGGTCCAGTGGTAAAGATTTGACAAGACTGGGAACAGATTGGGCCATGGCAATGTTGATGATTCTTTTTTTTTTTTGCGACAGAGTCTTGCTCTGTTGTCCAGGCTGGAGTGCAATGGCATGATCTCGGCTCATCGCAACCCCTACCTCCAGGGTCCAAGCAATTCTCCTGCCTCAGCCTCCTGAGTAGTTGGGGTTACAGGTGCCCTCCACCACACCAGGCTAATTTTTTTTTATTTGAGATGAGTCTCGCTCTATATCGCCCAGGCTGGAGTGCAGTGGCACGATCTTGGCTCACTGCAAACCCCGCCTCACAGGTTCACGCCATTCTCCTGTCTCAGCCTCCCGAGTAGCTGGAAGTACAGGTGTCCGCCACCACGCCCAGCTAATTTTTTGTATTTTTAGTAGAGACGGGGTTTCACCATGTTACCCAGGATAGTCTCGATCTCCTGACCTTGTGATCCGCTCGCCTTGGCCTCCCAATGCTGGGATTACAGGCATGAGCCACCGCGCCCGGCCACACCAGGCTAATTTTTGTATTTTTTTTTTTTAGTAGAGACGGGGTTTCACCATGTTGGCCAGGCTGATCCCTGACCTTGTGATCCACCCGCCTCGGCTTCCCAAAATGCTGCGATGACAGGCGTGAGCCACCGCGCCCGGCCAATGTTGATGATTCTAAACAGCAGCCGCTAATGTGAAAACCATCCAACTGGAAGCCCTGGTCTTGCCCAGAGGACACAGCCTGGGTGGTGGGCAGAGACTTCAGCTGCCTTCCAAGGCAAGCAGCTCCCTTCTCCCCGCTTGCTGGGGATTTTCCTTACAGGGCGGAAGCTGGCAGGTGATTTGGAGGCAGGAATTGCTTCCTGGATGCTGTAGGGTGAATCCCACTCCCCAGGAAGGCACCCAACCTGGTGGCCTAACAGAGGCAGCCCTCACCCCAAAAGGCAATGTTGCTCCACTCGTTTTACGGGGTGACTCCTTCCTGTAGGTTCCTTCCAGCTTTGCCAGAAAAACACAGAACATCTTTCCTGACAGGGCATTGGTTTTGTTTTTTGAACAGAGAGATCCTTCTTTTAAAAAGTTAGTTTTTTCTTTCTTTCTTTCTTTTTGTAATGGAATAAACCTAGGTCCCAAGCCTAGCAGGTTATTATTATTATTTTTGTGATTATTTTTTGAGATGGAGACCCACTCTGTGGCCCAGGCTGGAGGGCAGTGGTGCAATCTCAGCTCACTGCAATGTCCGCCTCCTGGGTTCAAGAGATCTCCTGCCTCAACCTACAGAGGATATGACAGAGGGATTACAGGAGCGCGCCACCATGCCCGGCTAATTTTTGTACTTTTAGTAGAGATAGGGTTTTGCCTTGTTGGCCAGGCTGATCTCAAACTTGTGACCTCAGGTGATCTACCCACCTCGGCCTCCCAAAGTGCTGAGAATACAGGTGTGAGCTGCCACACCCAGCCACAGGTTATTTTTGCTGATCTTCTCCCTCCTCTCACCCTCCACCCTCAAACAAAATGTGGTACATCTACACCATGGAATACTACGCAACCCTGAAAAGGGAAAAAATCATGTTTTTTTGTTGTTGTTGTTGTTGTTTTGTTTTTTTTGTTTTTTTTTTTGCAGCAACATGGATGTAGCTGGAGGCCATTATCTTTTTAAATTATTTTTATTATTTTTAATTTTTTCTATTGTACTTTAAGTTCTGGGGTACATGTGCAGAATGTGCAGGGTTGTTACACAGGTATACACGTGCCATGGTGGTTTGCTGCACCCATCAACCCATCATCTACATTAGATGTTTCTCCTAATGCTCTCCTTCCCCCAGTCCCCCACCCCGCAACAGGCCCCAGTGTCTGATGTTCCCCTCCCTGTGTCCATGTGTTCTCATTGTTCAATTCCCACTTATGAGTGAGAACATGCGGTGTTTGATTTTCTGTTCCTGTGTGAATTTGCTGAGAATGATGGTTTCCAGCTTCATCCATGTCCCTGCAAAGGACATGAACTCATCCTTTTTCATGGCTGCATAGTATTCCACAGTGTCTATGTGCCACATTTTCTTTATCCAGTCGATCACTGATGGGCATTTGGGTTGGTTCCACATCTTAGCTATTGTGAACAGTGTGGAGGCCATTATCTTAAGTAAATTGACAGAATGTTGTGTGTTCTCACTTATAAGTGGGAGCTAAATGTTGTGTATACATAGACGTAGAGAAGGGAACAGATACTGGGGTCTAGTTAGGGGGAGAGAGGAAGGTAGAAGGACAAGAGTTGAAAAAACCAACTGTAGGGTGTTATGCTCACTACCTGGGTGATGGGATCACCCATACCCCAGACCTCAGCGTCACACATCGTGCCCATGTAATAAACCTGTACATGTACCTCCCGAATCTAAACTGCTTCACCATTTGCCCCAGCAATTCCAAGACTGGTCATCTACCCAAAGGAAAAGAAGTCATTCTACCAAAAAGACACACGCATGGTAAAGTTCCTTTTTTTTTTTTTTTTGAGACAGACTCTCGCTCTGTTGCCCAGGCTGGAGTGCAATGGTGTGATCTCGGCTCACTGCAACCTCCACCTCCCGGGTTCAAGCGATTCTCCTGCCTCAGCCTCCTGAGCAGCTGGGATTACCGGCATGTGCCACCATGTCTGGTTGATTTTTGTATTTTTAGTAGAGACGGGGTTTCGCCATGTTGACCAGGCTGGTCTCAAACTCCTGACCTCAGGTGATCTGCCCACCTCGGCCCTCCAGAGTGCTGGGATGACAGTGCCCAGCCCTGTAAGATTCATCACAGCACGACTCACAATAGGGAAGTCATGGAATCAACCTAGCTGCCCATCAGTGGGGGACTGGATAAAGCAAATGTGGTTCTTCTACAGCATCGAATACTACACAGCCACGAAAAAGAATAAAATCATGTCCTTTGCAGCCACATGGATGTAGCTGAGGGCATTATGCTTAATGAATTAACACAAGAACAGAAAATCAAATACCACATGTTTTCCACTAGATAAAGCAAATGTGGTCTTTCTGCATCATGGAATACTACATAGCCATGAAAAAGAATAAAATCATGTCCTTTACACCCACATGGATGCAGCTGAAGGGCATTATGCTTAGTGAATTAATGCCAGGAACAGAAAATCAAATACTACGTGTTCTTAACTGGATAAAGCAAATGTGGCCCTTCTACAGCATGGAACACTACACAGCCATGAAAAAGAATAAAATCATGTCTTTGCAGCCACATGGATGGAGCTGGAGGGCATTATGCTTAATGAATTAACACAAGAACAGAAAAATCAAATACCAGATGTTCTCAACTGGATAAACAATTGTGGCCCTTCTGCATCATGGAATACTACACAGCCATGAAAAAGAATAAAACCATGTCTTTGCAGCCACATGGATGCAGCTGAAGGGCGCTATGCTTAGTGAGTCAATAGGAGGAACAGAAAATCAAATACCACATGTTCTCCACTAGATAAAGCAAATGTGGTCCTTCTGCATCATGGAATACTACACAGTCATGAACAAGAATAAAATCATGCCGTTTGCAGCCTCATGGATGTGGCTGAAGGGCATTATGCTTAGTGAATTAATGCCAGAAACAGAAAACCAAATACCACATGTTCTCAATTAGATAAAGCAGATGTGGTCCTTCTGCATCATGGAATACTACACAGCCATGAACAACAATAAAATCATGTCCTTTGCAGTCACATGGATGAAGCTGAAGGGCACTGTGCTTAGTGAATTAATGCCAGGAACAGAAAATCAAATACCACATGTTCTCGCTTATAGGTGGGAGCTAAACTTTGCCTGCACCTGGACACAATGAAGGGACACCACAGACCCTCAGGACTAATAGAGCAGGAAGCAGGGGCGGGGGTACAAGGGTTAAAAAACTACCCTGAGGTTCTTTGAATTTCAGGCAGAAGGCAGCGACTGGAGAGATCTTTGGGTCACGAATTTTTCTGTTGCATTTTCTTGCTTGTTTGTTTGGTTTTTTTTCTCTCTCTCTCTCTCTTTTTTCTTTCTTTCTTTTTTTTTTTTTTTTTTTTTGTGGCGGAGTCTCGCTCTGTCGCCCAGGCTGGAGTGCAGTGGCGCAATCTCGGCTCACTGCAACTTCCACCTCCTGGATTCAAGCAATTCTCCTGCCTCAGCCTCCCGAGTAGCTGGGATTACAGGCACCCGCCACCACACCTGGTTAATTTTTGTATTTTTAGCAGAGACGGGGTTTCACCATGTTGGTCAGGCTGGTCTTGAACTCCTGACCTCAGGTGATCCGCTTGCTTCAGCCTCCCAAAGTGCTGGGATTACAGGCCTGAGCCACCGCACCCGGCCTCTCTTCTATATTTCTAGAACTCCTGTAGAATTTGGGGTTTGTTTTTCTTAATTATGAGGAATCAAGTTGAATCTTTAGTGCATATATAAATATACATTTCATATTTAATACACATTATATTACCTCAGGGGTGTACAATGCTCAGTGCCTGCCTGGGTGATAGGATCATTCATACCCCAAACCTCAGCATCCTACAATATCCCCAGGTCACAAAGCTGCACGTGGATCCCCTGAATCTATAATAATAATAATAAATAAGAAGTGACTTTGTCATTCACAGGGAAACCCCCTCTGCCTCTCAGGCCCTTGGATTCCCAAAGTTTGTTTTCAACACGCCCAGGGGAAACTCAGAATCTCGTTTTCAGAACGCGGGTTGTTTTTCTTAGAAACGCTTTGCAAAACAAAATAGGAAGCAAAATCTTTCTCACTCCTTCCGCTCCGTAATAGACAAAATAAAATGAGGGGGCAGGAATCCAAAGGCTTTGACCACAGTTGGCAGATTTATTGTGGTACAGACCTGAAGGCAAGCAGTGTTCTCTTTGATTCTACGAACCGTACAGCCCAGGCCGGCCGCCTTCTGCTTTCTGGATGGTGCGGGCATGAGCTCCAAGCCCAAATTTCACCGGAGCTCCAGGAATCGAGCCTGGCCCAGAGGACTCACTGCACGGGGGCCAAGCATGAAACCAGTGAGCGCTCCAGCAAGGTAACAGGACAGCTGGGTGATCCTTCTTGCCGGCTC
Source organism: Pongo pygmaeus (assembly GCF_028885625.2). Lineage (NCBI taxonomy): Eukaryota > Metazoa > Chordata > Mammalia > Primates > Hominidae > Pongo > Pongo pygmaeus. Next base: position 606,609 of record NC_072396.2, read on the forward strand.
CAGCAGGTTATAGCCAGAATTCCACCGAATGTGGTCTTTCTGTGTCTCTCCCCAGACAGCGAAGCTGGACAAACCCAGGGGTGGGGTGGGTGTTGACCTCAGTGGGGTATCCTGGAGAGGCAGGAACCAGGGTTTACAGGGTGCGGATCCTACTAGAACAAATGGACGTGGCATCCTCAGGCAGGGGTGGCTGTGGCTGGCCCCCCAGCCTGGACATCCCCCCCACTGCCTGAGGTGTCACCAAATGCACTCAGAGACCCTTTCTAAATCTGGAGGGTGTGCTAACCTCAGTGGGGTGTCCTGGAGAGGCAGGAACCAGGGTTTCCAGGGTGCGGATCCTACTAGAACAAATGGACGTGTCATCCTCGGGCAGAGCTGGCTGTGGCTGGCCTTCCAGTCCGGACGTCTCCGCCTCTGGCTGGGGTGTCACCAAATGCACCCAGAGACCTCTCGTCCAAAAGCCCATTCATGAGAAGCCTCCAGGTCTCCGCAGCAGGCAGCATCACGTCTGATTTAACTGTGTTATCAGGTAACACAGGCCTGCTCTACCTGTGTGCGTGAGCGCGTGGGTACCGTGCGGCCGTGTGTGTGTTGATGTGCGTGTGGGTGTGTGCTTGTGTGGCTGTGTGTGTGTGCCTGTTTATGTGACTATGAGTGTGTCTGTGAGTCTGTAAGACAATGTGTTTACATGTGTGTTTCTGTGTGAGCGTGCATTCCTGTGTTTTATGGAAGTGTGTTTTTGTGATGTTTGTGTGTGTCCCTGCATTTATTGTATTTGTGTGTTTGAGAATATGAGTGTATGTGTGTGAATCTGTATGGCAATGTGTAAATTCTTTTTTTGTTTGTTTGGTTTTTTTTGAGACGGAGTCTCGCTCTGTCACCCAGACTGGAGTGTAATGGTGCCATCTCGGCTCACTGCAACCTCAGCCTCCCAGGTTCAAACGATTCTCCTGCCTCAGCCTCCTGAGTACCTGGGATTACAGGCACCCGCCACCACATCTGGCTAATTTTTCTTTTTTGATGCGGAGTCTTACTCTGTTGCCCAGGCTGGAGCACAGTGGCGTGATCTTGGCTCACTGCAACCTCTGCCTCCCGGGTTCAAATGATTCTCCTGCCTCAGCCTCCTGAGTAGCTGGGATTACAGGCACCTGCCACGACATCTGGCTAATTTTTGTATTTTTCATAGAGACGGGGTTTCACCATGTTGGCCAGGCTGGTTTCGAACTCCCGACCCCAAGTGATCCACCCGCCTCGGCCTCTCAAAGTTCTGGGAGTACAGGCATGAGCCACCGTGCCCGGCCCCAGTGTGTGAATTTTTTCTTTTGTGTGTGCACGTGATCACGAGTCTTTTTGTGACCGTGTTTGCACGAGTGTGTGACTGTATTTATGTGTTTGTGTGTGCTTGTGTGATTCTGAGTGTGTGTATGAGTGTGTATGACATATGTGAGTGTCTGTGTGGGTGAGTGGGCATCCACGTGTTTATATGAGTGTTTTCGTGATTCTGTTTCTGCGTGTCTTTGTGTGTATACGTGTTTGTGTGCTTTGTGAGAATGTGAATGTGTGTGTGCACCCACGTGTGTATGTGACGGTTTTTGTAATTGTGTTTGTGTGTGTGTCCCTGTGTTTGTGTGAGTGCGCATGGCTTTGTGTGTCCATGTGTTTCTGTGAGTGTGTTTTGTGATTCTGTCTGCCTTTGCGTTGACGTGTGTTTGCATAAGTGTGTGGTTGCGTTTGTGTCAGTGATTCTGGAGCAGGTGAGCTGATTACAAGCATGAGCCAAGAATCCATGAAGATCATTTACAGCAGAAGCCGGGGCCCTGTGCAAATCCTTCTGAAATATCCCCGGTTTACGGAGCTCCTAGGAGTGGGGAAGAAAAATTCCCTGACATCTCGGCCTCAGGGAAAGAGACACCCCACTGGCCGGACGCCTCTGCTGTTTCTCCGAAGACAGCTGGGGCATCACTCTCCCAAATGACAGTGATTTTCAGAACGGTTCACTTCTTGGAGAGGCGTTTCTGCCCTGGAGATCCGTATATATTGAACCCACATGAATATTTTTTAATTAAAAAAATTTATATAAATATACATTGTGTATATTTCATATAAATATATTGATATAAATAAATATATTTTATTACCATAAACATATGATTTTTATAGTTTATATAAATAATAAAGTTACATAGTGTATATATAAAATACACTTTTATTTTTATATATACAAATTTGTATATATACAATATACAATTATTTGTATATATACAATATTTGTATATATACAAATATTATTTACATATAGTGTATATATAAAATATACTTTTATTTGTAATACATAATTGTATAGATTAAATTTTATATACTAAGCAAAGTTATATGTAATATATACATGCCATATAACATCATTTATATAATATATAACTTTATGTAAATAAGTATATAATAAAATTGATCTTATATTTGTTAATACATAATTATGTATATATACTATGTAAAATTTAATTATATATTGTATACGCATAATTTAAATTATATATTTGTTTATACATAATTTGTTTATAATTTATATATTTAATATATAATATAAAATATATATAATATATAAATGTATATTATATAATTTATATATGTATTTATATATTTAATATATTATATATTTATATATATAAATGTTTGATTTAGGTTATGAAGAATTCTTATAAGCAACCCCCCACACACACACACAATTTGTATTTATTTTAAAATATTCTTAAAATATGGATTTTTTTTATTTTTGCACAAACAGACAAGAGTGTTTTTTCTTTCCAAAACTTTTATTTCAAATTCTCACACTGAGGAGCAGAACAAGAAGAAAACATTGTGTAATCTTATATGCATTAGACACATAAGTAATTACTAAACGCAATACAGATTTCAACAGCACGCATTTAGGAAAAATGAGGAATTCAATAGCTGCCTCAATATTGAACTTTCTAATGTTTAATTTTTTTAATTAAAAAATATTCGTTTGGGTTCAATATGTACGGATCTCCAGGGCAGAAACGTCTCTCCAAAAAGTGAACCGTTCTGAAAATCACCATCATTTGGGAAAGAGTGATGCCCCAGCTGTCTTCTGAGAAACAGCAGAGGCGTCCGGCCAGTGGGGTGTCTCTTTCCCTGAGGCCGAGATGTCAGGGAATTTTTCTTCCCCACCCCTAGGAGCTCAGTAAACCGGGGATATTTCAGAAGGATTTGCACAGGGCCCCGGCTTCTGCTGTAAATGATCTTCACGGATTCTTGGCTCAGGCTTGTGATCCGCTCACCTGCTCCAGAATTACTTCCCCTCTTAGCTTCTGGGCTAAGACACCTCAAAACCAGCAAAGGGAAGTCCTCACTGGTCAACGCGTCCATCCCAACTCCCCCATCTCCCCTTAGGGTGGGTTTGGGGTCCGGCACTGCTTTACTGTTCCTTTCAAAGCGGACAGGGAGGTAAGATTTTATTCTGTTTCCAGAGGTTCAGGATTTCTGCAGATGGTCAGCAACTCTTTGCATCCTACTGGTAAAAGTTTTATATACTTTGTACTTATATAAATATGTATTGGGTATATTTTATATGAATAGATTGCTATAAATAAATATACTTTATTAATATAACATACGATTTTTATATTTTTATATAAATAATATATAGTATATATGTAAAATATACTTTTATTTATTTCTAATACATAGTTTTACAGATTGTTTTATATATGAAGCAAAATTATATATAATATGTACATAACATGTAACATCATTTATATATAATATATAACTATGTAAATAAGTATATAATATAGTTGATATTATTATATTTGTTAATACATAATTATATATATTATGTAAAAATAAATAAAACTATATATTGTATATACAGAATTATATTTCTATAAATACAATTATATACCATATATAACTATGTATGATAACATAATTACATAATAAAATTGTATAATAATAAATTTAGAAACGTTATAAATTATTATATATATTTTATTGTATTAAATTTAGAAACGAGTTATAAATAATAAAATTTTGTTACAATAAAATTAGATTATTTATATAAAATTTTTATTTTATTTACATAAAATTTTATGTATAATAAATTACCTTATGTGTAATTATATGTGATAAAATAATTATATATAATAAAATTGTATCCTAATAAATTTAGAAATGTTATAAATTATTGTACATAAAATTTCATGATATTAAATTTGAAAATATGTTATATATAATAAAATTGTATTATATGAAAATTTTATGTAAATAAAATTACATAGAATAACATTTTACTATACATGTATAATTTTATACAGATGTTTTATAATATATAGAATATAAGTATATAGAATATAAGAATATACATCATGTTAATATGTTATATATAACATAAATACCTAACTATATCTGTATATATAGTATCAATATAAAGTACAAAAATATGTACAGCTACGTGTAATATAAATACATCAGTGTAAGTTTTTTTTTTTTAAACGGAGTCTCGCTCTGTCACCCAGGTTGGAGTGCAGTGACGCTATCTGGACTCACTGCAACCTCCCCCTCCTGGGTTCAAGCGATTCTCCTGCCTCAGCCTCCTGAGTAGCTGGGATTACAGGCATCCACCATGCCGCATCATTTTTTGTATTTTTGTATAGACGGGGTTTCACCATGTTGGCCAGGCTGGTCTCGAACACCCCACCTCAGGTGATCCGCCCGCCTCAGCCTCCCAAAGTGCTGGGATTATAGGCGTGAGCCGCAGTGTAAGATATTAGCTATTAAAAAGAGAAAAAAAAATATATATATATATAAAGCAATAGGTGATTTGTCTGGAAGACTTTAGTCAGAAGACAGTGTATTAAGAAGACAGTGAGTCCCCAGAGGAAAATAAGAATACACATCATGTTAATATATTATATATAACATAAATACCTAACCACATCTGTATATATAGTATAAACATAAAGTACAAAAATATTTGTATATGACTATATGTAATATAAATATACCATTGTAAGATATTAGCTATTAAAATATACATATGTGTGTATGTATGTGTACATGTGTATATATAATATATACATACATAGCATATATAATATATAAGATATAACATAATATATTATATACAATATGTAATATATAATATATTGTATAATTAATATATAATATAATATATTATATAATTAATATATAATATAATATATTCTATGTAATAAAATATATAGCATATATATATATATAGCAACAGCTGATTTGTCTGGAAGACTTTGGTCAGAAGACACTGTATTAAGAAGACAGTGAGTCCCCAGAGGAATATAAGAATATACTTCATGTTAATATGTTATATATAATATAAACAGCTAATTACATCTGTACATATAGTATAAACATAAAGTACAAAAATATTTATAACTATATATAATATAAATATATCAGTGTAAGATATTAGCTATCAAAAAAATATATAAAATATATTATATAATATATAAAATATATATTATATAAAATATATATGAAATATATATTATATATTATATATGAAATATATATTATATATTATATATAAAATATATAATATAATATATATTATATATTATATATAAAATATAATATATATTATATATTATATATAAAATATAATATAAAATATATAATATAATATATATTATATATTATATATAAAATATAATATAAAATATATATTATAAGTAATATATAATAGATATATTATATATAATAATATATATAAAAAAGATATATTATATATAATATACATATAAATATATATAAATATATATAAATATATATAAATATATATAAATATATATAAATATATATATATAAATATATATGTATATACACACACACACATATATATATATAGCAACCGGTGATTTGTCTGGAAGACTCTGGTCAGAAGACAGTGTATGAGGAAGACAGGCAGTCCCCGCAGGAAGCGTGGGGAAGGTGGGATCTGGAGGTGACTCTGGGCTGGCAGAAGACGCCCCACTGCTTTGGGGCAGACACAGGTGGAGAGGTCCTCTCTGAAGCTTCAGCGTGGACACTGTGTGTGTCTTGTTGTGGGAACACTTCTCTCTGCTTCCCTCTGCACTGTGAGCCCGTCACATTCACTGACCTGCCCTCCTCCTTCCTCTCACTCTCCGGGGCCCCTGGGGAAAGAGGGTCTTCCCTCTGTGCAGCAGGAACCCCCCGGACCCTCCCCATGCTCCTGGGTTCTGAACCTCAGGGACATGCGATCCTACCTGACCGGGCACGGGCTCTGTTCACCCTCAGGAACCCCTGTCCTCCCAGGCCACCGTGGACTGGAGAACTGGCCTCCTGAAAATCCAGAGAGAACTTGGCACCGACAACTTCTTTCTTTTTTCCTTTTTCTTTCTTTTTTTTTTTTTTTTTTGAGACGGGATCTTGCTCTGTCCCCCAGGCTGGAGTGCAACGGCATGATCTCAGCTCACTGCAACCTCCTCCTCCCAGGTTCAAGCAGTTTGTCCTGCCTCTGTCTCCCAAGTATCTGGGATCACAGGTGTCCACCCCCACGGCCAACTAATTTCTGTATTTCTAGTAGAGACGGGGGTTTCACCATGTTGGCCAGGCTGGTCTCGAACTCTTGACTTCAAGCGATCCACCCGCCTCGGCTTCCCTCCCAAAGTACCGGGATGACATATATTAGCATGATGTATATTCTTGTATTCCTCCGGGGACTCACTGTCTTCTTGGGCAGTGAACCACTGTGCCCGGCCTTCTCTGTCCACATCTACACACGTCTAAATCTCTGTAGATTCTGAATTGTTTTTCCTTTTGCACGGAATGAGAGGAACTGAAGTCGGGAGGCGCAGCCCCAACACCGTCCCTGTGGCTGTGTGCTCAGGTGGTTTGTGGCTGAGAAGGACCTGGAGGGTTGAGGACTTCCCATCAGCCCAGGAGACATTCCCCGGGTCTGGGAAGCCTGCTCTGCACTTGCGGGGCTCGAATTGTCTGTTGCATTTATCTGCCTTATTATCTTCTCTTCGTGTCTCTCTTCTTACATATTTCTTTCGAATTTGGGGCTTGTTTTTCTTAACTACAATCAACTTGAATCATTACTGCATATATAAATATAAATGTTATATTGAATAAACATTATATACTCAATCTACTACACATTCCGACACGGGCCATATCTAAGAGGTATATTTATATTTAATGTATAAAATATGTTTACATTTCATATGGAAAATATATATTTATATTTAACATATGTGTATATTTAATACAAGAAATATATATTTATATTTAATATAGAAAATATATATTTATATTTGACATATAAAAATATATGTTTATATTTAATATGGGAAATATATGCTTATGTTTGATATACAAAATACATGTTGATATTTAATATAGAAATATATAGTTATATTTACTATGAAAAATACATGTTTATATTTAATATAGAAAATGTTTATATTTAATGTAGAAAATATATATTTACATTTAATATGGAAAATATATATTTATATTTAACATATACAGTATTTATATTTAATGTACAAAATATGCTTACATTTAGTGTGCTGAATATATGCTTATATTTAATGTCTAAAATATGTTTATATTTAATGTATTGTAAACATTAAATGTACCAAATGTATTCTTATATTTAATGTATAAAAGATGTTTATATTTAATATATAAGATATGTTTACATTTAATATATAAAATGTTTATGTTTGATGTATAAAAGTTGTTTATATTTAATGTACACAATGTTTATATTTAATGTACCAAATATATGATTATATTTAATGTCCAAAATATGTTTATATTTAATATATAAGATATGTTTATATTTTATATTTAAGATATGTTTACATTTAACGTATAAAATGTTTATGTTTAATGTATACAACATATTTATATTTATGTATACGTTGTTTTTATTTAATGTACCAAATGTATTATGTTTAATGTATAAAAGACGTTTATATTTAACATATAAGATTATATATACCTTATATAATATATAATATATAAAATATATAAGTATGTTATATTTAATATATAAGATATGTTTATATTTATTGTATATGTTTATGTTTAATATATAAAACATGTTTATATTTAATGTATAAAAACTTACATTTAATGTACAAAGTATGTTTATATTTAATGTATAATATATTTTTATATTTAATGAATACATATATTTGTATTAATATATGAAATGTATATTCATGCTTAGTATATAAATATACATTCATATTTAATAGACAAAATGTATATCTGTATTTAATATATAAAACGTATATTTGTGTTTAATAGATAAATGCATGTTCATATTAATATGTAAATATATGTCCATATTTACAAAAATATATATATTTACATGCTTCATGTCTCCTTTTCTAGATCAAGACCTCACAGTAATAGCAAAAAAAAATAAAATCTGTTTATTTGGTAACAAAACACCTTGGGCTTCCCACATCCTGGACCAACATGATTTTATTTTAGAGCAAAGAATGAGGTGTAAGCAGGTTTTCTGGCCCCATCGGGGGATGTGTGTGGCTGGGGCAGCCCTGTGTAGGGAAGGACACACCCATTGGACCCTCTAGAGTTTCCCTGCGTGGGGTTTCTCTCTCTTCCTCTTACAAGAAACACTTTCTGAATTTTTGGGACACCCAGTCATGAATGCAAGAAACCTGAGATAGAGTCAGCCTGGGAACAGCCGAGCTCTGAGACAGTCAGTCACATCAAGCTGTTCCCACCGTAAAACTCACTCCTGACGTCCACCTCTCCTGGGATGAAAGTGGCCAGCAGCCTCGGCCTGGCCTAGGACTCCAGAGCCCCGGGCAGTGGTGGCCGGGGTGACTGACAGGGCCTGTCTGCTCCGGCTGCCTCCCTGTCCCTGAGTCTGTCCAAGGGTCACCCTGCAATGCCGGAGCTCAGTCATTCTGCACATATGAGTCACTTTGCTCAAACCCTCAGTAATTCTGCACATATGAGTCACTTTGCTCACATTCTCAAAGATAAAAATGAACCCAGTTTCCAAAAAAAACAAAAACAAAAACAGTTCTCTGCGTAATTCTCTTGCAGCAGAGCTGATGCCCTTTCCTGCGTCTATAATTTGTAGCCTTAACATTGTAAAAGTCTATGCTGGAAGCAAACACAAGCTCCTTCTGAACACCACCAAGAGCTCCCCTCTGGGAGCCTGGCCTCCAAAACGCCGTCTGCTTCCTCTTTTTCTTTTTTTTGCAGAGAGTTTCAGTATTTTAAGGATCTCATTTGCTTTTGGGGAGTTGCTTCCTGAGAATAAGCACCTCCTGCCCCACCCAATCTTTCTTTCTTTCTTTCTTTCTTTCTTTTCTCTCTTTCTTTTCTTTTTTTCTTTCTTTCTTTCTTTCTTTCTTTCTTTCTTCTTTCTTTTCTCTCTCCCTCTCTCTCTCTCTCTTCTTTCTTTCATTCTTTTTTTTTTTTTTGACAGAGTCTGGCTCTGTCGCCCAGGCTGGAGTGCTGTGTGGCACAATCTTGGCTCACTGCAACCTCCGCCTCCCAGGTTCAAGCGATTCTCCTGCCTCAGCCTCCCAAGTAGCCATGATTACAGGCACGCACCACCACGCCCGGCTAATTTTGTATTTTTAGTAGAGACGGGGTTTCACCATGTTGGCCAGGCTGATCTCGAACCCCTGACCTCAGGTGATCCGCCTGCCTCGGCCTCCCACAGTGCTGGGATTACAGGCGTGAGCCACCGTGCCTGGCCTGTTTTTTAATTGATGCCAAGTTGCTTGTACCTGAAGTCACTCCGGTTTAGTAGAACACGGGGTGTCACAGGTAGAACTTTCTCCATAGTCTTTGCCAATTCCATCCTCCGAATCTAGCAGAACAGGGGCCCAGACACGAATCGCTTCACTGTCACGAATGGTGTAGAAATGAATGAGCAAGGCCAGGTGCGGAGGCAGCTCACGCCTGTGATTCCAGCATTGGGGAAGCCAAAGCAGGTGGATAATTTGAGCTCCGGAGTTCGAGATCAGCCTGGCCAACATGGGGAAACCCCGTCTCTACTAAAAATACAAAATTAGCCAGGCGTGGTGGCAGGTGCCTGTAATCATGGCTACTTGGGAGGCTGAGGCAGGAGAATCGCTTGAACCTGGGAGGCGGAGGTTGCAGTGAGCCGAGATCACGCCACTGCACTACAGCCTGGGAGACTGAGCCAGACTGTGTCTTAAAGAAAGAGAGAGGAAAGGAAGGAAGGAAGGAAAGAAAGAGAGAGAGAGAAAGGAAGGAAGGAAGGAAAGAAAGAGAAAGAAAGAAAAGAAAGGAAAGAAGGAATGAAGGAAGAAAAGAAAGAAAGAGGAAGGAAGAAGGAAGGAGACAGAGAAAGAAAGAAAGAGAGAGAAAGAAGGAAGAAGGAGAGAGAGAAAGAAAGGAAGAAAGGAGAGAGAGAGAAAGAAAGGAAGAAAGAAGGAAGGAAGGAGAGAGAGAGAAAGAAAGAAAAACAAAGAAAGAAAAGAAAGAGAGAGAGAAAGAAGGAAAGAAAGAAGGAAGGAGAGGGAGAGAAAGGAAGAAAGAAGCAAGGAAGGAGAGAGAGGAAGAAAGAAAGAAAGAAAGAGAAAGAAAGAAAGAAGCAAATGTACACTGCTCTCAGGAATCTCCTTTTCCTGTGGCCGGGGTAAGATTCTTTGCATTTTTCTCTGCAGGGTAAAAACAAACCCCCCGCCACACAGACACACACACACACACACACACACACACACTACACACACAGCAATAAGCTTTCATCCAGCGGGCACAAGACAGTTTCCTAGAGAGTCTGTACACAGTGATTGTGCTGGGGGCTCATTTGCGTATTGGCTTAAAGTGCCCTGCAAAGGGACATTTGCAGAGGGGCACGGGAGACGCTACCGGGGAATGAAGAGCTGCAGAGACGAGGGTCTGTGGCCATCACCTTTGCAGCTGCAGCAGAGAGGAGGCGATTAGGGAAGCTCCGTGTTCCCCTCTGAGCCTGGCAGGTGCGTTGTCCCCGCTCTGCCCCCAGCACCGCACAGTTCATTGCAATGCAGGCCCTGCTTTCGGGTTTAGCAAAGGTAACTTCCCCTGGCACCCCAGGCTTCTGCTTCCAGCACAGCGACTGCGACGTGGTGTTTGCACCTCGGTCCTCATACAGACTTCGCCCACCTCAACTCAATCTTCCTCTCCCGGCGGTACCATTAATATTTTAATTTCATCAGAATTTCTGGAACTGGCTTGCCATCCTGAACAACCTAGTTACCTGTCAGCACCTATCAGCTTGTCATATTAGAGGGGATTGTCCTAGGAATCTAATCTGCTTTAAATGATTTTCGTGGGGTGTTGGTCTATAAATCATCTCGAGGCAGGCCTGACAACACGAAGGCTTCGGTGGATAAACAAAACACACTTGTTTTATTTTCGGCAGGCACAGACTTTGCTTTATCAACTTCTTATTGATTTCCGTGCTCCAAGAGGTCAAAAAAATGTTTTTGCTTCTCCTTTACATACAAAAACATTATTCATAGAAGAGCTGTGGGCAGGCAACTCTCATTAAGATATGTTCCGAGATTCACAGGCGAGGTGGCTGGTTGGAAAAACGACACACACCTGTTTCAGCCAAGCCCCTGGTGGCGTTTGGAGTTTCCCAAAGGTTGACTCTTCCTCTTTCTGGTCAAAATAGAAATTATATGGATATTAAAGAGCCCCAGCTCTCTGCACGGATGTGGAGGAACCCTGGACATACAAATACACACACACACACACACTCACCACCCCATGCCAAGAAGATACACAGAAAACCCACTCACCCTTCACTCGAGTTTGCAAATTTGGAACTGACTTAATGAAGGAAAGAAAAATTGCAGCTACAAAGTAACACAGACCCAGTGAAAAGACAAAAACCACCATTAGATTTTCTTTTCTAAAGTTTTATTTTATTTTTAGGAATCATCATTCGGATCAGGCACAGTGGCTCACGCTTGTAATCCCAGGGCTTTGGGAGGCTGAGGTGGGAGAATCACGAGGCCAGAAGTTCAACACCAGCCTGGGCAACATAGCAAGACCCCATCTCTAAAAAAAAAAAAAAAATACAAAAATTAGCTGGACCTACTGGTGCAGACCTGTATTTCCAGCTACTGGGGAGGCTGAGGTGGAAGGATCGCTTGAGTCTAGGAGGTGGAGGCTGCAGTGAGCCGTGATTACACCACTGCCCTCCAGGTTGGGCAACAGAGCAATATCCTGTCTCAAGAAATAAACTCCTAATGATTGTACACATTTACGACATGTAATGTTTCCAAGCATGTGTATATCATGTAATGACACCTCACAGTAATTATGAGACCCAGCTGCTCAGAAATCTCGTTTTCCGGTGGCTGAGGAATATGTATCTTTTTTTTTTTTTGAGACAGAGTTTCGCTCTTGTCACCCAGGCTGGAGTGCAATGGCATGATCTTGGCTCCCTGCAACCTCCGCCTCCTGGGTTCAAGTGATTCTCCTGCCTCAGCCTCCCCAGTAGCTGGGATTACAGGTGAGTGCCACCATGCCTGGTTAATTTTGTATTTTCAGTAGAGGTGGGGTTTCATCATGTTGGCCAGGCTGGTCTCAAACTCCTGACCTCAGGTGATCCACCCGTCTCAGCCTCCCAAAGTGCTGGGATGACAGGTGTGAGCCACCACGCCCAGTCATATGTATCATTTTTTAAAATTTTATTTTTCCATAAGTTATTGGAGTGCAGGTGCTATTTGGTGACATGAGTAAGTTATTCAATGGAGATTTGTGAGAACCTGGTACACCCAACACCTGAGCAGTGTACATTGTATCAAATTTGTTGTCTTTTATCCCTCGCCCCCTTCCCACGCTTCCCTCCAACAAAATCGTCTCTTTGGACTATCTTATAATATACAATATATTCTTGTTAAGTATTGTCACCCTGCAGAGAATTAAAACTACATAATTTAGTCCTATTTAATTGTAACTTTGTACATGTGGACCAACCTCTTTCCATCCCTTCTTTCTCCCTCCCTTCCCCAGCTTCTGGTGATCACCACTGTGCTGTCTATTCCTAGGAGAGCAACTCTTTTTTATTGTAATTTTTTTTTTTTTTTTGAGACAGAGTTTTGCTCTTGTCACCCAGGCTGGAGTGCAATAGCATGATCTTGGCTCACTGCAAGCTCCGCCTCCCGGGTTCAAGCGATTCTCCTGCCTCAGTCTCCTGAGTAGCTGGGATTACAGGCGCCCACCACCACGCCTGGCTAATTTTTGTATTTTTAGTAGAGACACAGTTTCTCCATATTGGTCAGGCTGGTCTTGAACTCCTGACCTCAGGTGATCCGCCCGCCACAGCCTCCCAAAGTGCCGGGATGACAGGCGTGAGCCACCTTGCCTGGCCCAGAGATCAATTCTTTTAGCTTCCACATGGGAGTGAGAACTGACTGCGTTTGTCTTATTTCACTTCTGGGTATGCATCCACAGAAAATAAAACCAGTATATCAAAAAAAAGGGGAGGTCTGCACCCCCATGTTCATTGCAAGGCTATTCACAAGAGCCAACATGTGGAATTAACCTAAGTATCAGTGGGGGATGGATAAAGAAAATGTGGTACACACACACCGTGGAATACTATTCAGCCATGAAAAAGGAAGAAGTCTCACCACTTTGCAACAACTTAACATTAAGGGAAATGAGCCAGCGCGAGGTTTTCTTTGGTGTTTGAACTCAAAGCAGGATGGTTGTTGTGCACATAACATGATTGCTTTCCTTAGTCCTGAAAAGAGACAAATTTCTTTTTCCTTTTTTTTTGAGATGGAGCCTTGCTCTGTCACCCAAGCTGCAGTGCAATGGCGTGATCTCGGCTCACTGCAACCACTGCCTCCCAGGTTCAAGCGATTCTCCTGCCTCAGCCTCCCAAGTACCTGGGGTTACAGGCACCCGTCACCATGACCTGCTAATTTTTGTATTTTTAGTAGAGACAGGGTTTCAGCATGTTGGCCAGGCTGGTCTCGAACTCCTGACCTCGGGTGATCCGCCCACCTCGGCCTCCCAAAGTGCTGGGATGACAGGCACGAGCCACCGTGCCCGGCCCCAAAATACTTGCAAATACCGAAGCAGGACAGTGTTCTCCAGCGCAGTGATGCATGATGATTTGATTCTGGAGTTGCTGTTTTGAACGCATAAGAGTCATAAACAGAAGAGGGAGATGACAAGAGGAACCGAGGACTGTGTTTATTTGTTTATTTTTTGAGACAGAGTTTCGTTCCTGTTGCCCAGGCTGGACTGCAGTGGTGCGATCTCGGCTCACCGCAACCTCCGCCTCCTGGGTTCAAGAGATTCTCCTGCCTCAGCCTCCTGAGTAGCTGGGATGACAGTTGCCTGCCCCCACACCCAGCTAATTTTTGTATTTTTAGTAGAGACAGGGTTTCATCATGTTGGTCAGGCTGGTCTCAAACTCCTGACCTCAACTGATCTGCCCGCCTCGGTCTCCCAAAGTGTTAGGAGTACAGGTGTGAGCCACTGCGCCCTGCCAGGGGTGTATTTTTTAATACAAAATGAGTGTACCAAATATTCAATTATCATATCCACGCTGTGACTGACTGTTGTCCAAAGGACTGGGTGCTCGGCCCGATGACCTATATGCTGAACTTTCTCTAAAAAATCTTACAATTTCACATCAATGTGATTTTTCCCTCTTGACAATAAAATGAAACCGCGTTGTTGACCTAAAGTTCCAATCATAGGATCATTGATGTGTTAAGGATATTTTATAGTAAAAGTAATTCCTAGGGTCTGTGATTGTGTAAAAATGGCTTTCTCTCTCTCTCTCTCTCTTCCTCTTTATACTCTTCTTTCTTTTCTTTCTCCTTCCTCTTTCTCTTTCTTTCATTCTTTCTTCTTTCTTTCTTTCTTCCTTTCTTTTCTTCCCTCCCTACTTTCTTTCCCTCCCTCCCTTTCTTCCTCCCTCCCTCCCTTCTTTCCTTCCTCCCTCCCTCCCTTCCTTCCTTCCTTCCCTCTTTCCTTCCATCTTTCCTCGTTTTCCTCTCCTCCCTCCCTTCCTTTCTTCCTTCTTCCTTTCTCCCTTCCCTCTCTCTCTCCCTTCCTTTCTTTCCTTCCTTCCTTTCTATCTTCCTCCTCTCTTTTTTGTTCCTTTCTTTCTCTTTCTTTTTCTCCTCCCTTCCTTCTCTTTCTCTTTTTTTCTATCCCTCCCTCCCTTCCTTCCTTTCTTCCTTCCTTTCCTTTCTCTTCCTTCCTTCTTTCTTTCTTCCTTTCCTTTCTCTCTTTCTTTCTCTTTCTTTTTCTTTCTTCTTCTCTTTCTTTCTTTTCTTCTTTCTTTCCTTCTTTCTTTCTTCCTTTCCTTTCTCTCTTTCTTTTTCTTTCTTCTTCTCTTTCTTTCTTTTCTTCTTTCTTTCCTTCTTTCTTTCTTCCTTTCCTTTCTCTCTTTCTTTCTCTTTCTTTTTCTTTCTTCTTCTTTTTCTTTCTTTTCTTCTTTCTTTCCTTCTTTCTTCTTTTCCTTCCTTCTTTCCTTCCTTCCTCCCTCCCTCCCTTCCTCCCTTCTTTTCTTCCTTCCTTTCTCTCTTTCACAGGATTTCACTCTGTCATTCAGGCCAGAGTGTAGTGGTGCAAGCACAGCTCACTGTAGCCTCAAACACCCAGGCTGAAGGAAACCTTCCCCCTCAGCGTCCAGAGTAGCTGGGGACACAGACACATGCCACCATGCCCCAGCATTTTTTTTCCAGTTTTTGTAGAAATGGGGTCTCGCTTTGTAGCTCAGGCTGGTCTCGAATTCCTGGCCTCAAGCAATCCTCCTGCCTCAGCCTCCTAGAGTGGTGCAAATCTTCACAGAGTCCAGCCGCATCTTTCAGGAATGCATTTCTGTTGGACGTGCCATGCCTTTAACTGATAGTGAATCAGGAGGTACTCAAACAAAAGTTCAATGATTGCCCAACAAAAACATCCCATATTTTAAAGTGTTTTTTAAAAATCAGGCTGAGGGGGGTTGGGGGCACCTGCTTGTGTAAGAGCAAGAGCATGTGAATTTTGTAAACTCTGGATTTTGAAAATATCATCCATGACCCTTTTGCATTTTGGATTAAGCTTTTCTCTGGCTGATAATTGACTATCATTTCTGAATACCCAAAAATAAATATTATACATTTTAGCTGGGGTGTGTAAAATGGGCAGAGTCAAAGGTCTTAAAAAGTGACTTTTTCAAGAATCTAGAACCAGAAATGCCATTTGACCCAGCCATCCCATGACTGGGTATACACCCAAAGGATTATAAATCACTCTACTATAAAGACACATGTACATGTATGTTTACTGCATCACTATTCACAGTAGCAAAGACTTAGAACAACCCAAATGCCCATCAATGACAGACTGGATGAAGAAAATGTGGCACATAGACACCATGGAATACTATGCAGCCATAAAAAAGGATGAGTTCATGTCCTTTGCAGGGACATGGATGAAACTGGAAACCATCATTCTCAGAAAACTCACACAGGAACAGAAAACCAAACACCACGTGTTCTCACTCATAAGTGGGAGTCGAACAATGAGAACACATGGACACAGGGAGGGGAACATCACACACCGGGGCCTGTTGGGGGGTGGGAGGCTAGGAGAGGGAGAGCATTAGGAGAAATACCTAATGTAGATGACAGGTTGATGGGTGCAGCAAACTACCATGGCACGTGTATACCTACGTAACAAATCTGCACGTTCTGCACATGTACCTCACTCAACTTAAAGTATAATAATGATAATGATAATAATAATAATAATAATAATAAAGTGACTTTGCAGTTCTCCAAGACAGGCAAGACTTCCACTGTAGAAACAGTTCAAGAAACAGCGTGAGCTGTTTTAAACAGACGCCGTCACATCCAGGCAGTTATTCATCCCGCTGACTCTAAGATTAGTGACCAGGTACACGTGGTCAGATCACTCTGACAGGAATCACTGGATGATATAATAGCTCACCATAGAATTTGAAACCTATTTTTTAATGCAATTTTTAAATACAGGCATTTGAGATAAACGTCCTTGAGTATTCTTCTGACATCTTAAAGCAGTTCCTTTCCAAATCCCTTGTGGCGTTGAGAAATGAGCTTGTAGGAAAAACACTTAATTCTTTTACTTGATTTGTAGCGATAAATGTTGAAATCAATCAAGTGGGGTCACATCCGCCTTTCCAAATAATAGTCCAAAGTTTTCAAATTAAAAAAAAAAAAGCATTATGAGTTATATGAATTGGAGTAGACAGAACTGGATTCTTTTTTTTTTTTTTTCACTAGGCTTGTTTTCGGAATTATAACTTTACGATGTTCTGTAAGTTGCATGCCTGCTTTTTGGACAGCCCCTGTGGTTTTCGGAGTTCCTCTCCACGCATGTGCAAATCTCTCTGCCTCCTGAGGGGTCTCCAAAGTGGAAGATTACAGGCCACCGAGTCATGGCCGGATCCTTTTCAGGATGACAAAGCAATGCAGGCTTGGATCACAGAAGCCAGACATGTTGCATGTTAATCTACCTTGTACCCAGGAAAACCAAAAACTGGAGGGAGAGTAAAAGCAATTAATCTAGAAGTGGCTGTGGGGAAGGCTCTTAGAATCCAGATGAGAGAAGAGAGTCGGTTATTTACTCACAATATGGAGTTTTATTTTATTTTTATTCCCAGGGTTCTATCGGCATGGATTTCTCAGAAAAACAAAACCAAAAACGCAAAACAAACAAACAAAAACCTTCAAGCCACAATGGCTGATAATTCATAAAATAATTATTCTATGTTAGTCTCAGGCTGCATTTATATTTGAATTATAATTGGGATGAGAGGCAGAAAGTGCATAGGAATGGCTTGTTACCCTGAGCCCGTGCTCTGGAATGCAAAGCTGTAACTTTTAATAATGAAATGGCAGATATCGACACAGATCAGCGGAAAATACCTTAATTTTCCATAAATTTTCCTTCACGGTCCCCATGGGACACGTAAGGTCTTCAACTCTGTTTGGGTGATTTTTGTTTGCAGGAACACACAGTTTCATCTCTTGGTGTATCCAAAGTCTCACATATGTTGCTGGCTCCCAGCAAGATAGGAAAAGAAGAAAAGAAAAAAAGAGAAGAGAAGAGAAGGGAGGGGAAGGGAAGGGAAAGGAAAAGAAAAGGAAGGGAAGGGAGAGGAGGGGAGGGGTGGGGAGGGGAAGGGAAAAGAAAAGAAAAGGAAGGGAAGGGAAAGGAAGAAAAGAAAAGAAAAGAGAGAACAAAAGGGAAGGGAAGGGAAAGGAAGGGAAGGGAAGGGAAAAGAAAGGGAAGGGAAGGGAAAGGGAGGGAAGGGAAGGGAAAGGGAGGGAAGGGAAGGGAAGGGAAAGGAAAAGGAGGGAAGGGAAGGGAAAGGGAGGCAAGGGAAGGGAAAGGGAGGGAAGGGAAGGGAAAGGGAGGGAAGGGAAGGGAGGGGAAGGGAAGGGAAAAGAAAGGGAAGGGAAGGGAAAGGGAGGGAAGGGAAGGGAAGAGAAAAGGAAGGGAAGGGAAGAGAAGGGAAAAGGAAGGGAAGGGAAGAGAAGGGAAAAGGAAGGGAAGGGAAGGGAAGGGGACTGAAGGGAAGGGAAGCGGAGGGAAGGGAAGGGAAGGGAAGGGAAGGGGAGGGAAGGGGACTGAAGGGAAGGGAAGGGAAGGGGAGGGAAGGGAAGGGAAGGGAAGGGAAGGGAAGGGGAGGGAAGGGGACTGAAGGGAAGAGAAGGGAAGGGGAGGGAAGGGAAGGGGAGGGAAGGGAAGGGGAGGGAAGGGAAGGGGAGGGAAGGGAAGGGGACTGAAGGGAACGGAAGGGGAGGGGAGGGGAGGGGAGGGAAGGGAAGGGAAGGGGAGGGAAGGGAAGGGAAGGGAAGGGAAGGGGAGGGGAGGGGAGGGAAGGGGAGGGAAGGGAAGGGGAGGGAAGGGAAGGGAAGGGAAGGGAAGGGGAGGGGAGGGGAGGGAAGGGGAGGGAAGGGAAGGGAAGGGAAGGGAAGGGAAGGGAAGGGGAGGGGAGGGAAGGGAAGGGGAGGGAAGGGAAGGGTAGGGAAGAAAAGGGAAAGGAAGAAGAAAAGAACGAAGGAAAAGAAAAGAAAGGGAAGGGAAAGGAAGAAAAGAAAAGAAATTTTACATTGATTTATTTATGGAAAATTAAATTTGTGGTCATGGGGCGACGTGTGGCGGACTGGCATATAGGCTCCCAAGAAGCAGGGTGGGCGTCAGAAAACACAGCCGGGTGTGTGGAACGCAGGAACTGCAACTCCTCCGGATTCCTGGTGGTTGCTATGCACGGTGACTTTCTTCATCTTGAAAATAATAGCGGCATTGCGTATCCTCTCCCAAATACAGAACTAAATAATGAGGTAAAGAGTCTAATTCTCCCCCACATACCTGAGTCGCTGCAAGCCACACTCTAAGAAATGGTGGAGATGGCGTGTGTCTTACTGATGTAGATTTCGGGGTGGGCTGCCCAGTTTGGGAGACCAGGGTGACCTCCATGGTCTCCTACTTCCCGAAGGCAGGTGCCTTTCCCCTGATTGGGAAAATCTCCTAAAAAAAATCCCCTCCTGTCATTCTTCTTCTGTAACCCCATAACTCCTTCACCTCCCCACCCTGGGACCCATAAAGTCTTCAACTCTGTTTGGGTGGTTTTTGTTTGAGGGAACACAGAGTTTCATTTCTTGGTGTATCCAAAGTCTCACATATGTTGCTGGCTACCAGCAAGATGGAAAGGAGAAGAAAAGAAAAAAAAAAAGGAAAAGAAAAGGGAAGAGAAGAGAAGAAAACAAAAGGAAGGGAAGGGAAAGGAAGAGAACGGAGAAAAGAAAAGAAGAAAAGAAAAAAAAGAAGAGGAGATAAAAGAAAAGAAAAGAAATTTTACATTGATTTATTTCTTTAAAGGAAGTGAATGAAATATTGAATTTTTTTTTCTCCTCCATGGTCAGCCCCCAGGAAACCTTGCCTGTTTCCATCTCTTTACCTCCTTTGATAAATGTGGGGTCAAATTATTCATTGGATTCTCCCCTGCTCTACTCCTGTCTTTATTTTTTTTTATTATTATTATTGCAAGTACATAGTAGGTGTATATAGTTACGGGGTAGATGAGACGTTTTCATGCACACATGCAATACGCAATAATCACATCAGGGTAAATAAGATATCCACGAACTCAAGCATTGAGACTTTGTGTTACAAATAATTCAATTATGCTCGTTTAGTTATTTACAAATGTACAATGAAGTGATTATTGATGATAGTCACCGTGCTATACTAGCAAAAACTAGGATTTATTTATTCTTTCTAATTATTTGTTGGTACCCATTAACCATCCCCACCTCTTCCACACAAACTCCCCACTAACTTTCCCAGCCTCTGAGAACCAGCCTTCTACTCTTTATTTCCATGAGTTCAATTGTTTTCAATTTTAGCTCCTGCAAATAAGTGAGAACATGGAGAGTTTGTCTTTCTGTGCGTGGCTTATTTCACTGAACATAATAACCATCCCTTTTATTGCAAATGGCA
Organism: Pongo pygmaeus; assembly: GCF_028885625.2. Lineage (NCBI taxonomy): Eukaryota > Metazoa > Chordata > Mammalia > Primates > Hominidae > Pongo > Pongo pygmaeus. Next base: position 627,150 of record NC_072396.2, read on the forward strand.
GGATCTCATTCTTTTTCAGGGCTGAATAGTATTCCATTCCATATGTGTAACGCTTTTCTCTTCTTTCTTTCTCTTTTCTTTCTTCTTTTCTTTCCTTCTTTCTTTCTCTTTCTTTCTTCCTTCCTTCCTTTCCTCCTTTCTTCCTTTCTTTCTCTCTTTCTTTTCTCTTTTTTTTTTTTGACAGAGTCTTGCTCTGTTGCCCAGGCTGGAGTGCAGTGGCACGATCTCGGCTCACTGCAACCTCTGCCTCCCAGATTCAAGCGATTCTCCTGCCTCAGCCTCCTGGGTAGCTGGAATTACAGGCACCCACCACCACGCCCGGCTAATTTTTGTATTTTTAGTAGAGACAGGGCTTCGCCGTGTTAGCCAGGATGATCTCGATCTCTTGACCTTGTGATCTGCCCTCCTCGGCTTCCCAAAGTGCTGGGATTACAGGCGTGAGCCACCGCGCTCGGCCTCTTCTTCTTCTTTTTTTTTTTTTTTTGAGATGCAGTCTCTCTCTGTGGCCCAGACTGGAGTGCAGTGGCATGATCTCAGCTCACTGCAACCTCTGCTTCCCGGGTTCAAGTGATTCTCCTGCCTCAGCCTCCTGAGTAGCTGGGATTACAGGCACCTGCCACCATGCCCAGCTAATTTTTGTATTTTTATAAGAGACAGGTTTCCACTGTGTTGGCCAGGCTAGTCTCGAACTCCTGACCTCAAGTGATCTATCTGCCTCGGCCTCCCAAAGTGCTGGGATTACAAGCGTGAGCTCCCTCGCCTGGCTCATTTTCTTTATCCATTCATCTGTTGAACACTTACGCTGGTTCCGAATCTCAGCTCTTGGGAACAGTGCTGCAATAAACTGTGAGATTGCAGGTATCTCAAAAAATAAAAATAAAATAAAATAAAATAGAGCTACCATAGAATTCAGCAATCCCACTTTTTTGTATTTTTAGTAGAGACGGGATTTCACCATGTTGGCCAGGTTGGTCTCGAACTCCCGACCTCAGGTGATCCACCCGCCTCGGCCTCCTGAACTTCAATATACTGACTTCTTTTATTGAGGGTGTATGCCCATCAGTGAGTATGATTGCTGAATTCTACGGTAGCTCTATTTTATTTTATTTATTGTTATTATTATTATTTTGAGACAGAGTCTCACTCTGTTGCCCAGGCTGGAGAGCAGTGATGGGATCTTGGCTTACCGCAACCTCCACCTCCCGGGTTCAAACAATTCTCCTACCTCAGCCTCCCCAGTACCTGGATTAAGGAACCCGCCGACATGCCTGGCTAATTTTTTTTTTGTATTTTTAGTAGAGATGGGGTTTCACCATTTGGCCAGGCTGGCCTCGAACTCCTGACCTCAGGTGATCCACCCGCCTCAGCCTCCCAAACTTCAATATACTGACTTCTTTTATTGTGAGTGTATGCCCATTAGTAAGTATGATTGCTGAATTTTATGGTAGCTCTATTTTATTTTATTTATCATTATTATATTTTTGAGATGGAGTCTCACTCTTGTTGCCCAGGCTGCAGTGCAATGGCGCCATCTCAGCTCACTGCAACCTCCACCTCCCGGGTTCAGGCAATCCTCCTGCCTCAGCCTCCCAAGTAGCTGGGACTACAGGTGCACGCCACCACACCCGGCTAATTTTTGTATCTTTAGTAGAGATGGGGTTTCACTGTGCTGGCCAGGATGGTCTCGAACTCCTGACCTCAGATAATCCACCTGCCTCGGCCTCCCGAAGTGCTGGGATTCCCGGTGTGAACCACCGCGCCCAGCTTAGGACCCACATTTTAAGCCCCTGTGTAGATGGGTTTTAACAACTGTAAACCCAAAAAGATCAGTTCTATGTAGGATCATTTTGGTTCCATTTTTGCAACAGGCAACATGGTACTAAGTCTCAGAATCAGCTTTTCCTGGGCTCTGTGGTGAAAGATGATGTTCTCACCTGTCACACTGCACAGAGATACTTTCCAGCCCCTGAGAAAGGGCCCTCCATGCTTTTGTACACAAGTTCAGCTTCCTTCCCCTGTCACTCCAAAAGCATTTAAACTCTTTTCCCGGCTGGGAGCGGTGGCTCATGCCTGTCATCCCAGCACTTTGGGAGGCTGAGGCAAGCGAGTCACGAGGTCAAGAGATCGAGACCACCCTGAGCAACACAGTGAAACCCCGTCTCTAGTAAAAATACTAAAATTAGCCGGGCGTGGTGGCGGGCGCCTGTAGTCCCAGCTACTCGGGAGGCTGAGGCGGGAGCATTGCATGAACCTGGGAAGCAGAGGTTGCAGTGAGCCCAGATCGCGCCACTGCACTCCAGCCTGGGCGACAGAGCAAGTCTCCGTCTCAAAAAACAAACACATTTTATTCTGGGGCAGGTGTTAGGAAAATAGTGCCCATTTATGACACTCTTCTCTTTCTTTCTTCTTTCTTGCTTTCCTTCTTTTCTTGCTTTCTTCCTTCCTTTCTCTCTCTCTCTTTCTCTCCTTCTTTCCCTTCCTTCCTTCCTTCCTTCTTTCCTTTCTTTCTCTGCCTCTCTTTCTTTCTTTCCCTTCCTTCCTTTCTTTCTTTCTGTCTGTGTCTCTCCCTCTCTCCCTCCTTTTCTGTCTTATTTCTTTCTTTCCTTCCCTCCTGTCTTTCTCCCTTTCTTTCTTTTTCTTTCTTTCTTTTCTTTCTTCCTTTCTTTCTTTCTCTCTCTCTTTCCTTCTTTCTTTCTCTCTCTGTGTCTCTCCCTCCCTCTCTCTCTCCTTTCTTTCTTTCTTTTCCTTCCTTCTTTCCTTTTTTTGACAGTCTGTCTTTCTTTCTTTCCTTCTTTCTTTCTTTCTTTCTCTCTCTCTCTCTGTCTCTCCTGTCCCTCCCTCTCTCTCCTTTCTTTCTTTCCCTCCCTTCCTTCTTCTTTTGTTTTTTGGATAAAGTCTTGCTCTGTTGCCGAGGCTGAAGTACAATGGCACGATCTCAGTTCACTTCAACCTCTCTACCTCCCAGGTTCAAGTGATTCTCCTGCCTCAGCCTCCGGAGTAGCTGGGATGACAGGCTTCCGCCACCACGCCCGGCTAATTTTTGTATTTTTAGTAGAGACGGGGTTTCACCATGTTGGCCAGGCTGGTCTTTATCTCCTGACCTCGTGATCCGCCCGCCTCGGCCTCCCAAAGTGCTGGGGTGACAGGCGTGAGCCACTGTGCCCGGCCCAGACACTTTTTTTGAGTTACAGCAGATGGTGTCTTTCACTCCAATGTGCGCTGAATAGATGAGTGTCTTGAGTCCAAATTAAAAACGTCAACAGTAAATCTACATTTTATATATATTTTCTTTAATGATTTTTTTTAAGGCACCAAAGAGAATGAATAAAGCAGGGGAATGATGGAATGGTGGAAACTCTGTTTCGTTTTTTTTTCTCTCTCTCTCTCTGTCTTTTTTTTTTTTTCCTGGTGTTTGCCATGAATTATGTGTGCTCTAGCAGCCAAAGGAAGTGAACTGCAATAAACCTACAAATATAGGCTGTAGGGACTCGACGTTTTTGCATTTCGAGTTTAACCCAACAAGACGTTAATTATGACTAGGCTGACCAACATGGCGAAACCCCATCTCTACTAAAAATACAAAAATGATCCAGGCATGGTGGCGGGTGCCTGTCACCCCAGCTACTCTGGAGGCTGAGGCAGGAGAATCACTTGAACCCGGGAAGCAGAGGTTGCAGTGAGCCAAAATTGTGCCATTGCACTCCAGCCTGCGTAACAGAGTGAGGCACCATCTGAAAGAAGAAAAAAAGGCTTCATCAAATACCATTCTGTGCTTTTGCAGGGGGACAGCTGCAGAAATGAATTGTAACAAATTATCTGCCTCTCCACAGCCTTTGTGTGTGTGAGATGGAGTCTCGCTCTGCAGCCCAGGCTGGAGAGCAATGGCATGATCTCAGCTCACTGCAACCTCCGCCTCCCGGGTTCAAGCGATTCTCCTGCCTCAGCCTCCCGAGTAGCTGGGACTACAGGAACGCGCCGCCACACCCAGCTAATTTTTTTTTTTTTTTTTTTTTTTTTGTATTTTTAGTAGAGACGGGGTTTCACCGTGTTGGCGAGGCTGGTCTCGAACTCCTGACCTCAGGGGATCCACCCCCCGCGACCTCCCAAAGTGCTGGGATTACAAGCGTGAACCACAGAGTCCAGCCAAAAGTAATTTTTTTTTTTGAGACAGAGTCTCTCTCTGTCATTAGGCTGGAATGCAGTAGTCCGACCTCGGCTCACTGCAACCTCCGCCTCCGTTCACGTCATTCTCCTGCCTCAGCCTCCCAAGTAGCTGGGACTACAGGCGCCCACCGCCACGCCAGGCTATTTTTTTGTATGTTTAGTAGAGACGGGGTTTCACCATGTTGGCCAGGCTGGTCTCGAACTCCTGACCTCAGGTGATCCACCCACCTCAGCCTCCCAAAGTGCTGGGATGACAGGCGTGAGTCACCGCACCTGGTCCTACAGTCTTTCTTTTGCCAGCAATTCTGAAGTAGCCCCTCCGTGAGTCCAGGGTCTAACCCGAGCTCTAGGTCTGCAAGACTTTGTCCTTGGTTCTGGGGAAGGGGAATTTATTTCTGTATTTCTTCCCCCCACCCCGCCGCCATCCTCCAGCTTTATTGAGGTCTGACTATTTAAAAATTACAAAGATTGCTGGGCACGGTGGCTCACGCCTGTCATCCCAGCACTTTGGGAGGCCGAGGCGGGCGGATTGCCTGACTTCAGGAGTTCGAGACCAGCCTGGGCAACACGGTGAAACCCGGTCTCTACTAAAAATACAATACCACACATGCTTAACAGACACACCCACAAGACACACTGAAGACACAACATCTATATACAACACATATGTATATACACAATGCCACACACAATCAACAGACACACACACAACACACAGTCAAGACACATCTATAGAGAACACACATGTATACACACAACAGACACACACAAACACACAATCAAGAAACAACATCTATCCACAACACCCATGTTTATACACAATACCACACATGCTTAACAGACACACACGCAAGACACAATATCTATACAGAACACAAATGTATATACACAATACCACACACGGGATCAACAGACACTAATACGCAACATACATTCAATAGACAAATGCACAAACACATCATATATACAAGACACACACATCTATACACAACACAACACACTCAACAGACACACAAACAACAGACACACACACAACATAACATGCTCAACAGACACAACTCACAAGAGACACATGCACAAACACATCATATATACAAGACACACACATCTATATACAACACAACAGACACACACATACACAATGTACAACAGACACACACACAACATGACACGTTCAACAGACACACAACACACAAGAGACACACGCACAAACACATCATATATACAAGACACACACATCTGTACACAACACAACACACTCAACAGACACACACAACGCACAGCAGACACACACACAACATGACACGCTCAACAGACACACAGCACACAAGAGACACACGCACAAACACATCATATATACAAGACACACACATCTATACACAACACACTCAACAGACACACACATACACAACACACAGCAGACACACACACAACATAACACGCTCAACAGACACACAACACACAAGAGACACGCACAAACACATCATATATACAAGACACACACATCTATACACAACACAACACACTCAACAGACACACATACACAATGTACAACAGACACACACACAACATGACACTGTCAACAGACACACAACACACAAGAGACATGCACAAACACATCATATATACAAGACACACACATCTATACACAACACACTCAACAGACACACACATACACAACACACAGCAGACACACACACAACATAACACGCTCAACAGACACACAACACACAAGAGACACGCACAAACACGTCATATATACAAGACACACACATCTATACACAACACAACAGACTCAACAGACACACACATACACAATGTACAACAGACACACACAACATAACAAGCTCAACAGACACACAACACACAAGAGACATGCACAAACACATCATATATACAAGACACACACATCTATACACAACACACTCAACAGACACACACATACACAATGTACAACAGACACACACACAACATGACACTCTCAACAGACACACAACACACAAGAGACACGCAGAAACACATCATATATACAAGACACACACATCTATACACAACACACTCAACAGACACACACATACACAACATACAACAAACACACACACAACACGCTCCACAGACACACAACACAGAAGAGACACACGCACAAACACATCATAAGCACAACACACGCACTCAAGACACACATGGACACACAACATAGTTTAATGTAGGTTTCCTGCCGCTTTAGAACTGAAAAAATAAGACTGAGGCAGGAGGGCTCATTGCAGAAGTTAACTCATGCTCTGAGATTTAATTTTTCAAGGAAAAAATGACCATTTCTACATAGAAGCACCGATTTGCAACATCCATCACGGGGACCTTTGTTTGCTTCCCCCTTTATGGGAAAATTACTTGGATACCGCTCTTGTTCTAACCCACTTTGGCCCTTGGCTGGTCCGAGGTGCAAAGACAAATTACTTTGGGATAAACCTGGGGTTTGCAGCAAAGTGCGAGCAGCATGTGTGTAGGGCTGGATGCACCCACTGCTTAGCAGTCACGGGCTCACCCCCGAATGTGGGGAGGCCAGACGTGGGGCCCGGTTCCTGCCGCCACTAATTAGCATGGGTTTTATGGCCGGTCGTTAAAAAGGCCGGGTCAAACAGTTGCAAAGTTATGAAACAGCCACACACGCTAAAGACCTGGGCTTTGCAGAGGTATGAATGTTTCGCTGTGTTGCCAACTTCTCCTGAACTTTGGCGTCCTCATGGGAAAAAAAAAAAAAACAACCTTGGAACAGGGGAGGGAGCTGTGTAAACGGTCTCCCCCTCTACACTCTGCCTTTTTCCTGGATTGAAGCAGGAAAAGGAGTCTTATCTCCAGACACCCAAGTCAACCTCAGCAAAATTAACTCTGTCTCTTCCGAGACGTTGTCACGATGATTTTTCCGTGATGACAGTAAGAGTCAGAAAATGTACCACCTTGATAAAGATATATTTATCATTAGGTGCTTCTTGGGCCAGCTAGGAGATGATTGGCATTCATTCACTTTTGTGTTTTCACCCAGAAACCCACATTGATACTGGGCTTTGGAACTCTCCTCTGATTGCAAATTCCTGTCTTCCTAAGACAGTGTGGAGGGTTCCATGGCTCCGTGTGTACGTAGGTGGTCAGGTCAGCGGGCCAACGTGCCGAAGCTACAACAAATGATACGTATAAATTATTGGAGCACTACGGGAATGGCAATTTGACTTTTTATGAGCCTGTAACGACGTCCCTAGAGAAGAGTGTGTGTGTGTGTGTGTGTGTGAAATTCTGGAAAGGATTTTGCATTTTCATAGCTTTGGCTCCACTGACTTTAAAAGGGGCTGCTCTAGGTTTTGAATTTCTCCAGTCATCAATAAGAGCCATTTTGGTGTTTTTTTTTTTCTTCTTCTTTTTTTAATGTCTGGTTTGTGCAAGAAATATAAAGATTCTAATCCTTGTTGAGGAGGGGTCTTCAAAGAATGAGACTTTGGGATGTAAAACGGAGCTTACCCGTCTACATCTTGGGCATGGCAGTTTGGGCCCCTATTTCAAGGGTGTGGGCACAAAACCACAAGCTCCTCTGAGCTCATATCGCTGCTGAAGGGTTGACAGAGTAAGCGGGTCCCGGACACTGTGGCAATTTAACCCAGACTCAGAAAAGCAGGCAGAGATGAGACGGTCAGCTGCAAGCACCCTTTCTTCCCGTAGGCTGGTGGGCTGAGACGCTGCGTCTCTTCCTGCCTAAACCTGTTCTGGATGTTTTCACCACAAACTGGCATCTGCAATGTAACGGGATGGAAAACGGGCTGTGTGGGGAATTGCATTTGCCCTGCTTGGGGGTGTCTCTCTTGAGGCCGTGAGCCCTGACTCCTTACTCTCTGATCCATGAGGGTGGACTCGGGAGGCAAGGGGATGAGGCAGATACAAGAAGGGAACGGAGAGACGAGCCCTTGGAAGAAGCAAAAGGTTTAGATATTGTAAAGGTTTCCTGGGGATGTTGTCACAAAATGCCACAAACCAGGGGATCAAACAAGAAAAATTTAATCTCTCCACGTCCTGAACTGTGGTCCTCCTAAAAACTGTATATACATCCTCAGTCTTATAGCCTGTGAATGGGACCTTATTTGGAAATAGGGTTTCTGCAGATGCAGTTAGTTAAGGATCTCAGCAGGAGATCATCCTGAAGTAAGGTGGATCCTAAATGCAATGACAGGTGTCTTTCTAAGAGACAGAAGAGGAGACACAGACACGGAGGAGAAGGCGACGTGGAGATGGAGGAGACACAGGGAGGACTTCTGGACTCCAGGAAGGCCAGTATTGGGTCCACTATGATTGTGTTCAGTTCCTTCTGGAGGCTCTAGGGGAGGCTCCTTCTGCCTCTCACACCTCCTGGGGGCTCCAGGCGTCCCTGGGCTTGTGGCCGCATCACTCCAGTCTCTGCCTCCGTCTCCACGTAGCCTTCTCCTCTGTGTCTGTGTCTCCTCTTCTGTCTTTTAGAAAAACACCCATCATTGGATTTAGGGGCCACTCTACTCCAGGATGATCTCATCTCCAGATCCTTAACTTATTACATCTGCAAATACTCTGTTTTCAAGAAGGGTTTCATTCACCGGTTCTATGAGTCAGAACATAAACATGTTTCTTAGGGATCACCATTCAATCTACTAAAATTTTGTTCAGTTCCTTCTGGAGGCTCCAGGACAGGATCCTTCCTGCCTCTCCCAGCCCCTGGGGGCTCCAGGTGGCCCTGGGCTTGTGGCCCCATCACTACTCCCCTCACTCTCCTCCCTTCTCCTCCCCTTCCCCTCTCCCCTCCCCTTTCCCCTCCTCTCCCCTCCCCTTCCCCTTCCCTTTCCCCTCCCCTCCCCTTCCCCATCCACTCCCCTTCCCTCCTTTCCCCTCCCCTCCCCTCCTTTCCCCTCCTCTCCCCTCCCCTTTGCTTTCCCCTTCCCTTTCCCCTCCCCTTCCCTTCCTTTGCTTTCCTTTCCTTTTTTCTTCTCTTCCTTTTGAGACAAGGTCTCACTTTGTCACCCAGGCTGGAATACACTGGTTTAATCACAGTTCACTACAGCCCCTGCCTCCCAGGCTCAAGTGATCCTCCCACCTCAGGCTCCTGAGTGTCTGGGACCACAGGCATGTACCACCTTGCCTGGTCAGCACGGCAAGACTTCAACTCTATAAAAAATACAAAAGTTAGCGCGGCATGGTGGTGCGTGCCTGTGGTCCCAGCTGTTCAAGAGGCTGAGGCAGGAGGATCGCTTGAGCCTGGGAGGTGGAGGTTGCAGTGACTCGAGATCACTGAGTGAGGCCTCATCTCCAAAAAAAAAAAGAAAGAAATATATATATTATATATAAAATATATATAAATTTTATGCATATAATATTTATATATAAATTTATGTATATAATATTTATATATAAATTTTATGTATATAATATTTATATATAAAATATATATAAATTTTATGTATATATTTATATATAAATATATATAAATTTTATGTATATATTTATATATAAATATATATAAATTTTATGTATATATTTATATATAAATATATATAAATTTTATGTATATATTTATATATAAATATATATAAATTTTATGTATATATTTATATATAAATATATATAAATTTTATGTATATATTTATATATAAATATATATAAATTTTATGTATATATTTATATATAAATATATATAAATTTTATGTATATATTTATATATAAATATATATAAATTTTATGTATATATTTATATATAAATATATATAAATTTTATGTATATATTTCTATGTAAAATATATATAAATTTTATGTATATATTTCTATGTAAAATATATATAAATATTATGTATATAATATTTATATATAAAATATATATAAATATTATGTATATAATATTTATATATGAAATATATATAAATTTTATGTATATAATATTTATATGAAATATATATAAATTTTATGTATATAATATTTATATATAAAATATATATAAATTTTATGTATCTATTTATATATAAAGTATATATAAATTTTATGTATCTATAAAATATATATAAATTTTATGTATCTATATATAAAATATATATAAATTTTATGTATCTATTTATATACAAAATATATATAAATTTTATGTATCTATTTATATATAAAATATATATAAATTTTATGTATCTATTTATATATAATATGTATAAATTTTATGTATATAATATTTATTTATTTATAATATATTATATAAATATTATATATAATATATATTTGGATAGTTTTGTTTATTTATTTATTAGTTTATTTATTTTTTGGAGTCTCGCTCTGTCACCCAGGCTGGAGTGCAATGGTGCAATCTTGGTTCACTGCAACCTCCGCCTCCCAAGCTCAAGCAATCCTCCTTCCTCAGCCTCCCGAGTAGCTGGGATTACAGGTGCCCGCCACCACCAGCAACTTGGGAGGCTGAGGCAGGAGAATCGCTTGACCCTGGGAGGCGGAGGTTGCAGTGAACCGAGATTGCACCATTGCACTCCAGCCTGGACAACAGAGCCAGACTCTGTCTAAAAAAAAAAAAAGAAAAGAAAAAGAAAAAAAACCTGCACGTTGCTGGACGAGGAAGGGCCTTTTTTCAAAAAGTTACACTTTTTTTTCCTATACTTTACTTCTTTGCTGTCATTAGCTATAGAACTTGAAAGAGCAGGAACTCTAATTGTCTTTCCTCTGTAGGGCACAGAGTCCTGTCTCGACCTCGTGGTGCTGCCAAAGAAAACGCCGGGTTGCATTCCACGTTCTTCATTTTCCTTTTCCTGCTCACTTAACCAAATTATATTCAATGAGTTGTGGGAGGAATATTGACATCAATGGGCCGCGTCACACAATTTCTGGTGAATATTGGAGAAGTCTGTCAAAATCAATCCCATTGTACGAAACTGAACGTAATCGCTTACAAAGAAAATGAGGCATTTCCAGTGAAATCAGCCTCCCTTTACCCAGGAACATGTCCATAGTTAAGAGGTCTCTGTTTTAGCTTTTTTTTTTTTTTAATCTTACCTAATTAGTTTTTTTTTTAATCACCCGTGCAACCGAGTCTCCAGACTGCATAATTGATGAGATGCAGGAGCCAGTGTCAGAAATCAAATGTCGTAAATTAAAAATAACAAGTTTGAGACGAGTGATTCAATTAAAAATCCAGAAAACATTGGATTCTGCATAATTGAGAGTTTGCATAGAGACACCTCCTGTCATCCGTATCACGTTGCACCCGAGGATTGGATTGGGGCTGTCACGGGTATTTCAATCAACTCGGTTAAAAACAAAAAAAAATTAGAAAACAAAGATGATATTTATTATTAACTTCCCGTGTTCAAAAACCACACGGAGACGTCTTTAGATGGACTGCTTTGTAGGATCAAGGTTTATTTTAAGGGGACATTGCAGACACAAGAGGCCTGGCTGGCTGGGATGGAGGGAGGGTCCCCCTGGGACTCTTGGACCGTTTTCCAAGTAGGTGAGGCTGCCAGGAGGAGGGGGCTGCACAGAGCTAACTGGGACCCTCCAAGACAGACCCTGAGAAACCTCACTGGGTCCTCTCTCTCTCCTTTTTTTTTGAGACAGAGTTTCACTCTTGTTTCCCAGGCTGGACTGCAATGGTGCAATCTTGGCTTTGCAACCTCCGTCTCCCAGGTTCCAGTGATTCTCCTGCCTCAGCCTCCCTAGTAGCTGGGATGACAGGCACTCGCCACCGCGCCTGGCTAAGTTTTTGTATTTTTAGTAGAGACAGAGTTTCACCATGTTAGCCAGGCTGGTCTCGAACTCCTGACCTCTGGTGATCCGCAGGCATTGGCCTCCCAAAGTGTTGGGATTACAGGCGTGAGCCACTGCAGCCGGATCACTGGGTCCTCTCTTATTTGCCCCATCTCAGCCCTGCAGTTTATCTTAATACTGCTAAGGACAAATCCACTCTCCATTTCCAATGTTTTATCCGTAGAATGACAATTCGCCTTTCTTTTATTTTTGCTTATTTATTTATTTTTTGAGACAGAGTCTGGCTCTTTTTTTTTTTTTTAATTACAGGAGTCTCGTTCTGTTCCCCAGGCAGGAGTGCAGTGGCACGATTCTGGCTCACCACAACCTCCGCCTCCCAAGTTCAAGCGATTCTCCTGCCTCAGCCTCCCAAGTAGCTGGGATTACAGGTGCCCGCCACCACACCCAGCTAATTATTTGTATTTTTAGTAGTGATGGGGTCTCACTATGTTGACCAGGCTGGTCTCAGACTCCTGACCTCAGGTGATCCACCTGCCTCAGCCTCCCAAAGTGCTGGCATTACAGGCGTGAGCCACTGTGCCCGGCCCCAGACTCCCTTGTCTTGGGGCCACCCAGTACCCAGTTCAGCCTAAGAAGGACCCAGGAACAACATATCTGCAGATAACCATAGAGTCAGCTAGGATCCATGCCACCATTAAATACATAGAGGGCCTAGGTGTGGTGGCTCAGGCCTGTAATCTCAGCACTCCGGGAGGCTGAGGTGGGTGGATCACTTGACATCAGCAATTCGAGATCAGGGTGACCAACAGGATGAACCTCTGTCTCTACTAAATACAAAATATCAGCCAGACGTGGTGGCAGGTGCCTGTAGTCCCAGGTACTTGGGAGGCTGAGGCAGGAGAATCCCTTCAACCTGGGAGGTGGAGGTTGCAGTGAGCCGAGATGGCACCATTGCACTCCAGCCTGGGTGACAAAAGCAAAAATTCTGTCTCAACACACACACACACACAGACACACAGACCCACACACACAGACACACACACACAGACACACACAGACACACACACACAGACACACAGACACACACACAGACACACACAGACACATACACACAGACACACACACACACAGACACACACACAAACACACAGACACAGACACACAGACACACACAGACACACATACAGACACACACAGACACACACACACACAGACGCACACACACACACAGACACACACACAGACACACACACACACAGACACACAGACACACACACACACACACAGACACACACACACAGACACACACACACAGACACACAGACACACAGACAGACACACACAGACACACACACACACACAGGCACACACAGACACACACACAGACACACACACACACACACACGGTGAGACTAGGAATGAACCCTGATTCATATGCCACTGCACCTTGGAGGTCCTGGCTCCTCCAGCTTCCCTCTGTGTGCCTCAGTTTCTTCTCCAGCCAATTGCCTAAGACGTGGCTCAGTGAACGGGGATATTGAACCGGTCCCTGCAAACTCCATAAAATTAACCAGGGAAGAAGGGAGAGGAAGAAACGAAAATAGGCCAAGCCTGCAGCACCCTCAGTGTTCATCATGAAATCAGCTTTCTTTTTTTCTTTCTTTTTTTTTTCGGAGACACAGTGTCACTCTGTTGCCCAGGCTGGAGTGCAATGGCGTGATCTGGGCTCACTACAACCTCCGCCTCCCAGGTTCAAGTGATTCTTCTACCTCAGCCTCCGGAGTAGCTGAGACTGCAGGCATGTGCCAGCACGCCCACCTAATTTCTGTATTTTCAGTAGACATGGGGTTTCACCATGTTGGCCAGGCTGGTCTGGAACACCTGACCTCAGGTGATCCACCCACCTTGGCCTCCCAACAGCTTTCTTTTTGACCTGCTTCCTCATGGCTGTTTGGTGCTGATTGTCCCAGAGTCATGTAGATCCTAGCTTATGGTCCCCTTTCCCTGCTCTATAGATGACAACTTAAGCATCAGGAAACATTAAGTTTTTCCTTTGAGGGAGTCTTCCAGGTCCTGCAGGCATGCCAGCTACTGACACCATAAACATCTAATATTTATAACAGCATAAAAATATGATACTGACACCAGCTGGGCTGAAGGACCCCACAGGAGTTGACTCACCAAAGACTTCAGTTTCCCTATCCAGATGGCTTCATCCCCCTTACCCCAGCCAATCAATGACCCCAATTTTCCAGCCCCTCACCCTTCATGATCCCTTTAAAAACTCCAGCCGAGAACTCCTCAGGGAGACAGACTTCAGGGTCTCCTCCCATCTCTTCGCTCTGCACCTTGCAAGCATTGAGCTCTTTCTCTGCTGCAAAGCCTGCTGTCTTGGTGTCCTGGTCTGTTCATGATCCCTTTTAAAACTCCAGCCTGGCTGGGTGTGGTGGCTCACATCTGTAATCCCAGCACTTTGGGAGGCTGAGGCAGGCAGATCACGAGGTCAGGAGTTCGAGACCAACCTGGCCAACATGGTGAAACCCTGTCTCTACTAAAAATACCAAAAAAATTAGCCAGGTGTGGTGACGTGTGCCTGTAGTCCCAGCTACATGGGAGGCTGAGGCAGGAGAACTGCTTGAATCTGGGAGGCAGAGGTTGCAGTCAGCTGAGATCGCGCCACTGCACTCCAGCCTGGGTGACAGAGCCAAACTCTGTCTCAGGAAAAAAAGAAAACAAAAAACAAAACAAAAAAAAAACTCCAGCCCAGAACTCCTCAGGGAGACAGACTTCAGGGTCTCCTCCCATCTCCTCGCCCTGCACCTTGTAAGCATTGAGCTCTTTCTCTGTTGCAAACCCTGCTGTCTTGGTGTCTTGGTCTGTTACTCTGCAGTGAGCATTCACACCTGGTAGTCTTGTAACAGTACAAGGATACCTAAGTCCATACAGGTGGGGATCAAGCCATCCTTGCCCATTGGCTTCACTGTGGGGCTGTAAACTCACATTCATGTAAGGTTTCCCGATGAGTGAATTCTGTATTCCCATAAACATTCACATTCCTAGTGTGAGAATAGTAGAGTTTAGCTGGGCTCACCTGTCTACCAGGTGTGGAGGCACCATTTGTTGTTGCATATGATGGAGTTCAAGGCTCAACTTCCCCAGCATCCCACAGTCTGACCTCACTGGGACCCTTCATGAAACTGTGACTCAGTCTCTTCTTCTCGATGATGAAATGCTTTGCACAATTCAGTTCACCATTTTAAAGCACCTGGAATGTATGAGGCACTCTGCAAACACTAATTTGGTAAACTTAGATTTCAGAGGGAGAATACCTGGCGTGGCATATATCACTGTTTATTTATGGTCTATTTTATTTCTCTCAGTGAGATTTTGCAGTTATCTGACTAGACATCATATATAACTGTCAGATTTTTTTCTTTAATATTATATTTTTATCCTATTATAAATATTAGATGTTTATGCTATTATACTATGTTTAAATATATTTTATGCTATTATAAATAAATTAATTGATGATATTAATAAATTGATGATATTATAAATAAATATAAGTTTTACATTACAATATGCTATTCTATATTATATATAATAAGTGTATATAAATTTTGTACAAACATTTATATGTAATATAAATTATATTATAGATAATTATATTATAAAGTTTATAAATATATAGTAAATATATAATATAGTAATATATAATAAAGTTTATAGATCTTTATATATAATAAAGTTTATAGATCTATAAACTTTATTATAGATAAAGTGTATAGATTAGTTTATAGATCTATAAATTTTATTATATATAAACTTTATTATATATAAAGTTTATAGATCTATAAACTATAAACTAAAAACGATATATAACCTATTATCTATAATATAGTGTATATATAGTGTATATATAGTGTATATTATAGATAATATAATGTATATATAGTGTATATTATAGATAATATAATGTATATATAATAAAACTTTTATTATATATAAAATACACTTTTATTATATATAAAATAAAATTTTTATTGTATATACATAGTAAACTTTTATTATATATATAAAAAATAAACTTTTATTTTAAGTTCAGGGGTACATGTGCAGGTTTGTTGCGTAAGTAAACTTCGGTCATGGCGGTTTCTTGTACAGATTATTTTATCGCCCAGGTACTAGGTTTAGTACCTATTAATTATTTTTTCTGATCTTTTCTCCCTGGCTTTTGCTATCATTTTATGCAAAACATAAATGGTATTTTATCCTACATTATGTGAATATAACTGTTATTATATGTGTTTACAAAATTAAGTCTTTGTTGCCAGCATATATAACTGCAAGCTCATCAAGCTTGTTAATCTTTTTGTTCAAAGTATGCCTTTGGTTTATATGCTTGTTTTTAGTTACTGAGAAAAGTATGTTCAAATCTCTTACTACGACTGTGTATATTTTACATTTTCTTTTAGTAATTTCAAATTTTGCTTTATATATGTTCTAGCTGTGGTTTTAGATGCATACCTATTTAGAATGTTTATATTTCTTGATTAATAAAACATTTTAAATTAGGATTATTACTCTTTATCACTAGTTAAGACTTTATCTTAAAATGATCTTTAATTTTTTTATTTTTATTCTTTTCTGTTTAATTTTTATTTTATTTATTTATTTTTTTGAGATGGAGTTTTTACTCTTGCTGGCCAGTCTGGAGTGCAATGGTGCAGTCTCAGCTCACTGCAACCTCCATCTCCCGGGTTCAAGAGGTTCTCCTGCCTCAACCTCCCAAGTAGCTGAGACTACAAGCACATGCCACCATGCCCAGCTAATTTTTGTCTTTTCAGTAGAGACGGGGTTTTTTCACGTTGGCCAGGCTGGCCTCAAACTCCTGACCTCAGGTGATCTGCCTGCCTCGGCCTCCTAAAGTGCTGAGATTACAGGCAGGAGCCACCACGCCCGGCCTTAGCTGTGGTTTTTATTAATCTGATGATCTTGTGACTAGAACTTCTAGTTCATTTCCATTTAATAAAATTATTGATATATATGTTAATATCTACCAGCTTATTAGCAGCTTTTGCTTTCTGCTGGTCCTATCCATTTTACATATTTTTTTCTGTCTTATCTTTTTTTTTCCCCCCTCAAGACAGAGTCTTGTTCTGTCACCCAGGCTGGAGTGCAGAGGAGATCTTGGCTCATTGCAACTTCCAACTCCCGGGTTCGAGCGATTCTCCTGCCTCAGTCTCCCGAGTAGCTGGGATTACAGGCGCCCGCCACCACGCCTGGCTAATTTTTGTATTTTTAGTAGAGATGGGGTTTCACCGTGTTAGTCAGGGTGGTCTCGATCTCCTGACCTCATGATCCACCCACCTCGGCCTCCGAAAATGCTGAGATTACAGGGGTGAGTCACTGCGCCTGGCCTTAGCTTTCGTTTTTATTAATGTGACAATCTTGTGACTAGAACCTCTAGTTTATTTCCATTTAATAAAATTATTGATACATATGTTAATATCTACCAGCTTATTAGCAGCTTTTGCTTTCTGCTGGTCCTATCCTTTTTACATATATTTTTTGTCTTATCTTCTTTTAGTGTATTTAAGTTTTTTGTTTCCTAGTATATTTCTTCTTTTAGTGTATTTAAAGTTTTTGTTTTCTAGTATATTTCTTCTTTTAGTGTATTTAAGGGTTTTGTTTTCTAGTACATATCTTCTTTTAGTGTATTTAAGTTTTTGGTTTTTAGTATATTTCTTCTTTTAGTGTATTTAGGATTTTTGTTTTCTAGTATGTATCTTGTTTTAGTGTATTTAAGATTTTTGTTTTCTAGTATGTATCTTCTTTTAGTGTATTTAAGGGTTTTGTTTTCTAGTATATATCTTCTTTTAGGATATTTACG
Source organism: Pongo pygmaeus (assembly GCF_028885625.2). Taxonomy (NCBI): domain Eukaryota; kingdom Metazoa; phylum Chordata; class Mammalia; order Primates; family Hominidae; genus Pongo; species Pongo pygmaeus. Next base: position 644,974 of record NC_072396.2, read on the forward strand.
GTTATTGTTCTCTAGTATATTTCTTCTTTTAGTGTATTTACGGTTTTTGTTTTCTAGTATATTTCTTCTTTTAGTGTATTTAAGGTTTTCGTTTTCTAGTATGTATCTTCTTTTAGTATATTTAAGGGTTTTGTTTTCTAGCATGTATCTTCTTTTAGTATATTTAAGGGTTTTGTTTTCTAGTATGTATCTTCTTTTAGTGTATTTAAGGGTTTTGTTTTCTAGTATGTATCTTCTTTTAGTGTATTTAAGGTTTTTGTTTTCTAGTATATATCTTCTTTTAGTGTATTTAAGGTTTTTGTTTTCTAGTATATATCTTCTTTTAGGATATTTACGGTTATTGTTCTCTAGTATATTTCTTCTTTTAGTGTATTTACGGTTTTTGTTTTCTAGTATATTTCTTCTTTTAGTGTATTTAAGGTTTTCGTTTTCTAGTATGTATCTTCTTTTAGTATATTTAAGGGTTTTGTTTTCTAGCATGTATCTTCTTTTAGTATATTTAAGGGTTTTGTTTTCTAGTATGTATCTTCTTTTAGTGTATTTAAGGGTTTTGTTTTCTAGTATGTATCTTCTTTTAGTGTATTTAAGGGTTTTGTTTTCTAGTATATATCTTCTTTTAGTGTATTTAAGGTTTTTGTTTTCTAGTATGTATCTTCTTTTAGTGTATTTAAGGGTTTTGTTTTCTAGTATATTCTTTTAGTGTATTTAAGGTTGTTGTTTCCTAGTATATATCTTCTTTTAGTGTATTTAAGGTTTTTGTTTTCTAGTATATTTCTTCTTTTAGTGTATTTAAGGTTATTGTTTTCTAGTATGTATCTTCTTTTAGCGTATTTAAGGGTTTTGTTTTCTAGTATGTATCTTCTTTTAGTGTATTTAAGGTTTTTGTTTCTTCATCTATATCTTCTTTTAGTGTATTTACGGTTTTTGTTTTCCAGTATATTTCTTCTTTTAGTGTATTTACAGTTTTTGTTTTCCAGTATATTTCTTCTTTTAGTGCATTTACGGTTTTTGTTTTCTAGTATAATTACTCTCTTCACCAGCACCATTAACTTGAAAGTAATATACCCTTTAACTAGCCTGAGGAGGTTATCGTAAACATCACAGCACACCCCTGGGTTTTCAAAGTCTAATTCTCACTACTTTTACTCCTCTTTTCTGACAAAGCAGAAATACCTTGGAACATTTAAATTCATTGCACTAGGCCGGGCACCATGGCTCACGCCTGTAATCCCAGCAGTTTGGGAGGTGGAGGTGGGTGGATCACCTGGGGTTGAGAGTTTGGGATGAGCCTGACCATCACGGAGAAACCTCGTCTCTACTAAAAATACAAAATTAGCTGGGCGTGGTGGCTCACACCTGTAATCCCAGCACTTTGGGAGGCCGAGGCGGGTGGATCACCTGAGGTTGAGAGTTTGAGACCATCCTGACCAACATGGAGAAACCCCATGTCTAGTAAAAATACAAAATTATCTCGGTGTGGTGGTACATGCCTTTAATCCCAGCTACTCGAGAGGCTGAGGCAGGAGAATCACTTGAACCCAGGAGGCAGAGGCTGCAGTGAGCTGAGATTGTGCCATTGCATTCTAGCCTGGGGGACAAGAGTAAAACTTTGTCTCAAAAAAATAATAAAAATAAAAATAATACCTTGGAACATCTAAATTCATGCACTTCCTGCTGATTCAGATATCACCATTGTCATGTATTTTAATTCTCCGTGTGTTTTAAATCCCTGAAGATATGATGGTTTTATAATGTCAATATGTATTTACAATTACTCACATTATCTTGAGTTCTCACCGCTGTTGAGTCCTTCCTGAATTTTCATGTCACGTTGGGGTCAGCTTCTCTTCTGCCTTTGGAGTCCCTCTTTAATATTCCCTTTAGGGACAGGCTGTCAATAGTATATTTTCCCAACTTTTGCTTTTGGAAGAAGGCTTTGCTTCAACCCAGTGGCGAGCATATGTGAGGCTGTTGTTTATTAATCGAATATTTTCCTGTTTTTTTTGAGACGAAATCTCACTCTGTCACCCAGTTGCTTCAACCCCACAGCGAGCATATGTGAGGCTGTTGTTTATTAATTGAATATTTCCCCCTTTTTCTTTTGAGACAGAGTCTCACTCTGTCACCCAGGCTGGAGTGCAGTGGCGCGATCTTGGCTCACTGCAACCTCCGCCTCCTGGTTTCAAGCGATTCTCCTGCCTCAGCCTCCCAAGTAGCTGGGACTACAGGCGCCGCCACCACACCCAGCTAATTTTTTGTGTTTTTAGTAGAGACGGAATTTCACCCTGCTGGCCAGGCTGGTCTCGATCTCCTGACCTTGTGATCCACCTGCCTCAGCCTCCCAAAGTCCTGCAATGACAGGTGTGAGCCACCGTGCCCAGCCTTCCTCTCCTTTTTTTTTTTTTTTTTTCCGAAAGAAACACGGAGTTGGAGACAGACTTCTTAGCATTGAAGGGAGAGATCTGATGAAGAGAAATGGGGCCACATTGAGGCACTGTCCTGGGAGGAGCTGTGATTTTTACGTCTGTTGGTGTTCGGGGAAAGGCGTGGACCAGGCTGGTAGCCAGTGGGCTAAGGGTGAGGCTCCCACCTCACAGGGAGGTGGAGAGAAAGACATGGAGACAGAGAGACAGAGACAGAGAGGCAGAAACAGAGACAGACACACGAGAGAGAGGGAGACAGAGATGAAGAGACAGAAACACACAGAGAGACAGTGATGGAAAGAGGAGACACAGAAACGGAGGGACAGATACAGAGACAAAGACAGACAGAGAGACACTGAGAGAGACACAGAGAGAGAAAGAGAGACAGACATATACATAGAAAGAGGGAGAGAGGCTGGGTGCGGTGGCTCCCGCTTGTCATCCCAGCATTTTGGGAGGCTGAGGCGGGCGGATCACGAGGTCAGGAGATCGAGACCATCCTGGCTAACACGGTGAAACCCCGTCTCTACTAAAAATACAAAAACTAGCCGGGTGTGGTGGCGGGTGCCTGAAGTCCCAGCTACTCGGGAGGCTGAGGCAGGAGAATGGCGTGAACCCGGGAGGCGGAGGTTGCAGTGAGCCGAGATCCCGCCAATGCACTCCAGCCTGGGTGACAGAACAGGGATCTGTTTCAAAAAAGAAAAAAAAAGAGGGAGAGAGACACACAGAGAGAGAGTCAAAGAAGAAGAGAGAGAAAGAGACATAGAGAGAGGGGAGAGAAACAGAGACAGAAAGGGAGGGAGAGACAGAGATAGATAGGAAGAGAGACAGAGAGACATACAGAGAGAAAGAAACAAAGACAGAGAGATGGAGGAAGAGAGAGAGAGGGAGAGACAGAGAAAGAGGGAGGGAGAGACAGAGAGACACACAGAGAAAGAAACAAAGACAGAGAGATGGAGGAAAGAGAGAGAGAGGGAGAGATAGAGAAAGAGGGAGGGAGAGACAGAGAGACACACAGAGAAAGAAACAAAGACAGAGAGACAGAGGAAGAGAGAGAGAGGGAGAGATAGAGAGAGACAGAGAGGGAGGGACAGACAGAAAGAGAATAGAAAGAAAAGAAGAGACGAAGAGAGAGAGAGAAAGAGAGAGAGAGAGACAGAGAGAGAGAACAGAAAGAAGAGACAGAGAGAAAGAAAGAAGGCGAGACCAAGAGACAGAGGGAGGAGAAAGAGATGCAGACAGAGAGATAGAGGAAGAGACAGAGAGAGGGAGACAGAGAGAGAAAGAGGGAGGAAGAGATACAGACAGAAACAGAGACAGAAAAGGAGAGAGAGAGAGACAGAGATGAAAAGACAGAGAGAGATGGAGGCCTGGTTACAGCAGACAAGACCTCCAGGCACGTGCCCTGAGCCCACACAAACTCTCACAGATACGAGGGCCCCAGCTCTGCAGGGTGTGAGCAGCTCTTCCGGAGATGGACGGCCCCATGGTGTTGCAGGTGCCTGGGTCCCAGGACAGCCACGGGCTCCTTCCCCTGTTTCTGATTTCACATCGAGCCCTGCTGTGTGGATGGGAGCCTCATGCGCTCCAAGACACAGGAGAATCTGAGCTACTCGGCCTCAGCCTTCTCCCCTTTCACACTCATAAGACTGGAGTGAGCAGCCCCACAGCCCTCTTTGATAACCAGCAACGGAAATTTTAGCAGATCGTTTCGAGGTGTAGACACTCTTGCAAATCATAACCCTGGTCAAATATTTCCTGGAAACTCAAGAGGCCTGCGGGCGTCTCTCAGACACGCCCACTGCATCCCTTACTTCTGCTTAATCTTTCTTTGATGTGTGATGACGTACAGGGTGGATCCTTGACAATCCTTACGTTTCCTCCCGAAACACAGTCAAAGCGTGAACCAGGTTTACACCATACCGGGATCTCAAGTTTCCCTTCAGACAGGAGGAAGGCGCCAGTTAACAGCCAACAAAATGATAACGACAAGAAAAGTATCTGGAATTTCTGCTGTCTGTGAAGTTGGGGCGTCCTGGAGGAAACATGAAAGGCAGAAAACGCAGGCATAGCAAGATCTGTTTTCTCACTGCAGTGAGGGAAGGCTGAGGTGCCTATGGAGTTGGTGAGTCCTTTTTTTTTCTTTTTTGAGACGGAGTCTCGCTCTGTCACCCAGGCTGGAGTGCAGTGGTGCTATCTCAGCTCACTGCAACCTCCACCTCCCGGGTTCAAGTGATTCTCCTGCCTCAGCCTCCTGAGTAGCTGGGATTACAGGCGTGCATCACCACACCCAGCTAATTGTTTGTATTTTTAGTAGAGACGGGGTTTCACCATGTTAGCCGAGCTGGTCTTGAACTACTGACCTCAGGTGATCCACCCGCCTCGGCCTCCCAGATTTCTGAGATTACAGACATGAACCAAGTGAGTCGGTGAGTCATTTTTATTCTTTTTTTTGAGACGGAGTCTCGCTCTGTCGCCCAGGCTGGAGTGCAGTGGCGCGATCTCAGCTCACTGCAAGCTCTGCCTCCCGGGTTCACGCCGTTCTCCTGCCTCAGCCTCCCGAGTAGCTGGGACTACAGGTGCCCGCCACCACGCCCAGCTAATTTTTTTGTATTTTTAGTAGAGACGGGGTTTCACCGTGTTAGCCAGGATGGTCTCGATCTCCTGACCTCGTGATCCGCCCACCTCGGCCTCCCAAGGCACCACCTCCCACGTTCAAGCGATTCTCCTGCTTCAGCCTCCCGAGTAGCTGGGACTACAGGCGTGCACCACCACACCCAGCTAATTGTTTGTATTTTTAGTAGAGACGGGGTTTCACCATGTTAGCCGGGCTGGTCTTGAGCTCCTGACCTCAGGTGATCCACCCACCTCGACCTCCCAAATTTCTGAGATTACAGATGTGAGCTACCATGCCCGGCCAAAATTTTTTTTTTTTTTTTTTGAGATGCAGTCTCACTGTTGTTAGCCCAGGCTGGAGTGCAGTGGCATGATCTCGGCTCAACTGCAACCTCTGCCTCCTCCCGGGTTCAAGCAATTCTCCTGCCTCAGCCTCCAGAGTAGCTGGCATTACAGGCATGCACCACCACGCCCAGCTAATTTTTTGTAATTTTAGTAGAGACAGGGTTTCTCCATGTTGGTCAAGCTGATCTCCAACTCCTGACCTCAGGTGATCCACCCACCTCGGCCTCCCAAAGTGCTGGGATTACAGGCGTGAGCCACCGTGCCTGGCCCTGAATTTCTATTGTTTAAGCTGCCCAGTTTTTGGTTAGTATGTTATGGCAGCCCCAAGACTCCACCAGGTTTCTTCTGTCTTTGAAGTATGAGTTCACACAAAGCAAACTCCAGCGTTAGATTGATGTCTATCCGTTTTATTTTATTTATTTATTTATTTATTTTTGAGATGGAGTCTTGCTGGAGCCCAGGCGTGAGCCACTGCGTGTGGCCAATTGTATGACATTTTTCTCATAGCAATTCAGATGAACTAAGACATACAGTCATCACCCCTTTTCCACAAAAGTGCTTCGTGAGAAGCATAAAGACTCATGTAGACACTCTGCTGTGGGCGACCACAAGCCTTTGCCTCAGGAATCCGTTTCCACTGACATAGAAGAACAGGTTCTCAGGAGGTGACACAGTGAAGCCTGAACCCAGATAACAGACAGACGCCATCACAGTCCATCAGATAATTGCTTGGAAATGCAGGTTCTCAATTCCAAAACTATGCCAACTCTAAGAGTGGATGCAACTCCCAAAACACAGCATCAGACAAACTTCAAAGCGAGCAACTGTGCCCACCGACAAGTAGAACAGTGTTAATTAGTGACGATGCTCTTTAATCTATAAATAATTAAGTGATCACGCAGCTCCCTAGACAGGTGTTAAAAAAATAAAAATAAAACATAACACACATACGTTATTTCACAGACCGTGGTCGATGGCCGGGGCAGAGTCTACGCATTACTTTGGGATCCTGTTTGACATTCAACAGAGCGATGACTTGGGAAAGTGAAGGACAGTTCTCAGAAAAGAAAAAAAAAAGACACATTTTATGGAGGTCACCTTAAACTTTAGAAGGTTTGGGGTGAAAAATAGGTAAGTTGTTTAGTTTCTAGGTACCACAATTCGAGCAGATGCAAGATTTCCTCATTACACAGACTAACCACAGAAAACAAGTACTTTGAATTTATGAAACACTGGAGAAGAAGGTCTTTTAAGATAAAAACAGGCCGAGTGTGGTGGCTCATGCCTGTAATCCCAGCACTTTGGGAGGCTGAGGCAGGTGGATCACCTGAGGTCAGGAGTTTGAGACCAGCCTGGCCAACATGGTGAAAACCTGTCTCTACTAAAAATACAAAAATTAGCTGGGTGCAGCGGCACATGCCTGTAATTCCAGCTACTCTGGAGGCTGAGGCAGGAGAATTGCTTGAACCCGGGAGGCGGAGGTTGCAGTGAGCCAAGATCTCACCACTGCACTCCAGCCTGGGCAACAGAGCAAAACTCCATCTCAAAAAAAAAAAGAAAAAAAAAAATTGGGAGGCCAAGACAGGCGAATTACCTGAGGTTGGGAGTTTGAGACCAGCCTGAACAACATGGAAAAACCCCGTCTCTACTAAAAATACAAAATTAGCCGGGCGTGGTGGTGCACGCCTGTCATCCCAGCTACTGGGGAGGCTGAGGAAGGAGAATTGCTTAAACCCAGGAGGCGGAGGTTGCAGTGAGCTGAAATCTCTCCACTGCACTCCAGCCTGGGTGACAGAGCAAGACTCCGTCTCAAAAAAAAAAATTGCTTTTAGTAGATATAATCATTTGATCTAATAATTTGTAAAAATTTATCATGTGGAATTTCTGTTACATACATGACAGCAAGCATGTACAATTATCACATATATTTTAAACACATGTGCTTTTTCATAGGACAAGAGGAAAATGCAATCTCACCTTTTCTGAATAATCACAAAATCTGAAGCAGAGGTCTCAATTTTAGGGGCATTTACTTTTTTTTTTTTTTTTTTTTTTGAGACGGAGTCTCGCTCTGTTGCCCAGGCTGGAGTGCAGTGGCACGATCTCAGCTTACTGAAAGCTCTGCCTCCTGGGTTCACACCATTCTCCTGCCTCAGCCTCCCAAGTAGCTGGGACTACAGGCGCCCGCCACCACGCCCGGCTAATTTTTGTATTTTTACTAGAGACGGGATTTCACCATGTTAGCCAGGATGGTCTCGATCTCCTGACCTCGTGATCTGCCCACCTCAGCCTCCCAAAGTGCTGGGATTACAGGCATGAGCCACCGTGCCCGGCCGGAATCAGGCAACTTTAGAATAAGGTTTCCAAGTGATGACAATCTGTGCTATACACAGAAGAGAAGGCAGAGTTGGCGTATGAATCACTACAGCGCTTGAGGACACCCTCTCCACGTTGGCTGATATCACCTCATTGCTTTAAACATCCTTTGCGTTCCCTGCGTCGAAGACAACCTACGTTCTGCCCTGAGTTTCTTCCTTGGAGACAGAAAAGACTCGATGACTGATAACTTTCCCTTGAGGAAAACTTCCCAGCCACGGTCCTTGACTGTGTGTTTACCTTGAGGTCTGAGAGGCTGTGATGAGGGTTTGGTTCACTGCAGGGGGAATGGTGGCCTTCCACTGTGTGGTAATTCCAGAGCCACACAATGGTGTGACTCATGCCGTGGGTATTTTAAGTCATGGGACTCCTTCCCATATGAGACTTTTGAAAGGGGGTGTGCTTGTTACAGCATTAACGGATACTCTTGGAGCTCACTGTTACACTTCAGTGGGCTCCCGACACTGCCTCACGATTTGCTTTTAGACGGAGCCTCTGATGTTTCCAGGCTGCCCCAGAAGCTTGTCTCTGCACCTGGCCTGGGTCCTCCTTCCTCTGTTTGACTCCTCAAGTTCCTTTTTTTGAGACAGAGTCTCTGTTGCCCAGGTTGGAGTGCAGTGGTGTGATCTTGGCTCACTGCCACCTCCACCTCCTGGGTTCAAGTGATTCTCCTGCCTCCACCTCCCAAGTAGCTGGGATTACAGGCACACACTACCACACCTGGCTAACTTTTGTATTTTTAGTAGAGACGGGGTTTTGCCATGTTAGCCAGGCTGGTCTTGAACCCCTGATCTCAAGTGATCCTCCAGCCTCGGCCTCCCAGAGGGTTGGGATTACAGGCTTGAGCCACCGTGCCCAGCAGGTTCTAAATCCACAAAATGGCTCTGAAAAGAACAAGAAGAGACACAGACAGCACCACATACCTGTGGTTCTTCATGGAGCCCTTCCTGTCAAGTGTAAGGAGCAAAGAAGTAAAGTTTGTTCAGCCTTAATCTCGACCAGAGGTAATCGTGCCCCCCGCAGTGGCATTGGGCCATGTTTGGCGATACCATTGGTTGTCATGACAGGACGAAAGTTATTGACCTCTGCGGGGTTGAGACCGGAGATGTTGCTAAACATTCTGCAAAGCACAAGGTAGCTATGCAACAAATAACCATCCCGTCCTGTTATGAACGGAATGCTGTGTTCACCCCAAATTTATGGGTTGAAGATCTAATCACCAGAGTGATGATATTAGAAGGTGGGGCTTTGGGGAGGTAATTAGGGTTAGATGAGGTTATGATAGTTGGGTCCTCGTGATAGAATTACTGCCCTTATAAGAAGAGACCAGGGTGGTGTGTTTTCTCTCTCTCTCGCTCATGCAAGCCAGGAACCCAACTACACTGGCTTTCCAACCTCTGACTTCCAGTCTCCCAAATTGTGAGAAATAAATGTCAGTGGTTGAAGCCTCCCAGTCTGTGGTATTTTGTTATAGCAGCACGTGCTGACAGAGATGCTGCCAGTGTGAATGGTGCTGAAATGAGGAAGCCCTGAGCTAGATTCTTCTGCAGGGTCTTCAGCTGTGAGAAGACCTTGGGATAGGTGCAGGGCGAAGACCAAAACTTAGACACCCTCACCTCAAAAGAAGTCAGGGGAACATAATACAATGGGGTCAGCAGCTTATGGGTAGAAACTAGAGAATCCCTGGGGCCCCTCATGATTCTCTGGTGGTCCTCATTAGTGGTTTGTTGGAGAACAGAAGTATTCGTATTTAACAATGGAAGGCTGGCCCTACTCAGCAGGAAAAGATGCTATGAAACCCAATGAATCTGAAGCTGCAGGATACAGGAGCTGGGTATAAAAGTGAGGGGGGGAGGGGTATCAAAAATATCAGCCACTGCCTCCTGTCTAGACAGTGAAGCAAGGAGAGTTGTCTGCTTCAATTCCTTTCTTGCATCTGGGCTAATAAATCTCAACTTGTTTTCTTTTTACAGATGGATAGTAAATAGTCATCATTCATCAAAATGAAGGGCTTCCCTATTAGAGATTGGGTGCACCAGAGGCTGAATGCACTCATAGACCTTGGGTTATAAGGATGGTCTTAAAATGGGTCAGGGGAGGCATAGAGTCATGGGGCTGAGTCTTCGTGATGTCATCTCTTCCCTGTGAAAACGTTTGTACACTTTTTTTTTTTTTTTTGCCACTAGCCAATGTGCATTATACAGGCTTCAAAGCCACCCTTTAAGACATGCGGGATCTCCCAGTGTATGCCAATGGTGGGCATTCCATCCTGGGGTGTGGGGATTTCTGTGTTGAATGATAGTGCAGCATGGTAGAGCATCTAGGCCCACTCTGTTGGATTCTATCTTCTGGAGTCCCCTGGAATCCCCTTAACACCCATTTCCGAGATTAAGCAAGAAGAAAAGATGTGGAGAGAGGGACTGCTGCTGCCTTGCACCTCTAGTCATCAGAGAGCTGTTTACTGCAAGACTTCCAGTCACTTGGCGTGGGTTTCAAGAACAAATAGATCCATTTAGAGAAATAAATCATATCACTATAATCAAACGCCCAGTTTGGGTGATGAGACAGTAGTTTACATAAGAGATGATTGATAGCAGCCTGAAAGCTTCCCTGATTAATAAGGATCTTCATTTGTGCTTTTCAATGAGAAAGTCTTTAAATTAATTAAAGAGGCTTTAGGAGGGGAAGGAGTGCTTGCCAGCTTTAGAACGCTTTGATTTTTCTATCCATATTCTCCGTAAGACACATTATTGCAAATTTGTTTTTGTAAACACCCACTCTTTATGCCATAAATATTCAACCCTCGTTTATGCGTTTACATCCGGCAAGTGGTAGAGGGAGCCCCAGAGGCTCTTTCTCTCCTCATTAAGGAGCTCAAGTGGAAGCAGGAGCCATTTGTCATTGTCTAAAGTGGGAAGACCCTGAAATGAGTACTGCTTTCATGAGGAACCTGCTAGAAAGATCAAACAGGCTTTGAACAAGCACATAGGGAGGGCAGCAGGTCTGCAGCTCCTGTGTGTCCAATATAGACAGAATTCCATGTCAAATTAAAGACACATCAGTTTCCCTTGTGTAATGGAATCATTGCCTTTTCTGACAGTGTTGGTGTTGACCAGGTTGGCCATGGACCAGGATGGGGTAAGAGTTGAGGGGGTTATGGATAGACGGGGAGAGATGATGTCACTAAGGACGGGTGTTTTGGGAGGACCCACATGACCAAATGTACACTGAGTGAGGGGGCTACTCACCTCACCAACCTCCAATCTTCTTCCCGACTTATTTTCCTTCATATCATCTGTTACCAGGGAATAAACTTTAAATTTTACCACTTACTGTTGTTCTTTACCAACAGATGAGATGAATGAGCTCAAGCATGCTCCTGTTTTGTTCAGCATGATATTTTCCTCTTGTAGATACTCCATAAATTGTACTCAATAAATGCCCAGTCAACATTTTTGAATTATTTAACGAATGAGCAGGTAGAAATGCAAAATAGTGACTGAGGGTGGTGACCCCAAGGTAATCCAAGGAGAAGAGGTTTCTGCAAGGTTTTCAGATGTGGTATTGTTGAAAAGGCAAGACTGGGTTGGGCCCCAGAGTGACTAGTATGCTGTGCCATGAAATTTAGGATTTATATCGAGGCCAGAAATGGCAAATACTTTTTGAGTTGTAGGTGAGTTCTGAGCACTTGCCATCTATAGTGATGGGGGTGGTTGGCAAAAGCCATGTGAGATCTCACTGGATCCAATGCGTAAAAGGATAGCTTGGGGTTAATAATGAGGGGGCTTCGGCCAGGCACAGTGGCTCACACCTGTAATCCCAGCACTTTGGGAGGCTGAGCAGGCGGATCACAAGGTCAGGAGATCAAGGCCATCCTGGCTAAGACAGTGAAACCCTGTCTTTACTAAAAATACAAAAAAATTAGCCGGGGGTGGTGGCGGGCACCTGTAGTCCCAGCTACTCGGGAGGCTGAGGCAGGAGAATGGCATGAACCTGGGAGGCGGAGCTTGCAGTGAGCTGAGATCGAGCCACTGCACTCCAGCCTGGGTGACAGAGCGAGACTCTGTTTCAAAAAAAAAAATAAATAAATAATGGGAGGGCTTCCCCCATCTTTACTTTAGAGACATGGGGGATTTTCAGGTAAGGTGTTAGGATATAAAAGTGATGTCCTCTTCTCCAGGGCAGAGGCTAAAATAGGGAGAGATGGGGAAGGAAATCCTTGGGGGAGGCCCAGGCATTAGTCCAACCAGGAGCACTAAGGGCCAGAACCAGAACATGTTACTTGGCCTGAGTGTGACTTCTGGTGTAAGAAAAACAGACCCTGAAGGTCTTTGTGAAACTTTAGTTTCTCCTTCTAGAGAAGTGAGTGTTTATTTTACAGATGCAAAGGGTAATCACATTAATTCCGAGGCAGTTTTCCAAAGTATTATAATGATCCCGACAAGAAAATGGCATTTCAGTTCAAATGTTACTGAGTGCCAGGGAAACGGCTAGATACCCAGGCTGTGGAACTGGGTTGGATGCAGGACTCAGGATCCAGAGAGAAGGAAGGCAGCATCACAAGTCAGCCACCCATAAATGCAATGTTATAACAGTCCCAATTTCTTATTGAGGTTTGTTCCAATCAACAGCAACTGAAACACAACTCAGACTAAGTTAGGCAGAGAAAGACAATTGTTGACCTAATATAACTGTGAGATCCTATGATGGAGCTGACCTCAGGATTCCCAAGGACTTAAGAAATCTCTAGATAGATAGATAGAGAGATAGATAGATAGATAGATAGATGATAGATAGATAGATAGATAGATAGATAGATAGATAGATAGATACATACATACATACATACATACATAGATACATAGAGACATAGACAAATAGATAGAGATAAAAAGATAGAGATAGAATAAATAGATGATAGATAAATACATAGGATAGATAGATAACTAGATAGCTAGATGATAGGTAATATATATAGATATGTAGATACTTAATAGATACATAAAATAGGTAGATAGATAATTAGGATGGATAGATACATAATTGATAGACAACTAGGACAGATAGATACATGATAGATACATTGATACACAGGATAGATAAATGATAGGTAGATAGATAAGATGGATAGATACATAATAGATACATAGGATGGATAGATAGATTAGATATGATAGATTATAGGTAGAGAGATACAGATAGATAGATAGATAGATGATAGATACATAGATAGAATAAGATGGATGATAAATAGATACATAGACAGACAGACAGATAGATAGATAGATAGATGATAGAGATAGGATAGAAAGATAGGATAGATGATGGGTAGATGGATAGATATATCAATAGGATAGATGATAGATGATAGATAGATAGATAAATAGATAGATAGATGGAATAAATATCATGTAACTGCATAAACAAATGTATGGAAATAAGCAAATAATCATGACTTAAATAAGATGGAAGTTTGTTTCTCTCTGATATGATAGGAGGCCAGAACAAGGGGTCCAGGTTGCCGTACAGATTCAAGATGTCAGGCATCCTCCATGTTGTTGTTCCACCATTTTAGCATGTGACTTTCTATTCATGGTTCAATATGGTGATGTGGTCTCCAGCCATCACATCTCCATTGCAGCTAGCAGCAAATGGAGAGGGAAGAGTTCACATTCACCTTTTTAAGAAATTAAAGAGATTTTTATGGTCTTAATACATTCCTACTTACTTCTCATGAGCTCAAAGTTCTTCATACAGTCACACAGAGCTGCAAGGGAAAAACAGCCTCAAAAAGTAGAGGTGGACAGCTTCTCAGGGATCCCCCAAGTTCTGGTCACTCTCTTAACTCTCTGCTTCTCTCTGTATTCCAGACTAGATTCTCTTGGAAAAAGTCTTGGAACATAGGATGGAAAAAAAATCCAGCTGCTGCAGCTATAGATTCACAGTCTGAGCTTCTCCCACCACCCTCTCAGTCTTTGCTGATCAAATTCAGGGGAAAGGTTAACTAGCCTGTCTTGCACCATATGTCTATCTCTGGTATAATCTCTGCACCTGAGAAAGGCAGGATTTTCAGAGCAGATAATTTTTTTGTTAAACTTGAAAAGATGAATCAGATGTTACAATGACTCAAAGCTGGGCAGGCAAAGTCAGAGAACTAGGAAATTGATGATGGAGTCAGAGATTGAGGTGCTGGGTGTGATGTGGTGAAGTACAGACAGAGAGGCCACATCTTTCCATGTGTGAATTTATGAAAGATCTCAGACACTTAGGTAAGGATCCTGAACTGTTCTCTGCAGTTGATGAGAAACCACCAAAATTCTGTGACCGGTCATGTCAACATTTATGCTTATACATATTAAATAGGTCTAAATGTGTTTAGACCTATTACCTTGGAACCCATGCATAGAATGGATCAGAAGGAATGGCACTGAATGTGGAAGCCTGGAGCCTCTGGCATGGGATGGATGATGGTAATGGAATCTTTGAACCTGGAGCATGGAATGGGAAGGAAGAAGTGAGAAGGCATTCAAAGTCACCAGTGAGACTGGGCACCATGGCTCACACCTGTAATCCCAGCACTTTGAGAGGCCAAGACAAGCAGATCACTTGAGCTCAGGAGTTCAAGACCAGCCTGGGCAACATGGTGAGACCCCACCTCTATTAAAAATAAAAAAATAGACAGGAGTAGTGGTGTGTGCCTGTGGTCCTAGCTACTAGGGAAGCTGAGGTGGGAGGATCACTTAAGCCCAGGTGGTGAAGGTTGCAGTGAGCTGAGATTGTGCCACTGCACTCCAGCCCAGGTGACAGAGCGAGGCATTGTCTCAAAGAAACAAACAAATTAAAATAACACACACACACACAAACAAAAAACAAAAATACAAAAACAAACAAAAAACAGTCACCACAGAAGCAAACTGTTGTGTCTCTTTGATGTTGAGGGAAGAATCAAACGTGACTTCAGAGCTCTAACCTGAAAAGTTGAGTGGGAAACAAACTCCCAATAAAAGAACATAAACTATGTCTGGGGGAGAAAAGAAGACAAAGTTGAGTTCAGCCTTTGCTTTATTGATTCTTCTTCTGAAGGGGGTTCTTCTAAAACAAAGAGTCACGTTTAGCCTTTGCTGGTTCTTCTCCTCTTCCCAAAGGGGTTCTTCTAAATGTTGGGCTGAACTAGGGCTCAAACATAAGCTTCCTTCTCTCTCCGGGGGATCTCACGCAGCTCCAAGACTTGACACATCCACTCAAAATCCTAAATTCCTATCTCTGGATTTAACATCTTTTCTCTACTTCAGATTCATACATGTAACTGTATCCTCAACTTCTCAGCTCAGGAAAATGATTAGGGTTTTCAAGTTAACCCATCCCAAACCATCTGGACAGGCTTCACTGGATTCACCACCATCCCTGAGAAGTGTTTTGGCAGAAGATTTTGGAAACTTTGAACTCTTCTTTCTCTCATCTCCCCCTTATACAATTCATTGGCAAGTCTCTTGAATGACCTCAAACATTTGTCAAAATGGATCAGATTTTCCTGCCTTTGCTTTCTTCACCCTGATGCATGATGTATGTCATCTGGATCATGGCCACATCCTTTTGATTGATCTCTTGGCTTCTGTCCTGGTTTCTGCTTTGATCCTGGAATTATTCTTAAGCAGAGAAATCTTTTAAAAATGGGGATGATTTTTAGCTTGTGGCCCTCATCCCTTGCTATCGACTAAATAGCAAAGTTTCCCAAAATGTGTATGTTGAAGGCCTAACCCCTACTGGTCATGTCCCTCCAAAATGCACCATACTGAAGCCCTAATCCCCAATGGGATGATATTAGGAGGTGAAGTCTCTGGAGGTGATGAGGTTTAGATGAGGTCATGAGGATGGGACCTTCATGATGGAATTAGTATCCTTATAAAAGAGCAAGAGACACAAAAGCTCTCTCTCTCTCTCTTTCTCTCTCTGAAGGCACCATCTGTGAACCAGCAAGAGAACCCCCTCCAGACAATAAACCTGCCATGCCTCGATCTCGAACTTTCCCATCTCCAGAACTGTGAGAAATCAATGGCTGTTACTTAAGCCACCCAGTCTATGATTTTTGTTATGGCAACCTGAGCTGACTAAGACATCCCTCATGCCACTCAAAACCCTCCAATAATTTCACATCAAAGTCAGAATACAATCTGACTACTTCCCTATGGCTTCTTTGTAACTCTGTCCCTGGCCACTTGCTCCAAATGGGACTCTGCGGTCCCAATAAAAGAACGTAAATTATGTCTGGGGGAGAAAAGAAAACAAAGTTGAGTTCAGCCTTGGCTTTATTGATTCTTCTTCTGTAGGGGGTTCTTCTAAAACAAGGAGTTACATTTAGCCTTTGCTGGTTCTTCCTTGCTACCTCCTTGGGCGTTCCCCCAGTCATGCCAAATTCATTCCTGCTGCAGACCTCCAGCACATTACTCCTTCTGTGAGTGTCCTGTGGCCGCCATCACCAATGATCATGTTCATATTGGCTTAAAGCAACACAAATGTATTGTCTTACAGGTGTTGTAGGTTTGAAGCCCACTCTGGGTCTCACTGGCCTAAAACCAAAGTGTCAGCAAAACTTCCCTCTTGATGCAAGTTCTGGGGGAGAATCAGTTTCTTTGCCATTTCCTGCTTCTAGAGGAATGTTTCTAGACTATTCCTTGGCTCCTGGACCCTTCCTTGAGCTTCAAAGACAGTACTGCAGCATCTTCTAATCTTTCTGTGACTCTGACCTTTGCTTTTGTCCTAACATCACCTCCTCTGGCTCTGGCATTCCTGCCTGCCTCTTACAAAGATCCTGTGATGATCTTAGACCCACCTGGATAATTCAGGGTCATATCATCTCACGATTCTTAAACTAATCACATCTGCAAAATCTTCTTAGCCATGACAGGTTTTTACAGATTTCTGGAATTAAGATGTGGATTTTTTTTTGAGATGGGGCAGGGGGTGCTTACTTTGTCAACCACATGGGGATTAGGATGTAGATATCCTTGGGGCCATTAATCTGTCTACTACCTAGTATTAGGACTTGGATGTCTTTGGGACCATTATTCTCTGTACCACATGAGGATTAGGACATGGGCATCTTTGGGACCATTATTCTGTCTGCCACATGGGATTAGGATGTGAAGATCTTTGGGAACATTATTCTTTTTACCACATGGGATTAGAAAGTGCACATTGCTGGGGCTATTACTGTGTCTACCAAACAGGGATTACAGAATGGACATCTTCAGGGACATGATTCCGTCTACCACATGAGAACGATGACATAGACATCTTTGAAGCCATTATTTACTTTGTCTACCACATAAGGATGAGGACGTGGATATCTTTGGCACTATCATGCTGTCGACTACACGAAGATAAGGATGTGGGCATCTTTAGGGCCATTATGCTGTCTACCACATGGGGATTAGGATGTTGGTAACATCTTTAGGGTCATTATTCATCTCCCACATGGGGATTAGGACATGGATATCTTTGGGGCCATTATTCTGTCTACCCCTAGATAATTAGAACTTGGACATCTTTGGTGAAATCACTTTGTCTTCGTCGTTTCTTATTCTTAGAATTCTCCTAGTAACAAGCTGCTTCTTCTTCCTCAACTTCTTCTTCCTCAGCATTCCTATGGGGCTTCCAACACTCACCAGGCAGCTCCCTGAATGCATTACCCAAGACTGTATTTGGCCAAGATTCGCTGCTTTCTCTTGGTACCTCCAAGCAGGATGGAAGATTTAGAGGGCAGAGTCTTTGTTACTCTTTCTTATTCTAATTGTTTATTCTTATTTATTGACGTGTCTCCAGCTTTCAAGGCAGACTCTCACCCATTAGGTCTTCTATATACAATTAAATTTACCTAGAAAGTATTTCCTTCTTACTTAAAGCTTTTTAAAAGTAAATTTCAAAATTGCTATATCACGTTACAAATTCACATGCCACCCGTGAACAGTACATTTGCAAAATAAATGATGTCTTCAGACAAAATGAATTTTCATTGAAAATTTTAGAGACTTTTTATTTTTATTTTTATTTTTAGACAGAGTCTCACTCTGTCACCTGGGCTGGAGTGCAGTGGCATGATCTCAGCTCACTGCAACCTCCGCCTCCCGGATTCAAGCAATTCTCTGCCTCAGCCTCCCGAGTAGATGGGATTACAGGCACCCACCAACTTGGCCGGCTAATTTTTGTATTTTTAGTAGAGACGTTTTCACCTTCTTGGCCAGGCTGGTCTTGAACTCCTGACCTCAGGTAATCCACCCACCTCGGCCTCCCAAAGTGCTGGGATTACAGATGTGAGCCACCGTGCCCGGCCGAGACTCTTTTTAATACATGCTTTGGTTCTAATAAAATTCCCCCTTGAGCTGTTTGGACAGATGACAGGGAAGAAATCATTTACAATTCTCTTAATAAAACCCCTTTGAATAATAACCCATTTCCCCCCAAAATAGAAAAGGGAACTATTTCACCCAGTTCTTTGAGGGAACTGAATAAATAGTAAATGAAGTTCTGTCTGTACGGGAAGCATGGGTACTTGGCATTACATCTAGAAAAGTAAAGACATGAATGTTTTCTTCCAAATGAATGACATGTTTAAAAACCATCATCACCACCCTCTCTGTGATTGCAGGTTTTGAGTGCATTTTAACCATTGGGTGCTAGAAGCAAATTTCCATGTGAGCACACCCTCTTTCTTCTTCTCCTCTCGCTCCTCCCGTGCCTCCTCCTCCTTCTTTTCTCCTTCTCCTTCTCTTTCTTCTCCTTCTTCTCCCTCTTCTCCCTCTTCCTCTTCTTCCTCCTCTCCTTCTCCTTCTTCCTTTTCCCCTTCCCCATCCCCTTCCGCTTCCCCTTCCCCTTCCTCCTCCTTCTCCTCCTCCTCCTCCTCCTGCTCCTCCTCCTCCTCCTCTTCTTCTTCTTCTCCTTCTTCACTTCAAGTTCTGGGGTACATTTGCAGAACATGCAGGTTTGTTACATAGGTATACATGTGCCATGGCGGTTTGCTGCACCCATCAACCCATCACCTAGGTTTTAAGCCCTGCATGCATTATGTATTTGTAATACATATTGTAAAACATTTGTAATGCTGTCCCTCCCCTTTCCCCCAACCCCCAGACAGGCCCCGGTGTGTGATGTTCCCCTCCCTGTGTCCATGTGTTCTCATTGTTCAACTCCCTCTTATGAGTGAGAACATAGGGTGTTTGGTTTTCTGTTCCTGTGTTAGTTTACTGAGAATGATGGCTTCCAGCTTCATCCATGTCTCTGCAAAGGACATGAACGCATCCTTTTTTATGGCTGCATAGTATTCCATGGTGTCTATGTGCCACATTTTCTTTATCCAGTCTATCACTGATGGGCATTTGGGTTGGTTCCAAGTCTTTGCTGTTGTAAATAGGAGCACATCCTCCTGATTCAAAAATAAGATCATCGTCCACTGTTCTGTTCACGACTATGGAAAGGTCCCAGGCTGCTAAGACAATCTCGAATTCTCTCAACACCCCACAGCTTGTCAATACTGGAGGTATTCTGGTGA
The DNA here is from genome assembly GCF_028885625.2 of Pongo pygmaeus. Taxonomy (NCBI): domain Eukaryota; kingdom Metazoa; phylum Chordata; class Mammalia; order Primates; family Hominidae; genus Pongo; species Pongo pygmaeus. Next base: position 664,279 of record NC_072396.2, read on the forward strand.
TTTTTTTTGAGCGGGGGGGGAAGTGGGTATTTATATATCACAAGGTTTCTTGATTACAAAAGCAGTCAGCTGGCTGGGCACGGTGGCTCATGCCTGTAATCCCAGCACTTTGGGAGGCCAAGACGGGTGGATCAAGAGGTCAGGAGATCGAGACCAGCCTGGCCAACATGGTGAAACCCTGTCTCTACTAAAAATACAAAAATTAGCCGGGCATGGTGGTGCGTGCCTGTAATCCCAACTAGTTGGGAGGCTGAGGCAGGAGAATTGCTTCAACCCAGGAGGTGGAGGTTGCAGTGATCAGAGATCGCTCCAGCCTGGGTGACAGAGTGAGACTCCATCTCCAAAAAAAAAAAAAAGCAAAATAACAAAAAAACAGTCAGCTCTACAAGTGTAAGAAGGAAGGAACCACACCATGTGACAGTCACTCGGATGACCATTGGCTCTGAAGGAAGAAAAACACTCATCTCTCTACCTGCCTGCTCTCTCTCCCCATTCCTGTTACATAGATTAGTTCTTACCTCCCCAGGTACCCTGGAGGGTCAGGGTCTTCCCTTCTTCCATTTAAATAAAACAATATGAGAAAACTGCTTGACAGGTGGTTCCAAGCATCAGTGGGGTGAAGAAACAATATTCTTCGTGATGAGGTAACACCAGGAAAAAAAATCAGTGTCTTTTGTCCATATGTTCTCACCATTTAGCTCTCACTTTTATTTTTAATTAATTAATTTTTTTTTGAGACAGAGTCTCACTCTGTCACCCAGGCTGGAGGGCAGTGGCACGATCTCGGCTCACTGCAGACTCCGCCTCCTGGGTTCAAGCGATTCTCCTGCCTCAGTCTCCAGAGTAGCAGGGATTACAGGTGTCCACCACCACGCCCGGCTAACTTTCGTAATTTTAGTAGAGACGGAGTTTCATCACGTTGGTCAGGCTGGTCTAGAACTCCTGTCCTCAAGTGATCTGCCCACCTCGGCCTCCCAAACTGCTGGGATTACAGGTGTGAGCCACTGTGCCCGGCCGGTAACTGTCTTTCATGATAGAATCTTTATTTTTAAATTTATTTATTTATTTTGAGACAGAGTCCCACTCTGCCACCCAGGATGGAGTACAGTGGCATGATCTCAGCTCACTGCAACCTTCACCACCCAGGTTCAAGTGATTCTCCTGCCTCAGCGCCCCCCGAGTGTCTAGGATTACAGGCACGCGCCACCAGGCCCAGCTAATTTTTGTATTTTTAGTAGAAATGAGGTTTCATCATGTTGGCCAGGCTGGTCTCAAGCTCCTGACCTTAAGTGATCCACCCACCTTGGCCTCCCAATCTGATTGAATTACAAGTGTGAGCCACCACGCCCGGCTGGCTCCCACTTTTAAATGAAAACATGTGGTATTTAGTTTTCTGTTCCTGCATTGGTTTGCTAAGCGTAATGGCCTCCAGCTTCATCTGTGTTCCTGCAAAGGATATGAGCTCATCCTTTTTTATGGCTGCATAGTATTCTACACATATGTGGCACATTTTCTTTAAGGGTGCAGGTTGGAAGAAGGGAAAGGGTCAGAAAAAATAACTTACTGGGTACAAACTTAGTACCTGGGTGACAAAATAATCTGTACAACAAACTCCTATGACATGAGTTTACCTATATAACAAACCCACACAGGTAACCCTGGACCTAAAATAAAAGTGTTTTTGTTTTTTGTTTGTTTGTTTTTGTTGTGTTTGTTTGTTTGTTTGAGACGGAGTCTCTGCCTCTGTCGCTCAGGCCAGAGTACAGTGGTGCAATCTTGGCTCACTGCAACCTCCACCTCCCAGAAAAAGAAAGCAAACACGGCATGCAGCATCAGCTTTCTAGAAGACGCTGGAGCTTCTGGTGGGTGGACCATGCTGGAGCTTCTGGTGGGTGAACCATGCTGGAGCTTCTGGTGGGTGTATTATGCTGGAGCTTCTGGTGGGTAAATCATGCTGAGCTTCTGGTGGGTGGACCATGCTGGAGCTTCTGGTGGATGAACCATGCTGGAGCTTCTGGTGGGTAAATCATGCTGAGCTTCTGGTGGGTGGACCATGCTGGACCTTCTGGTGGGTGGACCATGCTGGAGCTTCTGGTGGGTAAACCATGCTGAGCTTCTGGTGGGTGGACCATGCTGGACCTTCTGGTGGGTGGACCATGCTGGAGCTTCTGGTGGGTGGACCATGCTGGACCTTCTGGTGGGTGGACCATGCTGGAGCTTCTGGTGGGTAAACCATGCTGAGCTTCTGGTGGGTGGACCATGCTGGACCTTCTGGTGGGTGGACCATGCTGGAGCTTCTGGTGGGTAAACCATGCTGACCTTCTGGTGGGTGGACCATGCTGGACCTTCTGGTGGGTGGACCATGCTGGAGCTTCTGGTGGGTAAACCATGCTGACCTTCTGGTGGGTGGGCCATGCTGGAACTTCTGGTGGGTAAATCATGCTGGAGCCTCTGGTGGGTGGGGTATCCACACACCTATGGGTGCCCATTGATAGTGGGGACTTCACCTCATGTTCCAGAAACCTGCAAGAAGGCCATGTGCCCCGTACATTCTTTCCAGTGACTTAATACATCCACAGCACGCTGTGCATTTCCCCAAAAATGACATCGGCCAATTACACTTTCAAATCAAATGCCTTCCTGATGGGCGAAACTGGAAATGTGAAAACACTTTAATTCTCGGATAATGTAATGGTTTACAGCTGGGGCTCTTCAGGGAGCCCACGACTCGTTCACGTTGCTCCCTTCCAAGAAATGCTTGCAGTATGTGTCTTATTTAATAACGATTTAAACACGGAAAATAAATGCTTTCCTCTTAGGCGTCCACCTGTCTATCACCCAGAGTCTGGGAGGACGGCCCTTCTTTTCAATGGCATTCGCCAAGCAAGTCTCCGTGAATCATTGACAAAATCCTCTAATGGTTTCCTTCTTTTTTTTTTTTAAACACTTAAGCTTTTTTTTTTTAGAACAGTTCATTTGTCCCTAGAAAGCTGCATATATATTTGTACATAATAATGTTGGAATTTAATTTATTTATTTATTTATTTTTTGAGACCAAATCTCGCCCTTGTCGCCCAGGCTGGAGTGCAGTGGTGAGATCTCGGCTCACGGCAACCTCCGTCTCCCAGGTTCAAGCGATTCTCCTGCCTCAGCCTCCCAAGTAGCTGGATTGACAGGCACCCGCCACCACACCCGGCTAATTTTTTGTATTTTTTTTTTAAATAGAGATGGGGTTTCACCATGTTAGCCAGGATGCTCTGGATCTCCTGACCTTGTGATCCACCGGCCTCGGCCTCCCAAAGTGCTGGGATGACAGGCGTGAGCCACCGCGCCTGGCCTATTTATTTATTTTTGAGACAGAGTCTCGCTCTCTCGCCAAGGCTAGATTGCAATGGCGTAATCTTGGCTCACTGCAACCTCTGCCTCCCGGGTTCAAGCGATTCTCCTGCCTCAGCCTCCCGAGTAGCTGGGATGACAGGCATCCATCACCACGCCCGGCTAATTTTTGTATATTTAGTAGAGATGGGGTTTCACCACGCTGGGCAGGCTGGTCTCGAACTCCTGACCTCAGGTAATCCGCCCTCAGGGCACCCTCCGGACTTTTAAATAGCAGAATCCCCCTCAAAAAGCACCAGCCAATGTCTCTATAACTGGCCCACAGGGTGTCTTTGGGATGATTTTAAAACCCAGCACAACGAAGGGCCGGGCGCGGTGGCTCACGCCTGTCATCCCGGCACTTTGAGAGCCCAAGGTGGGTGGATCATCTGAGGTCAGGAGTTCGAGAGCAGCCTGACCAACATGGTGAAACCCCGCCTCTACTAAAAATACAAAAATTAGCCGGGCGTGGTGGCAGGTGCCTGTAATCCCAGCTACTCGGGAGGCTGAGGCGGGAGAATCGCTTGAACCCGGGAGGCAGAGGTTGCGGTGAGTCAAGATTGTGCCACTGCACTCCAGCCTGGGCGAGACAGTGAGACTGCGTCTCAAAAATAAATAAATAACAATAAAAAATAAATAAACACAGCGGAGATGCCACAAGCCCACCAAGACTACGCCGTTCCTCCTCGGGGAACACATGGGCAGAGGCTGAACCGGGAAGGCCCCCAGCCATTGCCGGGTGAGTAATTTCCGAGCGTGCAATTATAAAGAACCGGAGTGCAACAGCTCCCCAAGGCACCCCCGGATTCCCGCAGTGTGCCCATAATTGCAGCCAGACAGTAACCTCGCTGTGGCCTGTGTCCCAGCCCTAACCCCGCACCCCGCTTGGCGCTCCCACATATGGGACAATTTTCCAAGCTGATTGCTGGAAACTGATGAAGGGAAGTTATGTGGCCTCTTGTGACGGGCGGTCCCACAGCTGCTCTGGTCGGAAAGAGAGAGAGAGAGGAGAGAGAGAGAGACAGAGATGAGGGGGGAGAGAGAGAGAGACAGAGAGAGAGAGAGGGGAGAGAGACAGAGAGTGGAGAGAGGCAGAGGGAGAGAGAGGGAGAGGGGAGAGAGAGAGAGACAGAGAGAGGGGAGAGAGAGAGAGGGGAGAGAGACAGAGACAGAGAGAGAGAGAGAGGGGAGACAGAGAGACAGAGATGGGGGGAGAGAGAGAGAGACAGAGAGGAGACAGAGAGAAAGGGGAGAGAGAGAGGGGAGAGAGAGAGAGACAGACAGAGAGAGAGAGAGAGAGGGGAGAGAGACAGAGAGTGGAGAGAGGCGGGGGGAGAGAGAGGTAGAGGGGAGAGAGAGAGAGACAGAGAGATAGAGAGGGGAGGGGGGGAGAGAGAGAGACAAAGGGGGGGGAGAGAGAGACAGAGACAGGGAGGGGGAGAGAGAGAGACAGAGAGAGACAGAGAGGGGAGAGAGAGAGACAGAGAGAGGGGAGAGAGGCGGGGGGAGAGAGAGAGACAGAGACAGAGAGTGGAGAGAGGTGGGGGGAGAGACAGGGAGAGGGGAGAGAGAGAGAGACAGAGAGAGACAGAGAGGGGGGAGAGAGAGAGACAGAGAGGGGGGAGAGTGAGATGGGGGAGAGAGAGACAGAGAGAGAGAGGGGAGAGAGAGAGAGATGGGGGGAGAGAGAGACAGAGAGATAGAGAGGGGAGACAGAGAGGAGAGAGATAGAGACAGAGAGAGAGAGAGGGGGGGGAGAGAGAGGAGAGAGAGAGGAGAGAGATAGAGACGGGGGGGAGAGAGAGAGAGAGAGAGAGAGAGGGGGGAGAGAGAGAGAGCGAGCTCACCGGGAAGATATTTTCTCTCTGCTCCAATTCCAGGTCATCTTTTGGAAGAAAAGGGATCACGCTGGTGGTTTTGCGGAAGGTCGCTGCCAGAGCTGAGGAAGAGGAAGATGTCACTTTGGCAACTCATTGTGGAGTTCCCCAAAAATCAGGGAGGGGGGAGCTGGCGTCAGGGACGGAGGAGAGGGGGAAGCACCAGCCACCCCCACAGGGAAGGATCTCTCCTCTCTTCCTCGCCATCTGCCCCACCGTGACCCCATCCTTTGACTTTGTCTTTGCAGAGGGGCATCCTGCCTTTGTCCACAGCTGTTTCTCTCTCTCTTTTTTTGAGAGAGAATCTTGCTCTGTCACCCAGACTAGAGTGCAATGGAGCAATCATAGCTCACTGCAACCTTAAGCTCCTGGACTCAAGCCATCCTCCCCTCAGCCTCCCAAGTAGCCAGGACCACAGGAGCAGACCGCCATGCCCTGTTAATTTTTAAACATGTTTTGGAGAGATGGGGTCTCACTATGTTGCCCAGAGCACCACCATGTCCCATTAATTTTTAAAAAAATGTGTAGAGATGGAGTCTTGCTATGTTGCCCAGGCTGGCCTCAAACCCAGAGCACCACCGTGCCTCATTAATTTTTTTAAAAAATTCGTAGAGATGGGGTCTTGCTATGTTGCCCAGGCTGGTCTCAAACTCCTGAGCTCAAGCGATCCTCCCATCCCAGCCTCCCAAGTAGCTGGGATCACAGGAGCAGACCATGTCCCATTCATTAAAAAAAAATACTGGGGCCGGACAAGGTGGCTCACACCAGTAATCCCAGCCCTGTAATCCCAGAACTTTGGGAGGCCGAGGCAGGTGGATCATGAGGTCAGGAGATCGAGACCATCCTGGCTAACACGGTGAAACCCCGTCTCTACTAAAAATACAAACAATTAGCTGGGCGTGGTGGCGGGCGCCTGTAGTCCCAGCTACTCGGGAGGCTGAGGCAGGAGAATGGCGTGAACCCAGGAGACGGAGCTTGCAGTGAGCCGAGATCGCGCCTCTGCACTCCAGCCTGGGCGACAGAGCGAACTCCATCTCAAAAAAAAAGAAAAAGGAAATTTGGAGAGATGGGGCCTCACTATATTGCCCAGGCTGGTCTCAAACTCCTGGGCTCCAGCGATCCTCTTACCTTTATTTTATGGAGAGAAATATGCAATTTTTACATAGCGCTTTTGTTTTAAAATGCAGCTTGATCCTCAGACAATGAGAGGCAGGCATTTTACAGAAGAGACATCAGCACTTTCTAGAAGGTGGGTGATTGCTCAGTGAACCTATTCAGAGAATAAGTTGCAAAACCGAGGGAATGGCAACTTCTGAGCCTAAATTCAAGGGTTGGCCGGGCGCAGTGACTCACGTCTGTCATCCCAGCACTTTGGGAGGCCGAGGCGGGCGGATCACCTGAGGTCAGGAGTTCGAGACCAGCCTGACCAACAAGGTGAAAACCCATCTGTACTAAAAATACCAAAATTAGCCAGGCGTGGTGGTGGGTGCCTGTCGTCCCAGCTACTCAGGAGGTTGAGGCATGAGAATCACGTGAAGCTGGGAGGTGGAGGTTGCAGTGAGCTGAGATTGTGCCACTACACTCCAGCCTGGGAGACACAGCGAGACTCCATCTCCAATACATACATACATACATACATAAAATTAAGAGTTGTTCAGCCATGTTGTCCCTGGTCCCCAAACTCTTAACTTTTTGCGTTTCATAGAAAGTGCTAGGATTTACAAGGATGCCACTAGCCTCGCCAGCCCACTAAGATGAAAGTGAGATGCCGCCTGTTATGGTCATCGGAGCACCTTGCCACCCTCCTCAATGGGCACCGGTGAGGAGGGTGACGGGTGCTTGGAGTTCCTGTGGGTCCTGGGATTCCAAGCTGTCACAGCGATAACCCAGAGTCGATGGTTTCCTGAGGAGTTTGGCAAGCCTCAGCCCTTAGGTTCATTCCTCAACATTCGTAAAGCAAAACAGACTTTTCAAATCGTGTTTAAAACAATTAGCGTGTTTACCCAAACAAAGGTTAAGCATGCAAAGGAAAAGCGTCTGTAAATGCGATCAAGCATTGCAGCTTTTACAGTTTTCCAGGAATCCTTCAAAGCTCATCTTCTTCTTCTTCTTTTTTTTTTTTTTTTTTTTTTTTTTTTGAGATGGAGTCTCGCTCTGTCGCCCAGGCTGGAGCACAATGACGTGATCTCAGCTCACCGCAAGCTCCGCCTCCCTGGTTCAAGCAGTTCTTCTGCCTCAGCCTCTTGAGTAGCTGGGATTACAGGCGCCTGCTACCTGTAATCCCCGGCTAATTACCCCGGCTAATTGTTTGTATCTTTAGTAAAGATGGGGTTTCACCATGTTGGCCAGGCTGGTGTGGAACTCCTGATCTCAGGCGATCCACCTGCCTCGGCCTCCCAGAGTGCTGGGATTACAGACGTGAGGCACCGCGCCCGGCCTCAAAGCTCATCTTCTAAGGCATGCAGAAACTCAGTCAGCTCCACAGATCTGAGGTCTAAATGAGCAGGGCAACCTTGTTGCCCCAAGCCCCAGATTGACATAGAAGTTGGGAACAGCCAAGCAGAGAATCTCAGGATCTCCATGGAGGCTAAGAACCTTTCACTGGAGATTCAACTTTTGCAACAAGCAGTGCTGGGTTACATAAGTGCCTAATTAAGACCCTTGGAACTAATTATATAGGACAGAGAGGAGGTGATGGTGAAGACGTGAGACTCTAAGCTGTGATGATACTTACCACGTGAGAGGATCAAGGCTCACCGATGAACTCCTGGTAGTAGAGAGAGGATATGCAGATAGAGAGACAGCTAGCTAGACAGATGATAGATGACAGATAGATCATTGATACATAGATTATAGATTCAATAGATAAATATACAGATAGAGAATACATTAGATAGATGAATGGATAGATGGATGAATGGATAGACAGATATATCAATAGATAGGTGGACAGATAGCTAATTGGTACACAGATTATAGATTCAATAGATAAATACATAGATAGATAATACATTAGATAGATGAATGGATAGATAGATGGATGAATGGATAGACACAGACATAGATAGATAGATAGATAGATAGATAGATAGATAGATAGATAGATAGGTGGTCTTCATGTAAAAACAAGGTGTTTCTTCCTTCTGGAAGATTCATCAGGAAGGCACCATCTTGGAGGCAAAGAACAGCCCTCATCAGGGCTGTTTATCTATCCACCTACCTATCTATCAATAGATGGATAGGTAGGTGGATAGATACATAGATGATTGATTGATAGATAGATGATAGGTAGATGATAGATGACGAATATATAGATAGGTGATAGATGATAGATAGATGATAGATGATTGATAGAAAGATGATAGATGTTAGATACATAGATGATAGATAGATTGATGATAGGTAGATGATAGATGATGAATATATAGATAGATGATAGATGATTGATATATAGATGATAGATGATTGATAGATGATAGACGTTAGATAGATATATAGATACATAGATAGATAGATAGTAGATAGATCAATTTTTTTTGTTTGTATTTTAGTAGAGATGGGGTTTCACCGTGTTAGCCAGGATGGTCTCGATCTCCCGACCTCGTGATCCACCCGCCTCGGCCTCCCAAAGTGCTGGGATTACAGGTGTGAGCCACCGCTCCCGGCCCTTTACAATCCTTTTTAACTCACTTCTAAAAGAAACCATCTCAACCGCTTTTACACATCTGCAGCTGAGACGAGTGTGTGGCACAGGTTTCCCCGCTGACCCGGGGAAGGGATCAAGTTGCTAAGTGTCCACTTTGCAACATCCAGTGTCTACCAGGTACTGTGAGGCAGAAGCTCAAACCCATGCGTGACTTTTCCTTGGTTTCTTTAAAAATAAACCTCTGTTCAAAAATAAACTTAACACGTTTTTCTGGAGTAGCCTGAACCTGTTCCTAATTTCTTGTCCAAACAATGAAACATACACAAGTGCATTATTTTAAGGGTGACTCTAGCTGACCTTTCCAGGGGGAAAAACACAGCACCCGCCTGGAGCCTGAAGCGTGTTCGGAGCGTTTGATGGCGTTTGATGTTAAGGCAGGGGCCACCTGGGTCGGCCTGTCATCGAATGACGTTTTCACACCAGTCCCCAAAGCAGGAGATCTGGAAAATCTGACATCCAAGGTTTTAGATCTTGGCTTAGAAAAATAGACATTCCAAGATGCCTGAAGTGTTTAAGTGGCTATTGCTAATTGGATAGTGTTGACTGTGGAGGTAATAGATCCCAAATTGAAATGGGAGATTAGATGATTAGACGTATTCTCCAGACGCTTACAAAAACAATTATGTGTGTGCGTGTGTGTGTGGAAAGAGAGATAGAAAGGTGTATTGATAGACCGGGCACGGTGGTTCACGCCGCTAATCCCAGCACTTTGGGAGGCTGAGGCGGGCGGATCACCTGAGGTCAGGAGTTCAAGACCAGCCTGGCCAACATGATGAAAACCCGTCTCTACTAAAAATACAAAAATCAGCTGGGCGTGGTGGTCTGTAAAAAATTGGCTGGGCCTGTAGTCCCGGCTACTCGGGAGGCTGAGGCAAGAGAATCACTTAAACCCGGGAGGTGGAGGTTGCAGTGAACTGAGATCGTGCCACTGCACTCTAGCTTGGGCGACAGAATAAGACTCTGTCTCAAAAAAAGAAAAAAAGGATATAGACAATAGACATATTATATTGCAGATAGAAAGAAATAAACTAGATAGGTTAAACTAGATAGAAATAGATAACTGTTAGATCAAGATAGATGGTAGATAGATAATTAATAGAAAAGATAAATTAGGACAATTAAAGCAATGATAGACCTAGGTAAATACATAAATGATAGATAGATAACAGATATATTATTAATACATAGGAATAGATGAGTTAGATTACATAAATGATAGAGATAGGTAGATAAATATATGACATATATAGAGAGATAACTAGATGCATAGATGATAGCTAGATAGGCAGATAGTAGAGAGATGATACATATGCAGATAGATAGATAGATACAGGGATAGATGATAGGTAGACAGATAATTGATACATAGATTATAGATTTGATAGATAAATACATATATAGATATATGGATGGATAATAGATAGACGATGGATATATAATAGAGTATAGATAATAGAGAGATGATAGGTAGATAGATAGACAGCTAGCTAGCTAGACGGATAGATGATAGGTAGATGATTGTTACATAGATTATAGATTCAATAGATAGATAGATAACACATTAGATGGATAGATGAATAGATAGATAGATAGATACAGGGACAGATGATAGGTAGACAGATAATTGATACATATATTATAGATTCAATAGATAAATACATATATAGGTAGATGGATAGATGGATCGATAATAGATAGATGATGGATGTATAGTAGACGATAGATAGTAGAGAGATGATAGGTAGATAGACAGCTAGCTAGCTAGATGGCTAGATGATAGGTAGATAACTGATACATAGATTATAGATTCAATAGATAGATAATGCATTAGATGGACAGATAGATGAATAGATAGACAGATAAATAGGTAGGTGGATAGATAGATGGCTACAGGGATAGATGATACCTAGATAGATAATTGATACATAGGTTATAGATTCAATAGATAAATACATAGATTACATAATACCTTAGATGGATAGATAGATAGATAGGTAGATAGGTAAGTGGATAGATAGCTACAGGGATAGATGATAAGTAGATAGATAATTGATACATAGGTTATAGATTCAATAGATAAATACATAGATTACATAATACCTTAGATGGATAGATAGATAGGTAGATAGTTAAGTGGATAGATAGCTACAGGGATAGATGATAAGTAGATAGATAATTGATACATAGGTTATAGATTCAATAGATAAATACATAGATTACATAATACCTTAGATGGATAGATAGATAGATAGGTAGATAGGTAAGTGGATAGATAGCTACAGGGATAGATGATAAGTAGATAGATAATTGATACATAGGTTATAGATTCAATAGATAAATACATAGATTACATAATACCTTAGATGGATAGATAGATAGATAGGTAGATAGGTAAGTGGATAGACAGCTACAGGGATAGATGATAAGTAGATAGATAATTGATACATAGGTTATAGATTCAATAGATAAATACATAGATTACATAATACCTTAGATGGATAGATAGATAGATAGGTAGATAGGTAAGTGGATAGATAGCTACAGGGATAGATGATAAGTAGATAGATAATTGATACATAGGTTATAGATTCAATAGATAAATACATAGATTACATAATACCTTAGATGGATAGATAGATAGATAGGTAGATAGGTAAGTGGATAGACAGCTACAGGGATAGATGATAAGTAGATAGATAATTGATACATAGGTTATAGATTCAATAGATAAATACATAGATTACATAATACCTTAGATGGATAGATAGATAGATAGGTAGATAGGTAAGTGGATAGACAGCTACAGGGATAGATGATAAGTAGATAGATAATTGATACACAGGTTATAGATTCAATAGATAAATACATGTATAGATAGATGAATGGATGGATGGATGCATAGATGGATGGATGATAGAGAGATGATGGATATATACTAGATGATAGATAGTAGAGAGATGATAGGTAGATAGCTAGCTAGCCAGACAGATAGATGATAGGTAGATAATTGATACATAGATTATAGATTCAATAGGTAAATACGTAGATAGATAATACATTAGATGGATGGATAGATAGATGTATAGATTCATAGGTGGATAGAGAGATAGCTACAGGGATAGATCATGATAGGTAGACAGACAATTGATACATAGATTATAGATTCAATAGATAAATACACATATAGATAGATGGATAGATGGATGGATGGATGATAGATGATGGATATATAGTAGATGATAGATGATTGATAGGTAGATGATAGATGTTAGATAGATTATATACAAATAGATCAATAGGTCGATAGATGATAAATGGGTAATAGATAGATAGAAACTCCCCAGTCTATCTAAGATATTTTCTGTTATTTTATAAGACATAACCCTCATGAGTTCTTTTGTATCTGCTGCTGCTGTTATTCTGAAAACAGTCTTAAGTTTTGGAGTTTCAGGTACAAGAGGACCCTGCAGATATCCGCCACCTGCTTTTCCCTCCCTTCCTGGGGAGGTTTGGTTCTGCCTCACACGCACTCACTCCTACATCCCTGTGGGTGTCAGAGCCGCCCCCTCCTTGTCTGCAAAGAAGGAGGCAGGGTACCTGCTCTGGGGACCCCCTCCATTCTTGGGGCACTCAGTGTGCAAGTCAGCCTGGCCTTCTCCTTCACAGACAAGTGGCATTGTCACAAGAGAGCATGGGCCCTGCTTCCCTCTTCTCAGAAACGAGGAGAACCTCTGGTGGACATGACTTTTGGGGGCTCATGGGGTCGGTGCGAGGTGGGTGTCTGGGGCTGAGCTGGGATCCGTCTCTCAGGACCCTGTTTACAGTTCAGGTTGTCTGTGCCCGAGCAGATCCTGGGCTGTTGAATCATGGTAGACAAACTGCAGAATGATCTTTTGGGGTGAAACCTCAGGCTCTGTTCACTCACTGGCGTCGTCAAACCACACCTGCAAACAGCTGGCGAACTATTCCCTAAACACGGAAATCCTCATGGTTACCTGGGGTCGTTCTGAGCCCTGCAGGTGTCCAGGGAGAGAGTCATAAGGTATTTCTTGTGGCAGGGGTTGGGGGCCCTCTCCGGCATTCTCAGGGCTGTCCCCCAGGACCTGGAATCAAGCAGAAGAGAGAAGCACATAACGTAGAGAAGGCTTCCTCTCCGTGAGCCCGTGGAGTCCGGCCCTGGCGGAAAATAAACTTCTTAATACGATTGAGATCAACAGACGGGGCTTTTCTCTGTGATACATTTAAGCAAATTGAATGTAATTACCTCAATTGAATTCAGAGCAAGGCCTGCCGTGACCTTCCGCTGAAGCGTTCTGCCCGCTTGGGGAGCAGGCCGGGGCACACATGACATCATTTGGACAATTTGCACATATTTATACAATTTGTCATGATTCTGTGTGTACAGGCTGGAGGCTGAGAGGTTTGCCTCCAGCACCGCTGTGAAATCAGGCCTGTGAGAATCACGTGCTGGACATACCTCTTGTGTGTGCTGTTTACTTCGAATTCAAGTGTACCTGGTCACTAGTGGGGGGAGTGGGGTGGACGTGTGTGTGTGTGTGTGTGTGTGTGTGTGTGCCGGGCAGAAGATGCAAATCCGTTGATACAAATCAACAAGCAATGTTATGATATAAGGGAGGGAAATAAAGCCAGCAGGTGCTATAATACACGTCAAAAAAAAAATCTGTTCTATGCTTATGCCACTGTAAGACAACAGACAGCTGTGTAGAGGTGTGGCTTCAGCGACTGCTGAGGAAGGGTTATGTGCAGGTACAGCCGTGGGATGTCAAAGGTGTCTGTATTCTGACCTCAGGCACTGAGGTCCTGCCCGCAAATGGCGTGGTGATGTGGGGATATATTCAAAGGAAGGCAGAGAGGTGTCTGGATGGTCTGTTTTGATGCAGCATATGATGCAGGCAGCCTGAACTGAGAAAAGGAGGTTTCCAGATTTCCAAAGACACACTGAGTTGGCTGACATGTATCAGGGAGAAAAGCTCATTCAGGGATCTCCGCTGTATTATGAAGTTTCGTTTCTCCTGGCGTGCGGGTCCACAGCAGCCTTGTGGAGGGGAAATTCCTCCCAGCCTGCGTGTCATAGACTGAGCTACAGGCTTAGGGTCCTCAGGCTGCCCAGGGATGCTGAAGGTCCACAGGCCAACTGCAGGGACAGGGATTCCCCAAATGAACAAGAGGGTTCCGGTGCTCAGGAAATAGATTAGTACCTCCGGGCAGGTGTGGCTTCACGACCGTAAGGAAATGGAGGCAAAGAGTTGCTGGGTATGTAGAACTTTTATTTCTTGCACATTTATTCAGAGACACAGCATATGCATTTTTGTTGGAAGTACGTCTCATGCAATATTGCTGTTGATCTCGAAGTCAAGTGTAGGTGGGCACGCATCTGTTCTGCTGTTCACCTTGAAGTCAAGTGTACCTGAGCACGCATCCGTGCTGCTGTTTACCTTGAATTCAGGTGTACCTGAGCAGGCATCTGTTCTGCTGTTTATGTAGAATTCAAGTGTACCTGGGCACGCATGCATACTGCTGTTCACCTCGAATTCAAGTGTACCTGAGCACACATCTGTTCTGCTATTTATCTCGAATTCAAGTGTACCTGAGCACACATCCATACTGCTGTTTATGTAGAATTCAAGTGTACCTGGGCACACATCCATACTGCTGTTTACCTGGAATTCAAGTGTACCTGAGCACACATCTGTTCTGGTGTTCATCTCCAAGTCAAATGTACCTGAGCACACATCTGTTCTGCTGTTTATCTTGAGTTAAAGTAGAGCTGAGCACGCATCTGTTCTACTATTTATCTCGAATTCAAGTGTACCTGAGCACACACCTGTTCTGCTATTCATCTCGAATTCAAGTGTACCTGAGCACACATCCATACTGCTGTTTACCTGGAATTCAAGTGTACCTGAGCACACATCTGTTCTGGTGTTCATCTCCAAGTCAAATGTACCTGAGCACACATCTGTTCTGCTGTTTATCTTGAGTTAAAGTAGAGCTGAGCACGCATCTGTCCTACTATTTATCTCGAATTCAAGTGTACCTGAGCACACACCTGTTCTGCTATTCATCTCGAATTCAAGTGTACCTGGGCACACATCCATACTGCTGTTTACCTGGAATTCAAGTGTACCTGAGCACACATCTGTTCTGGTGTTCATCTCCAAGTCAAATGTACCTGAGCACACATCTGTTCTGCTGTTTATCTTGAATTAAAGTGTAGCTGAGCACACATCTGTTCTACCATTTATCTCGAATTCAAGTGTACCTGAGCACACATCTGTTCTGCTGTTTATCTTGAGTTAAAGTGGAGCTGAGCAGGCATCTGTTCTACCATTTATCTTGAATTCAAGTGTACCTGAGCATACATCTGTTCTGCTGTTTATCTCCAACTCAAATATACCTGGGCACACATCTGTTCTGCTGTTTATCTTGAGTTAAAGTGTAGCTGAGCACGCATCTGTTCTACTATTTATCTCGAATTCAAGTGTACCTGAGCACACATCTGTTCTGCTGTTTATCTCCAACTCAAATGTACCTGAGCACGCATCTGTTCTACCATTTATCTCGAATTCAAGTGTACCTGAGCACACATCTGTTCTGCTGTTTATCTTGAGTTAAAGTGGAGCTGAGCAGGCATCTGTTCTACTATTTATCTCGAATTCAAGTGTACCTGAGCACACATCTGTTCTGCTGTTTATCTCCAACTCAAATGTACCTGAGCACGCATCTGTTCTGCTATTTATCTTGAATTAAAGTGTAGCTGAGCACGCATCTGTTCTATTTATCTCGAATTCAAGTGTATCTGAGCACACATCTGTTCTGCTGTTTATGTAGAATTCAAGTGTACCTGGGCTGCTTTTTACTTCGAATTCAAGTGTACCTGGGCACGCATGCATACTGCTGTTCACTTCGAATTCAAGTGTACCTGAGCACACATCTGTTCTGCTGTTCATCTCCAAGTCAAATGTACCTGAGCACACATCTGTTCTGCTGTTTATCTTGAGTTAAAGTAGAGCTGAGCACGCATCTGTTCTACCATTTATCTCGAATTCAAGTGTACCTGAGCACGCATCTGTTCTGCTGTTTATCTTGAATTAAAGTGTAGCTGAGCACACATCTGTTCTACCATTTATCTCGAATTCAAGTGTACCTGAGCACACATCTGTTCTGGTGTTCATCTCCAAGTCAAATGTACCTGAGCAAGCATCTGTTCTGCTGTTTATCTTGAATTAAAGTGTAGCTGAGCACACATCTGTTCTACCATTTATCTCGAATTCAAGTGTACCTGAGCACACATCTGTTCTGCTGTTTATCTTGAATTAAAGTGTAGCTGAGCACACATCTGTTCTACCATTTATCTCGAATTCAAGTGTACCTGAGCATACATCTGTTCTGCTGTTTATCTCCAACTCAAATATACCTGGGCACACATCTGTTCTGCTGTTTATCTTGAGTTAAAGTGTAGCTGAGCACGCATCTGTTCTACTATTTATCTCGAATTCAAGTGTACCTGAGCATACATCTGTTCTGGTGTTCATCTCCAACTCAAATGTACCTGAGCACGCATCTGTTCTGCTATTTATCTTGAATTAAAGTGTAGCTGAGCATGCATCTGTTCTATTTATCTCGAATTCAAGTGTATCTGAGCACACATCTGTTCTGCTGTTTATGTAGAATTCAAGTGTACCTGGGCTGCTTTTTACTTCGAATTCAGGTGTACCTGGGCACGCATGCAAACTGCTGTTCACTTCGAATTCAAGTGTACCTGAGCACACATCTGTTCTGCTGTTCATCTCCAAGTCAAATGTACCTGAGCACGCATCTGTTCTACCATTTATCTCGAATTCAAGTGTACCTGAGCACACTTCTGTTCTGCTGTTCACCTCGAATTCAAGTGTACCTGAGCACGCATCTGTTCTGCTGTTTATCTTGAATTAAAGTGTAGCTGAGCACACATCTGTTCTACCATTTATCTCGAATTCAAGCGTACCTGGGCATATGCATCTGTTCTGCTGTTCATCTCCAACTCAAATGTACCTGAGCTGCATCTGTTCTGCTGTTTACCTCGAATTCAAGTGTACCTGGGTAAGCATGCTGTACTTTGATTGGTTAACTAGAGCGATTTGTAAAGCAAACTATCATCATTTTCCCCAAGTTGTAACCCTTGGCAAATCATATCCCCCCAGTTTCAACTTTGTTCAAATGGAAGCTAAGAAATTCCACACGATGTATATATTCCTGGTAAAGTTTGCCCAGTACCTGAGCCAGTACCTAAGGAGGTAAAAGCAGACAGTAGAGGGTTGGGGTGCAGACAGATTTGGGTGACCCAGACCAAATCTGATCTCCTGGAACCAAGAAATCCCACAGAGAAAGGACAAATTGGCCTGTTTGGGGCCGGCGTGCTGCGGGATCCCAGATGCCACTCAACGGCCGCCCCATTGCACTGGAAACCTCAGAATACGTTTGTGAACTCACTACAAACCAGATGAGGCGTGACGGAAGTAAAGTCTGGGAGTCAGAGGCTGGCCATGGCCTAGAGCCAGGTGTCAGGCAGCCTTGCAGGCCCCGAGGACCGTTGTTCCAATTAGAGCCCGGGATGACCTCATGCCGAGGGTATGGCCCGAATATTAAAAATTCCTGCGGCAGAAGAACGTGAGAGGTCTGGTGTGAGGGGACCGGGGAGGGGTGCAAACATGTTTCATTTTATTTCAACACTCGGCCCCAGCCCGCACGGCGGTAAGAGAGGAAATTGCCGGCTCCCTGCCTCATGTTCTGCTGATTGGCAGACAGATTTACAGCACATGGAAGAAACAATTAGGACAGAGGCTCCACCGACTACAAAGCAAGGAAATAAATTCCCGTAATGAGACGGGCAAACGCACAAGGTACGAATGATCTATGGGCTCGTGTCTAGGGTATAAAATGTCAAAATGCCCGGGGGTCTTGCTGAGTGGTTCTCAGTGACAGATGGTGCACAGATTCCCAAATCTCCTTGGGTTTTTTTTTTTTTTTTTTTTTTTTTTTTTGGTTTTGCTTTGAGAAGAAGTTTCACTCTTGTCGCCCAGGCTGGAGTGCAGTGGCGCGATCTCGGCTCACTGCAACCTCTGCCTCCCGTGTTCAAGTGATTCTCCTGCCTCAGCCTCCCGAGTAGCTGGAATTACAGGCACCCACCACCACGCCTGACTAATTTTTGTATTTTTAGTAGAGACTGGGTTTTGCCATGTTGGCCAAGCTGGTCTGGAACTCCTGACCTCAGGTGATCCGCCTGCCTCAGCCTCCCACAGTGCTGAGATTACAGGTGCAAGCCACCGTGCCCGGCCAATCTGTTTAACTTTTCTATTCTCTCTCTCTCTCTCTCTCTTATTTATTTGTTTATTTATTTATTTTGAGACGAAGTTTTGCTCTTGTTGCCCAGGCTGGAGTGCAGTGGTGCGATCTCGACTCAATGCAACCTCCGCCTTCTGGGTTCAAGCAATTCTCCTGCCTCAGCCTCCCAAGTAGCTGGGATTACAGGCACCCACCACCACTCCTGGCTAATTTTGTATTTTTAGTAGAGACGGGGTTTCACCATGTTGGCCAGGCTGGTCTCAAACTCCTGACCTCAACTGATCCACCTGCCTCAGCCTCCCAAAGTGCTAGGATTACAGGCATGAGCCACCGTGCCCAGCCAATCTGTTTAATCTTTCTATCATCTCTCTCCCTCTCTCTCTTTTATTTATCTATTTATTTATTTATTTTGAGACGGAGTTTTGCTCTGTCACCCAGGCTGGAGGGCAGTGGCATGATCTCGGCTCACTGCAGCCTCCCCCTCCCGGGTTCAAGCAATTCTCCTGCCTCAGCCTCCCCAGTAGCTGGGATTACAGGTGCCTGCCACCTCACCCAGCTAATTTTTATATTTTTAGTAGAGACGAGGTTTCACCATGTTGATTAGGCTGGTCTTGAACTCCTGACCTCAGATGGTCCACCCGCCTTGGTCCCCAAAGTGCTGGGATTATACGCGTGAGCTACTGTGCATGGCCAGTCTGTTTAATCTTTCTATCATCTCTCTCTCTCTTATTTATTTATTTATTTATTTATTTATTTAGAGATGGAGTCTTGCTCTGTCACCCAGACTGGAGTGCAGTGGTGTGATCTCAGCTCACTGCAACCTCCGCCTCCCGGGTTCAAGCGATTCTCCTGCCTCAGCCTCCCGAGTAGCTAGGATTACAGGCACCCATCACCAGGCCTGGCTAATTTTTTGTATTTTAGTAGAGACAGGGTTTCACCATCTTGCCCAGGCTGGTGGCAAACTCCTGAGCTCAGGCAATCTGCCTGCCTCGGCCTCCCAAAGTGCTGGGATTACAGGCGTGAGTCCCCGTGCCGGGCCAATCTGTCTAATCTATCTATCTATCTATCTATCTATCTATCTATCTATCTATCTATCATCTATCTATCATCTATCAATTTCTAGTTTATCCATCATCTATCAATTGTCTATCTATCTATCTATCTATCTTCTATCTCTCTAATTTATTATCCATTTATCTACCTATTTCATCTATCTATCTATGTATGTATCTATTATCTATCTCTAATTTATTTATCATCCATATATCTATCATCTGTCCTCTCATCTCTGTTTATCATCTACCTGTTTATCCATCATCTGTCTCTAATTTATTTACTACCTGTTCATGTATCCCATCTATCGTTTCTATCTATCATCTATGTATGTATGTATCTATCATCTATCTCTAATTTATTTATTATCTCTATCTATCTATCTATCTATCTATCTATCTTCTATCTCTCTAATTTATTATCCATTTATCTACCTATTTCATCTATCTATCTATGTATGTATCTATCATCTATCTCTAATTTATTTATTATCTCTATCTATCTATCTATCTATCTATCTTCATCATCATGATCATCATCATATCATCATTTACGTATCTATCATCCAGGCAGGGCAGGAGAGGAGAAGAATGAATTATCTCATATAACCCTGAAAAACATGGGACCATATTCTACCACTTTTCAGAACTAAGTGTAACACAGGCTTTTTCAGCCCTGGCACAGCTGACATTTGGGGCTGGAGGCCCTGGGATCCACCACGCAGGTGCTAGGGCCACCTCCTCCCCAGTTGTGAAAACCAAAGATGTCTCCAGACATTGTCCAGTGTCCCCTGGGGGACAAAATTATTCCTGGTTGCAAACCACTTCCATAGACAGACAGATAGACAGATAAATGATAGATTAGATAGACAGATAGATAGATAGATAGATAGATAGATAGGCAGACAGACAGACAGATAGATGATGGATAAACTAGAAATTGATAGAGGATAGATAGATAGATAGACAGACAGACAGACAGATAGATGATGGATAAACTAGAAATTGATAGAGGATAGATAGATAGATAGATAGACAGACAGACAGATAGATGATGGATAAACTAGAAATTGATAGAGGATAGATAGATAGATAGATAGATAGACAGACAGACAGACAGATAGATGATGGATAAACTAGAAATTGATAGAGGATAGATAGATAGATAGATAGACAGACAGACAGATAGATGATGGATAAACTAGAAATTGATAGAGGATAGATAGATAGATAGATAGGCAGACAGACAGACAGACAGATAGATGATGGATAAACTAGAAATTGATAGAGGATAGATAGATAGATAGATAGACAGACAGACAGATAGATGATGCATAAACTAGAAATTGATAGAGGATAGATAGATAGATAGATAGATAGATAGATAGATAGATTAGATATTCAGATAGTTGATAGATTAGATAGATGATAGATAGATAGATGATTGATAGATAGATAAATGATGGATAAACTAGAAATTGATAGATGATAGATAGATGATAGATTAGATAGATAGACAGATAGATAGATAGATAGATAGATGATGGATAAACTAGAAACTGATAGATGATAGATAGATAGATAGATAAATAGATAGATAGATTAGATAGATAGATGATGGATAAACCATAAATTGATAGATAGATGATGGATAGATAGATAGATATTATTTGCTTATTGTTGTTATTACTATTATTATTATTTTCTTGAGACAGAGTCTTGCTCTCTCACCCAGGCTGGAGTGCAGTGGTGCAATCTCAGCTCACTGCAACCTCCGCCTCCCGAGTTCAAGCGATTCTCCTGCCTCAGCCTCCCAAGTATCTGGGATCACAGGCATGCACCACCACACCCAGCTAATTTTTTGTATTTTTAGTAGAAACGGGGTTTCACCATGTTGGCCAGGCTGGTCTCAAACGCCTGACCCCAGGTGATCTGCCCTCCTGGGCCTCCCAAAGTGCTGGCATTACATGCGTGAGCCACCGCGCCTGGCCCCAGGTTTGCTTTGGAATGTCAAAGATGAATTTCTACACTTGGTTTGTTTGAGCCAGAACTGAAACAAGGTCACCTTGTTATATTTACTGATTTTTCTCAAGTATCTCTTTAAAATGAGACCTGAGACAAATATATATAATTATATATATACTTTATATTACTTTATTATATATAATTATACATTAATTATAATATATTATTAATATATCATATATAATATATATTTATATTATGTTATATAAATATGTATGAATTATATATTTAAATATACAATTTAAATAATATTAAACAATATTTAATATAACATCTTATATTATATATCAATATATAATGTAATACTATATAATAATTATTAATATTAATAATTATTGATATTCATTAATTATTAATAATACAATCGTTGTTAATATAATAAATATTATATATTACATTATATAATATGTGATAAATATTATATATTACATTATATAATATGTGATAAATATTATATATTACATTATATAATATGTGATAAATATTATATATTACATTATATAATATGTGATAAATATTATATATTATATAATATGTGATAAATATTATATATTATATTATATGTGATAAATATTATATATTATATTATATTATATGTGAGAAATATTATATATTATATTATATATGTGAGAAATATTATATATTATATTATATAATATGTGAGAAATATTATATATTATATTATATAATATGTGAGAAATATTATATATTATATTATATAATATGTGAGAAATATTATATATTATATTATATAATATGTGAGAAATATTATATATTATATTATATAATATGTGAGAAATATTATATATTATATTATATAATATGTGAGAAATATTATATATTATATTATATAATATGTGAGAAATATTATATATTATATTATATAATATGTGAGAAATATATATTATATTATATTATGTGATAAATATTATATATTATATTATATGTGATAAATATTATATATTATATTATATATGTGATAAATATTATATAATATAATATTAATATATAATATATATTTATGATATGTTAATTATAATATAATTTTATAATAAATATAGGTTATATTATGTTATTTTATATATTTTTCTATGTAAAAAATGCACTGAGGTGAGCTTCACACAACATAAAATTAACCATTTTTAAAAGGAACGACCTTTCCTATATTTGTAGTGTTGTTCAACGATCACCTGTATATAGTTTTTTTGTTTTGAGATGGAGTTTTGCTCTGATCCCCAGGCTGGAGTGCATTGGTGCCATCTCAGCTCAGTACAACCTCCGCCTCCCAGGTTCAAGCAATTCTCCTGCCTCAGCCTCCCGAGTAGCTGGGATTACAGGCGCCACCACGCCCGGCTAATTTTTGTATTTTCAGTAGAGACGGGGTTTCACCATGTTGGCCAGGATGGTCTCGAACTCCTGACCTCAGGTGATCCACTCGCCTCGGCCTCCCAAAGTGCTGGGAGTACAGGCCTGAGACACCGCACCTGGTCACCGTATCCATTCTTTAATAAAATTTCTTAATAGAATTTGATTAGATCAAGCCACACTTCACAACTCCATGCAGCCCCTACGCCTCCAGGCCTGAAGGAGTTAACGCTAATTCTTTTTATGTTGGAGATTACCATTTTATTACCAGTGCTTTGTGAAAGTGCCATTATCATAAAATTGAAAAACGCCATCAAATTCTCTCCACGTGAAGAGCGGAGGCTTTTAGACGGGAGCGATTCTGACGACGATGGGTAGCAATTACCCTGTCACGATCCTCTGCATGGAGGATTAAAAATAATAATTAAAGTAACGAGGCGTGAGTGGGATTTAAGGAACTCTCACCGTACTTAATTTGTTTTTGTAGGGAATTATTTAAATCTTCTTCCCGGGCCCTCATGCCTCCCATTTTTGTTTGGAAAAGGCACGTGCATTAATGGTTTTTAGAAGTGTACGTGGTGGAGCTGGTAATTAATAATACGATTTTTTTTTTTTTTTTTGGTTTTTTTTGAGACAGAGTTTCACTCTGTCACCCAGGCTGGAGTGCAGTGGCTCGATCTCAGCTCACTGTAAGCTGCACCTCCCGGGTTCAAGTGATTCTCCGGCCTCAGCCTCCTAAGTAGCTGGGACTATAGGCACCCGCCACCATTCCCAGCTAATTTTTGTATTTTTAGTAGAGATGGGATTTCACTGTGTTAGCCAGGATGGTCTCGATCTCCTGACCTTGTGATCCACCTGCCTCGGCCTCCCAAAGTGCTGGGTTTACAGGAGTGAGCCACTGCGCCCGGCCTTGTTTTTTTTTGTTTTGTTTTGTTTTTTGTTTTTTATTTGTGTTTTTTTGTTTTGTTTTTGGTTTTTTTTTTTGAGACAGAGTTTCACTCTTGTCATCCAGGCTGGAGTGCAGTGGCGTGATCTCAGCTCACTGCAAACTCCACCTCCCGGGCTCAGGCGATTCTCCTGCCTCAGTCTCCCGAGTAGCTGGGGTTATAGGCACCTGCCACCGCGCCCGGCTAATTTTTGTATTTTTAGTAGAGACAGGGTTTCACCATGTTGGCCAGGATGGTCTTGAACTCCTGACATCAGGTGACCCACCCACCTCAGCCTCCCACAGTGGGGGGATGACAGCAAAGACGTGAGCCACTGTGCCCAGCAAATAATGTGCTTTAAAAACAAAAGAAAACAAAAAGAAAGCTAATGCTGTTTTCTGTCTTAGGAGTGTTTGAGAAGCAGTTGACGGGCTAGCTGCTAATATCCTTGTATTCCCTCTGTCCCTCCGGGAAAGACATCCCGCATGGTGGAAAGGCTGATACATCTAGCCTTAATGATGTAAGCATAATTAATTATAAATGCTGATACATCTAGCATTAATTACGTCACCATCTTCCACCGTCTAGTACCCATATGTGGGTGTGTCTATGTTCATCACAGACATGGGTGCTGTGATATCATCCTCTTGCCTCTCTCTGTGAAAGCTCCTGGCATCCTCACCCAAATTTCTTTCCTGGTTTTATTTTCCAATCTTGACGATGTCACTCAGCACAGATGGCCGTCTTTAGAAATAGCAGACGACCAGCTGGGTGCGGTGGCTCTCACGGCCGTAATCTCTGCACTTTGGGAGGCCGAGGCAGGCGGATCACGAGGTCAGGAGATCGAGACCATCCTGGCTAACACGGTGAAACCCTGTCTCTACTAAAAATACAAAAATAAATAAATAAATAAAATAATAGCTGGGCGTGGTGGCTCACGTCTCAAATCCCAGCACTTTGGGAGGTCAAGCAGTGAGGATTGCTTAAGGCCAGGAGTTTGAGACCAGTCTGGGAAACATAGTGAGAGTCTGTCTCTACAAAACACACACACACACACACACACACACAGACACCTGTAGTCCCGGGTACTCAGTAGGCTGAGGCAGGAGGATTGCTTGATCCCAGGAGTTCGAGGCTGCAGTGAGCTGAGATTGCACCACTGCACTCCAGCCTGGGCAACAGAGCAAGACTCCATCTCTAAAAAAAAAAAAAAAGACAGCCTGGCCAACATGGTGAAACCCCGTCTCTACTAAATATACAAAAAAAAATTAGCCAGGCGCGGTGGCAAATGCCTGTAATCCCAGCTACTCAGGAGGCCCAGGCAGGAGGATCGCTTGAACCCGGGAGGTGGAGGTTGCAGTGAGCCAAGATTGCGCCACTGCACTCCAGCCTGGGCAACAGAGCAAGACTCCATCTCAAAAAAAAAATAAAAATAAAAATAAAAATAAAAAGATCAGCCTAGCCAACATGGTGAAACCCCGTCTTTACTAAATACACAAAAAAATTAGCTGGGCGTGGTGGCACACGCCTGTAATCCCAGGTACTCAGTAGGCTGAGGCAGGAGGATTGCTTGACCCCCAGGAGTTCGAGGCTGCAGTGAGCCAAGATTGCACCACTGCACTCCAGCCTGGGCAACAGAGCGAGACTCCATCTCAAAAAAAAAAAAGAAAAGAAAAGAAAGAACTCCAGCCTGGGCAACAGAGCGAGACTCTATCTCTAAAAAAAAAAAAAGACCAGCCTGGCCAACATGGTGAAACCCCGTCTCTACTAAATATACAAAAAAGTTAGCCAGGCGCACTGGCAAATGGCTGTAATCCCAGCTACTCAGGAGGCCCAGGCAGGAGGATCGCTTGAACCCGGGAGGTGGAGGTTGCAGTGAGCCAAGATTGCGCCACTGCACTCCAGCCTGGGCAACAGAGCAAGACTCCATCTCAAAAGAAATAATAAAAATAAGAATAAAAAGACAAGCGTAGCCAACATGGTGAAACCCCGTCTCTACTAAATACACAAAAAAATTAGCCGGGCGTGGTGGCACACGCCTGTAATCCCAGGTACTCAGTAGGCTGAAGCAGGAGAATTGCTTGAACCCGGGAGGTGGAGGTTGCAGTGAGCCAAGATTGCACCATTGCACTCCAGCCTGGGCGACAGAGTGAGACTGTCTCAAAAATAAAAAAGACCAGCCTGGCTAACATAGTGAAACCCCGTCTCTACTAAATATACAAAAAAAATTAGCCAGGTGCAGTGGCAAATGCCTGTAATCCCAGCTACTCGGGAGGCCCAGGCAGGAGGATCGCTTGAACCCGGGAGGTGGAGGTTGCAGCGAGCCAAGATTGCACCAGTGCACTCCAGCCTGGGCGACAAGAGTGAAACTGTGTCTCAAAAACAGACAAAAAAAGAGTGTCTTAGGCATGTCTTAGTGGGATGATTTCGTGTCTTGATGAGAGGTTTCACTCCCTCATGGGTCGTCCCCTCCCCATGAGCCCTCCGGGGCCCCTAAGAGCAAAGTGTTGACAAGCACGTCTTAGGAGGTCCACCCTGTTGAAATGGACTTTCACTTTTACATCAAGTGCCTCAACATGAAGGTTTTCTTTCAACACAGCAATCCCACTGAAAGAGCTGGGAGAAGGTTGAACTGAGGGAGCGTGGAGAAAACCCACCTCAAATAATCAACAGGGGGTGGGGGTGCAGTATCCTTAAGCGTTTCTCTCTGCAGGTCTCATAGGTGATTAAACCGAGGGAAAAATCCATGCATTCTGGTCTAGAAGGACAGGAGGCGGCTTGCGTGCCCACCTGTTAGAGGCCGGAAAATCAAGCCCCAGAGACTTAGGGGTGATACAAATAGAATCTACAAGCTTCAACGGCCTCATCTGGCAACTGTGAATTAAAAGCAGGGTTGAGAGAGAAATTCCTTGGCACCCAGCATGATTTAACTTCTTTCCATGGGTTCCAGAGTATTTCTAAGTGGCACTGTTCATATAAAAGGCCCTAATCAGCCAGGCACGGTGGCTCATGCCTATAATCCCAGCACTTTGGGAGGCCGAGGCCGGTGGATCACTTGAGATCAGGAGTTCGAGACCAGCCTGGCCAGCATGGCACAAAACCCCATCTCTACTAAAATTACAAAAATTAGCCAGGTGTGGTGGCAGGTGCCTGTCAACCCAGCTACTCGGGAGGCTGAGGCAGGAGAATCGCTTGAACCCGGGAGGCGGAGGTTGCAGTGAGCTGAGATCGTGCCACTGTACTGCAGCCTGGGCGACAGACAGAGTGAGACTCCGTTTCAAAAAAGGAAAAAAAGCAAAGGGCAGAGTGGACTTGGTTGGTGCTCCATGGTATGACGACCCAATTAAGCACATTTTCTCAGAAAACCCACAACATCACTAATGCAATTTAAAGTTTGTTAAAAGTGCAATGACTGTTTCCCCAGTCGGCTCTGTGTTCTTTCTTTCTTTCTTCCTTCCTTCCTTTCTTCCTCCCTTCCTTCCTTCCTCTTCTTCTTCCTTTCTTTCTTTCTTTTTCTTTCTTTATCTCGCTCTTTCTTTCTTCCTTTCTTCCTTCCTTCCCGTCCTTCTTTCTTTATCTCTCTTTCTTTCTTTCTTTCATTTTCTTTCTTTCTTTCTCCTTCCTCCTTCCCTTCCTTCCTTTATTTCTCCTCCCTTCCTTCCTTTCTTTCTTTCTCTTTCTTTCTTCTTTCTTCCTTCCTTTCTTCCTCTCTTTCCTTTCTCTCTTTCTCTCTCTTCTTTCTCTCTTTCCCTTCCTTCTTTCCTTCCCTCCCTCCCTCCTTTCTTTCTTTCTCTCTTATCTTTTTCTTTCTTTCTCCTTTCTTCTTTCTTTCTTCTTCTTCCTTCCTTTCTTCCCTTCTCCCTCTCTTTCCTTTCTCTCTCTCTCTCTGTTTTTTCTTTCTTTCTTTCTTTCTTTCTTTTTCTTTCTTTCTTTCTTTCTTTCTTTCTTTCTTTTCTTTCTTTCTTTCTCTTTATTTTTTTGAGATACAGTCTCTCTCTGTCACCCAGGCGGCAGTGCAGCAGTGTGATCTCGGCTCACTGCAGCCTCCGCCTCCCGTGTCCAGTGACTTTCCTGCCTCAGCCTCCTGAGTAGCTGGGACTATAGGCGCCCACCACCACGCCCGGCTAATTTTTGTGTTTTTTAGTAGAGATGGGGTTTCTCCATATTGGCCAGGCTGGTCTCAAACTCCTGATCTCAGGTGATCCACCAGCCTCAGCCTCCCAAAGTGCTGGGATGACAGGCATGAGCCACCGTGCCCAGCCAGTAGTTATTTTTTTAATTCATCCCCTGATTCGTAATATTTATGGCTCCGTACAAAGCAATGTGGGCTTGGCTGGTAAGAAGGAGGCTGGCGTGATTTTATGTCACCTTCTGAGCACTCACCTCTCAACAGGGAGAATTTTTCACTGTTAACCAAGCAGGTCTATTTTCAGAAATATGTAAACTGTGCCTTGCAAACATTGAGGAGCAGTTACCGCTTAGCAGTTAATCAATGGATTTAAGATCAGGTCTTATAGGCCGAAGGATACCGTGTAATAAATGACTGTTGGTGTTGATTAAATAGCGAGACTCAGCCGAGGCATTTAATCAATCTCCGAAGCCGTTTACCGGGAGCCCGTAAAAGAGAAAATAGAAAATAGACTGGATGGCAAGTCATAATGTTGTAATCAGAATGGATCTATTTTACACACGAGACAAATTCACAGAAAATAATTTGCAGACGGTCCCATTGTTGTGTCCAGGTTCAGTCGGTGCTGGGAGTCGCTGGGGCAAAAGGAAGACTTTTCTCAACGACTCAGCAGGAGATTGACTTTGATTTCACTGAAGTCAGCCCCGTAGCTAAGGCTGCAGACAAATCAGGAGCAACTACAGGTGAGAACCCTCTTTGGGAACGTGATCCCCAATCTCACCGTCGCGGGGTGACATCACCACCACCCGTGACACCGTCAGTGTCCAAACAAGAGCAAAAGGACATTCGCAGTGCAGAAGTAAAAGATGATGCTGGCCAGGTGCGGTGGCTCACGTCTGTGATTGCAACACTCTGGGAATTCGAGGCTGCAGAGGATTGCTTGAAGCCAGGAGTTCGAGACCAGCCTGGGCAACATGGGAAGATCCCCATCTCTACACACACACACACACACACACAACACTTGAGCCCAGGAGGTTGAGGCTGCTGTGAGCTGTGATCGTGCCACTGCACTCCAGACTGGACAGATGAGTGAGATGAGACCCCATATGAGGTGGGAGAAGGGACCTTCTCTGAGGAACCTGCACCCTCTCCCAACCCCAGGATGGAAATCAAGGAAAATCATGAGTTCCTTCAAGGAAAATTCCAGACACCTCACTAGCCCTGAACAGTCACTGGACAACTTGATAAGCAAGAAGGTTACAGTAGCTTAAAACAATAGTCGGCCGGGCACAGTGGCTCAGGCCTGTCATCCCAGCACTTTAGGAGGCCGAGGTGGGCGGATCACCTGAGGTCGAGAGTTCAAGACCAGCCTGACCAACATGGAGAAACCCCGTCTCTACTGAAAATCCTAAAATTAGCCTGGCGTGGTGGCGGCGCCTGCAGCCCCAGCTACTTGGGAGGCTGAGGCAGGAGAATCGCTTGAACCTGGGAGGCGGAGGTTGTGGTGAGCTGAGATTGTGCCACTGCATTGCAGCCTGAGTGACAAGAATGAAACTCCATCTCAAAAGAAACAAAGAAAGAAAGAAGGAAGGAAAGAAGGAAGGAAGGAAGGAAGGAAGGAAGGAAGGAAAGCAAAGAAAGAAAGGAAGGAAGGAAGGAAGGAAGGAAGAAAGAAAGAAAGAAAGAAAGAAAGAAAGAAAGAAAGAAAGAAAGAAAGAAAGAAAGAAAGAAAGAAAGAAAGAAAAGAAAGAGGAGGAGAAGGGAGGGAGGGAGGGAAGGCAGGCAGGCAGGCATCTTAGCATACGTCCCTAAGTTGTTTTTCAGAACCCAGAACCTTCGCCAGTTGGCTCCCCCAACACACAGGCCCCTGACTGTCCTTCTTTGCTCAAAATTTCTTCCTGAGGGACCTGCAGAAAGTGACACCAACGAGCTACGGCTGACATTTTTTTCTGCTGACCCCAAATTTTTACACAACGCTTCACGTCCTTAGCCAATTGCAAATCAGGAAAGCTTGGACTTCCCCTATGACCTGTAAGCTTTGAGATGTCCCTCTGCCTTGAAAATCCCATACGTGGGAGCCCCTGGTGAGGTCAGGAGTAAAGCATGGGGTGCCCAATTCTCCTGCAAAAAAAAAAAAAACACCCTCCTTTCTCTCACTGCAAATCCCAGTGTGGATGATGGGCTTTGCTGTGTCCCGTGGGAGGACCCAAGAAAGTTCTGGAACAGAAACAGGACTTTGAGGAGATGCCTCAAAGCTAAACAAGATAATGAGGGTGCTGTCCCAATAGAATAAGGTTGGTGACCTCCTAAGAAAGAGGAAGAAATCTCTCTCTCTCTGTGTCTCTTCTCTCTCGATACCTCTCCATCTCTCTTCTCATCTCCTCTCTCTCTCTCTTTTTCTCTTTCTCTCTTTCTTGGTACCTCTCTCTCTCCATCTCTGTCTCTCCTCTCCTCTCTTCTCCTCTCCCTCTGTCTCTCTGTCTCTCTCTGTCTCTCTTTCTCCTTATTTTCTCCTCTCTCTTGATACCATGCTCTCTCTCTCTTCTTCTTCTTTTCTCCTCCCTCTCTCTCTTTCTCCTTCTTTTCTCCTCTCTCTCTCATTCTTGGTATCTCTCTCTCCTCTCCTCTCTTCTCCTCTCTCTCTCTATTTTCTTCTCTCTCTCTTTCTCAGTACCTCTCTCTCTCCTTTCTTCTCCTCTGTCTCTTTCTCTCCCTCTCCTTTTTGGTACCCCTCCCCTCTCGTCTTCTCTCTTCTCTCTCTGTCTCTCCCTCTTACTCTTTATTTTCTCCTCTGTCTCTCTCCTTCTCAGTCTCTCTTTCTCCTCTCAACTCTCTCTCTCTTTCTCTCTATTTTCTCCTCTCTCTCTTTCTCTGTACTTCTCTCTCTTCTCCTCTCCTCTCTTCTCCTCTCTCTCTTTCTTTCTCTCCCCCTCCTTCTTGGTACCCCCCTCCTCCTCTCTTCTCTTCTCTCTCTGTCCATCTGTCTCTCTTTCTTTTTATTTTCTCCTCTCTCCCTCTCTTTCTCGGTATCTGTCTCTCTCTGTGTCTCCTCTCGTCTCTTCTCCTCTTTGTTTCTCTCTCTCTCTGTTTCTCGGTACCTCTCTCCCTCTATCTCCTCTCCTCTCTTCTCTCTGTCTCTCTCTCTTTCTCTGTGTGCAGGAGTTCTTTCTCTCTCTCTTGCTCGCTCTCGCTTTCTCTGTATTTTCTCCTCTATCCGTTTCTGAGTACCTCTCTCTTTCCCCTCTGCTTTCTCTTTCTCTCTTTCTCTTTCTCTGTACCCCCTTCTCTCTCTCCTCTCCTCTGTTGTCTCTCTCTCTTTCTCTGTGTGCAGGAGTTATTTCTCTCTCTCTCACTCTCTCTCTCTCTTTCTCTGTATTTTCTCCTCTATCTGTTTCTCAGAACCTCTCTCTTTCCCCTCTCCTCTCTCTTTCTTTCTCTCTGTCTTTCTCTTTCTCTGTACCCCCCCTTCCTCTCTCTCTCTCTCTCTCTCTGTCTGTCTGTCTGCAGGAGCATATATCAGGGAAATGCCCTGTGAGGACAGAGAAGGAAGGCAGCTGTCTGCACCCTGGAAGGAGCAAGGGAACCTTCTCCAAAACCCACCCATGCCAGCGACTCCCTGATTCTGGACTTGGAGCTTCTAGAACTGTGAGAAAACAAATGTCTCTTTTGGAGGCTGCACATTCTGAGCTGTTTTGCAATAACCAGCCCGAGCTGATGAACTGTGCTTTGTAGACTCAGGTAGATAAGGATCCACCGAACATTCCCTCCTAGCTTGGAACAAAACTGCCAAGTGCCTTATGTTGTCGACCCATCGCCACGGCCCTGGAAGGTTCCAAAGCTGTGAGGAAAAGCTCATTTCTGTAAAAGCGTCTTCACTCCTTTTAGAGGAAGCTGCTAACAGACTTGGCGGTGGCGCCTGATGTAATAAACTGCGTTCAAACAGCTGGGCGTTCAGGAGCAGGGTTAATGAGGAACATGTCTTGGCCACTGTTTCTACTTAATTAGGCCTTTTTCGTACCAATAGGACTATTTTTTATGACAGTCGACTCCAAGTGTCCCCAAACATTATAAACTGATTATGTGTGCTCTGTTACAAGATTTTTTAGTACCATAGAGCCTAAAGTATAATAATAATAATAATAATAATAATAATAATGATAATAAAAAGAAAAAAAAAGAATTATATGCAGTACCAAGATTCTTTCTGATAGCCCTTGGGTTAAATAATAGTTTTTGCATTTGCTAGTTGTGTGACTTTCTGTACAGCACTTAACTTCTTTTGGCCTCAGTTTCTGCTTTAGAAAATGAGCATCCTATTATTCAAATAAAATGTTAAATATTAATCTTAAAAAAAAATAAAATAAAATAATAAAAAAATAAATAAATATGAACCATCTGAGTACAATCACCCACTCCTCTAGGAGGCCTCAATGGCTGCTTAACCGAACTCATTTATTTTTATTTTTATTTATTTATTTTTGAGACAGAGTCTCGCTCTGTTGCCCAGGCTGGTGTGATCTCAGCTCACCGCAACCTCCGCCTCCCGGGTTCAAGAGATTCTGCTGCCTCAGCCTCCCGAGTAGCTGGGATGACAGGTGCCCATCACCACGCTCGGCTCATTTTTGTATTTTTAGCGGAGACGGGGTTTCGCCATGTTGGTCAGGCTGGTCTGGAACCCCTGACCTCAGGTGATCCGCCCGCCTCGGCCTCCCAAAGTGCTGGGATGACAGGCGTGAGCCACCGCGCCCGGCCCCAAACTTGTTTCTTTATTCCGTCTCAGTATTCAGAAAACGTCCTTTAAGCCTTGGAGCGATTTAAGAGCAAAACGGAGCCCCTCCTTTTGAGACAGAAGGATCTGGGCGTCAAGAAGGGTCTGTAGCTTCTCCGTGGGATCCTGTGGAGTTTGGAGTGCGCTGTCCAAGCTCTCACTGCAGAGAGCACAGGGTGTTCGCTGGTGTGGGAGGCTTAGGGCCTTTGCGGGTTTAGAGAGTCTCGGGCGGCCCAAGTAATATTCACTCACAGAGTCAGCAGCCCTGACCACCCGCTGGCATGGGTGGCTTTTGTGGAGGGCTCCCTTCCTCCTTCCAGGGTGGAGACAGCCACCTTCTCCCTCTGTCCTCTCGGGGCCTTTCCCAGGTGCATGCTCCTGCAGAGAGAGAAAGAGAGAGAGACACAGAAAGAAAGAAGAACAGAGGAGAAGAGACAGAGGGGGTGTACAGAGAAAGAGAGCGAGAAACAAAGACAGAGATGAGGGGGAAAGAGAGAGACAGAAAGAAACAGAGAGAGGAGAAGAGATGAGAAGAGAGAGAGACAGAGAGAGAAAGAGAAAGGTACCGAGAAAGAGAGGGAAGTAGGAGAAAATGAAGAGAAAGAGAGAGACAGAGAGAAAGAAGAAGAGAGGAGAAGAGAAGAGAGGTTTACAGAGAAACAGAGAGAGAGACAGAGAGAGGAAAGAGGGAGATACTGAGAAAGAGATAGAGGAGAGAGGAAAGAGAGAGGTACTGAGAAAGAGAGAGAGGAGAAAATAAAGAGAAAGAGAGACAGAGACAGAGATGAAAGGAGAGGGGATAGAGGGAGAGAGGTACCAAGAAACGGAGAGAGAGAGAGGCAGAGAGAAAGAAGAAGAGAGGAGAGAGAGGGGATGTACCGAGAAAGAGAGAGAGGGAAAGAAAGAAAGAGACGAGAAGGGAAAGAGAGCAGCACTGAGAAAGACAGAGAGGAGAAAATAAAGAGACAGAGAGAGAGAAAGAGAGAAATGAGAGCAGAGGAGATAGAGGGAGAGAAGTACCAAGAAAGAGAGAGAGAGAGAGAGAAGAAGAGAGGAGAGGAGAGAGAGGGAGTGTACAGAGAGAGAGTAGAGGGGAAAGAGAGAGGTACTGAGAAACACAGAGAGGAGAAAACACAGAGAGAGAGAGAGAGAGACAGAGAGAGAAGACAGGAGAGGAGATAGAGGGAGAGAGGTACCGAGAAAGAGAGAGAGGGAGAGAGACAGAGACAGAGAGAAAGAAGAGAGGAGAGGAAACAGAGGGGGGTGTATAGAGAAAGAGAGAGAAAGAAAGAAAGAGAGAGAGGAGGGGGGAAAGAGAGAGGTACTGAGACACAGAGAGAGCAGAAAATACAGAGAAAGAGAGAGAGAGACAGAGAGAGAAGAGAGGAGAGGGGATAGAAGTACAGAGGTACCAAGAAAGAGAGACAGAGACACATAGATAGATACACACATAGGTAGACAGATAGATTGATACATAGATAGATACATAGATAGATACATAGATAGATAGATAGATAGATACATACATACATACATACACACACACATAGATACATAGATACATACATACATAGATACATAGATAGATAGATACCTAGATACATAGATAGATAGACAGATTCATACATACATACATACATAGAGACATATATACATAGATACATACACACATACATACATACATACATGCATACATACATAGATACATAGACAGATAGATAAATACATAGATAGATACATAGATAGATACATAGATGATAGATACATAGATACACACATACATAGACAGATACATAGATAGATACACAGATAGATAGATACATAGATACATAGATACATAGATAGACAGATAGAGAGATAGATGATAGATAGATAGATAGATAGATAGATAGGTAGACACATACATACATACATACATACATACATACACAGATAGATAGATAGATACATAGACAGATACACAGTAAGATGGTAGATAGATAGGTAGATAGATAGATAATAGATACATACATACACACATACATACATAGATACATAGATAGATACACAGATAGTTAGATGATAGATAGATACATAGATAGATACACAGTTAGATGATAGATAGATAGATAGATAGATAGATACATACATACATACATACATACATATGCACACACATTCATACATAGATACACAGATACATAGATACATAGATAGATACACAGTTAGATGATAGATAGGTAGATAGATAGATAGACAGATAGATAGATGATAGATAGATAGATACATACATACATACACAGATAGATACATAGATATATAGATACACAGATAGATGATAGATAGATAGATAGATACATAGATAGATACATAGATACATAGATAGATATATACATATGTACATACATAGATACACAGATAGATACATAGTTACATAGATAGATACACAGTTAGATGATAGATAGATAGATAGGTAGATAGATGATAGATAGATAGATACATACACACATAGATACACAGATAGATACATAGATACATAGGTAGATACACAGATAGATGATAGATAGATAGATAGATAGATAGATAGATAGATACATACATACATAGATAGACTTTATTAGTTCTGTTCCTCTAGAGAACCCTGATTAATACAGGTAGAAACGGGTGAGGTAGTGTGAGTGCCTCACTCAAGTGAAGGTGCCCTGTCCACAGCAAGGTAGGAAGAGGCTGTGGGCATCACAGACCACAGACCAGGTGTGAGATCTGGCAGCCAAGGACTTCAAGGCAGATACAACCAGCTTCATGCGGTATCTGCCAATGGGAAGGGGTACGATGAGGCAAGGTTGCCACCCGGAACAGAGACCCACGTCCACAAAACAGGGGCAAAATTGGGAAAAGCCAGCAGTGACGTGATTGAAAGCAACGTTTTTATCGCTCTGGCAGATGTGATTTAAACGGGGGTGCGATGAGAATACGTTCAAAGAAATCATTTTATTCAGGAGTAGGATGCGAGGGAGGACTCTTGGGCATTTGGATGTCGACACAGAGAGGAAGAAATCTTTTCAGGGGACACTTTGAAACGAGACTTCTTAATAATTCAAGGGGCAAAGGCATTCCAAGCTGTACCTGGAAACTCTTTTAATCCAAACGACAGCCTACAGTAAAGAAGGGTTTCCAGCCTGTTATCTGATGTGCCACCGAATATGCATTTAAAGTAGAAATTTGGAGGCTGGTCCTCTTGAAATGCGGTGCAAACGATGCCCCCAATTTTTATATTAGATGCACAGAGAGACATTTATGAGGCAGTCTCGCCAACATAAGATATTAGAGAAAAAATTGGAATGAGCAGTGTAGGATATTTCCCTCAACAAGGTTGCAAGCAAAGATGGATGTATTTGCAAATAAGAAATTTATGAAATACTGTTGCAAATCTCATGTTTGCAAGGCGTCTGCACCCACAACAGGGTCTCGAGACAAAGAGAGTAAGTCTCAGCACCAAGCCCTGCTCATGTTGTTTGGAATGGCACCATTGGCTTTCTTTGTGTTTCTGTTTTGTATTATAGTGTATGATGGCTCTCTGGCCTCTCTGGGTCTCTCAGGGAACCAAGTGTCCACTGTGCCCAAGAAGGAAAAAGGAAAAAGGTGGACTGGACCTTCTCTGTCCTCTCTAGACCTCTGGATAACATGTGTCCCTCCAGGGTCCCAAGGGGTGAGCAAAGTCAATATTTCACAATCTTCAAACCAGGCTGGATTCCATGAGTCCCTCAAGGGTCCCAAAGGGTGAGCAAAGTCAATGTTTTCCAATCTTCAAACCAGGCCGGATACCACGAGTCCCTCAAGGGTCCCAAGGGGTGAGCAAAGTCAATATTTCACAATCTTCAAACCAGGCCGGATACCACGGGTCCCTCAACCGTCCCAAGGGGTGAACAAAGTCAATGTCTTCTGATCTTCAAACCAGGCCGAATTCCACGAGTCCCTCAAGGGTCCCAAGGAGTGAGCACAGTCCATGTTTCACAATTTTCAAACCAGACCAGAAACCAGGAGTCTCTCAAGGATCCCAAGGGGTGAGCAAAGTCAATGTTTTCCAATCTTCAAACCAGACCAGATTCCACGAGTCCCTCAGAGGTCCCAAGGGTGGAGCACAGTCAATGTTTCACAATCTTCAAACCAGGCTGGATACCACGGGTCCCTCAAGGGTCCCAAGGGGTGAGCAAAGTCAGTGTTTTCCAATCTTCAAACCAGGCCGGATACCACGAGTCCCTCAAGGGTCCCAAGGGGTGAGCAAAGTCAATATTTCACAATCTTCAAACCAGGCCGGATACCACGGGTCCCTCAACCGTCCCAAGGGGTGAACAAAGTCAATGTCTTCTGATCTTCAAACCAGGCCGAATTCCACGAGTCCCTCAAGGGTCCCAAGGAGTGAGCACAGTCCATGTTTCACAATTTTCAAACCAGACCAGAAACCAGGAGTCTCTCAAGGATCCCAAGGGGTGAGCAAAGTCAATGTTTTCCAATCTTCAAACCAGACCAGATTCCACGAGTCCCTCAGAGGTCCCAAGGGTGGAGCACAGTCAATGTTTCACAATCTTCAAACCAGGCTGGATACCACGGGTCCCTCAAGGGTCCCAAGGGGTGAGCAAAGTCAGTGTTTTCCAATCTTCAAACCAGGCCGGATACCACGAGTCCCTCAAGGGTCCCAAGGGGTGAGCAAAGTCAATATTTCACAATCTTCAAACCAGGCCGGATACCACGGGTCCCTCAACCGTCCCAAGGGGTGAACAAAGTCAATGTCTTCTGATCTTCAAACCAGGCCGAATTCCACGAGTCCCTCAAGGGTCCCAAGGAGTGAGCACAGTCCATGTTTCACAATTTTCAAACCAGACCAGAAACCAGGAGTCTCTCAAGGATCCCAAGGGGTGAGCAAAGTCAATGTTTTCCAATCTTCAAACCAGACCAGATTCCACGAGTCCCTCAGAGGTCCCAAGGGTGGAGCACAGTCAATGTTTCACAATCTTCAAACCAGGCTGGATACCACGGGTCCCTCAAGGGTCCCAAGGGGTGAGCAAAGTCAGTGTTTTCCAATCTTCAAACCAGGCCGGATACCACGAGTCCCTCAAGGGTCCCAAGGGGTGAGCAAAGTCAATATTTCACAATCTTCAAACCAGGCCGGATACCACGGGTCCCTCAACCGTCCCAAGGGGTGAACAAAGTCAATGTCTTCTGATCTTCAAACCAGGCCGAATTCCACGAGTCCCTCAAGGGTCCCAAGGAGTGAGCACAGTCCATGTTTCACAATTTTCAAACCAGACCAGAAACCAGGAGTCTCTCAAGGATCCCAAGGGGTGAGCAAAGTCAATGTTTTCCAATCTTCAAACCAGACCAGATTCCACGAGTCCCTCAGAGGTCCCAAGGGTGGAGCACAGTCAATGTTTCACAATCTTCAAACCAGGCTGGATACCACGGGTCCCTCAAGGGTCCCAAGGGGTGAGCAAAGTCAGTGTTTTCCAATCTTCAAACCAGACCAGATACCACGGGTCCCTCAAGGGTCCCAAGGACTGAGCATAGTCAATGTTTTCCAGTCTTCAAGCCAGAAGATGCCGCCATATTCATCGGCCAATTGTCTTGGACTCAACACAGCATCTTCCTTAATAACCTTTCCCTCTCTCCATCTAAAACAAAGGAATCCATGGCCTTCAACCACGGATCCTCCTTCCCCAGAGTGACCTCTCTACATTGGAGTGTCTGTCTTGGTGTCCAGCCCAGAGATAATGGTCCTGTGGGAATTTAGCTGAAATCTCATAGCAAGGAGAGTGAATGTGGAGACCTTGGTCCCTTCCTGATTCCTCCAAGAAAATGGCAGAGGGTGAGGCTTCCAAGAGGAAGAAGTGACCTCATGCATCTACCCTTTTCTCCTTCAAGATGAACATGCTCAAGCAATGATAGTCTGGAATGTCTTGGGATTGTTTTGTTGGAAGGAGCATTAGAGGTGGAAGCTCTCTCAAAACAAAGAGGAACATGACTCAGAAGAACAAAGCAAGTCCCTCAAAGACACGTGTGTGTCTTGGCTCTGAGCCTAGCATCTTTGCCTCCACCCTGACCTGTGTTGAGACCCTTTGAGACTTTTCTTTTCTTTTCTTTTCTTTCTTTTTTTTTTTTTTTTTGAGATGGAATCTCACTCTGTCATCCAGGCTGGAGTGCACTGGTGTGATCTCAGCTCACTGCAACCTCCACCTCCCAGGTTCAAGAGATTCTCCTGCCTCAGCCTCCTGAGTAGCTGGGATTACAGGCACCCACCACCACACCCAGCTAATTTTTGTATTTTTAGTACAGATGGGGTTTCACCATCTTTGCCAGGCTGGTATTGAACTCCTGACCTCGTGATCCACCCACCTCAGCCTCCCAAAGTGCTGGGATTACAGGCATGAGCCATGGTGCCCAGCCTGAGTCTTTTTTTTTAGTTTTGTAAGGTTTTAAATAGACTGACAGGTACAGAGAGCAATGGGGCAAAGACCAGTCAATTCAGCACCCAACAGGAATGGAAGATTTAAGGCTCAGTCTTTTTTTTTTTTTTTTTTTTTTGAGATGGAGTCTCACTCTGTCACCCAGGCTTGAGTGCAGTGGTGTGATCATAGCTCACTGCAACCTCCACCTCCCGAGTTCAAGCAATTCTCCTGCCTCAGCCTTCCAAGAAGCTGGGATTACAGCATCCGCCAACGTGCCCGGCTAATTTTTGTATTTTTAGTAGAGACGGGGATTTACCATGTTGGTCAGGCTGCTCTTGAACTCCTGACCTGATGTGGTCCATCCGCCTCGGCCTCCCAAAGTGCTGGGATTACAGGCGTGAGCCACCTTGCCCAGTCAGGTTCATTCTTTTTTAAGAGACAGACACACGGCTCTGGTTCTCCCTGGAAACCTCCTAGTCACTACAGACCCTCCTTCCCCAGAGCGACCTCTCTATATTGGAACGTTTTTCCTGCATCTCCATTCTTAACACTTTCAAGGCTGATATATCAATAAGCAACATTCAGGATTGCTTTGTGTGTGTCATAAAAGCCACACGGATGAGAAAGAAACTAGTCTAAAAGCAATGGTTCACGCCTGTAATCCCAGCACTTTGTGAGGCCGAGGCAAGTGGATCATGAGGTCAGGAGTTTGAGACCAGCCTGACCAACATGGTGAAACCCCGTCTCTACTAAAAATACACAAATTAACTGGGTGTGGTGGCGGGCACCTGTAATCCCAGCTACTCGGGAAGCAGAGGCAGGAGAATGGCTTGAAACCAGAAGGCAGAGGTAGCAGTGAGGCAAGATCGTGTGCCAGCCTGGGTGACAGAGCAAGACTCTGTCTCTAAATAAATAAATAGCCACGTGCTACAGGATTCCAATAATAGAATATGGTAGAAGAGGTCAAACTATGGAGATGGTGAAAAGATGTGCAGTTGCAAAGAGTGAGGATGGAGCGATGGATAGGAGGGGAGTGGAGGCTTTTCAGGGTAGTGAAAGTATTCTGTGGAATCTTACAGTGGTGGATCTGTGGCATTATATCTTTGTTCAAACCCACAGACCAGCTGTCTTCAGCCTTTTTGACATCAGGAACCAGTTTTGTGGAGGAGAATTTTTCCACGGATTGGTGCTGGGATGGTTTTGGAAGGATTCAGGTGCATTACATTGATTGTGCAATGCTGAGGTGCAGTGGTATGATCATAGCTCACTGCAGCCTCCACCTCCTGGGCTCAAGTGATCCTCCTGCCTCAGCCTCCCAAGGAGCTGAGACTACAGGCATGCACAACCATGCTTGCCTGGTTAAATTTTTTATTTTTGTAGAGATGGGATCTTGCTCTGTTGTCCAGGCTGGAGTGCAGTGGTATGATCAGGGCTCACTGCAGCCTCCACCGCCTGGGCTCAAGTGATCCTCCCTCAGCTTCCCAAGGAGCTGAGACAAGAACCGTGCACCACCATGCCCAGCTAGTTTTTAGGTTTTTTTGTAGAGAAGGGGTCTTGCTATGTTGTTCAGGCTGGTCCCAAAATCCTGGGCTCAAGTGATCTTTATTTTAATCCTTATTTTTAGTTATTATTAAGTCCAATGTGTCTAGCACTATACCCTAGAAAGGATCCTTTCCAAAATAGTGGAATTAATATCTCAGAACTCATTGCCTAGTAAAATAGACACTTGAATAGACAAGAAAACTTTCTTGCTTTCTTTCTTTTCTTTCTTTCTTTCTTCTTTCTTTGTCTTTCTCTTTCTTCTTTCTCTTTCTTCTTTCTCTCTCTCTTTCTCTCTCTTCTTTCTTCTTTATCTCTTCTTTCTCTCTCTTCCTTTATTTCTCTCTCTTTCTCTCCTCTTTCTTTCTTTTTCTTTCTTTCTTTTCTTTTTCTGTCTCTCTCTCTTTTTTTTTCTTGAGACGGAGCACATCCAGGCTAGAGTGCTGCGGCACGATCTCAGCTCACTGCAATCTCTGCCTCCTGGGTTCAAGCAATACTCCTGTCTCAGCCTCCCAAGTAGCTGGGATTACAGGCAGACATGGCCAGCTC
This sequence comes from Pongo pygmaeus, assembly GCF_028885625.2. Classification (NCBI taxonomy): domain Eukaryota; kingdom Metazoa; phylum Chordata; class Mammalia; order Primates; family Hominidae; genus Pongo; species Pongo pygmaeus. Next base: position 705,357 of record NC_072396.2, read on the forward strand.
ACTTATGTATTTTTAGTAGAGACAGGGTTTCACCATGTTGGCCAGGCTGGTCTCTAACTCCTGAGCTCAGGTGATCCACCCGCCTCGGCCTCCCAAAGTGCTGGGATTACAGGCGTGAACCACCGCACCCAGCCAGTTTTAGGTTTTTAAAACAAGCCTACAGCTGAGTGCAGCAGCTGACATCCACAATCCCAGCACTTTGGGAGGCCAAGGCGGGAGGATCATTTGAGTCCAGGAGTTTGAGACCAGCCTGGACAACATGGCAAGAGCCCATCTCTAAAAATATAAAATTAGCTGGGCATGGTTTCATGTGCCTGTGATCCCAGCTACGCAGGAGGCTGAGGTATGAGGACTGCTTGAGTCCAGGAGTTTGAGGCTGCATTGAGCTGTGATGGCACCACTGCATTCTAGCCTGGACAACAGAGCAAGACCCTGTCTCTTAAGAAACAAACCAAAAAAAATCCATTTAAGGTACATTGCACTTGTCTCCAAAATGCAAAGGGAGGTGAAGTCTGCATACTGACCTGGTTCCCCTATATTCATTCTAAACATTTTTGTTAAGCATCTACATCCCTGCCAAGAATTTTAATTGTCCTAGAAATTACACATGGTAACTTAAGGTTATAAAATCTTAGTAAAATTAAAACGTAGATCCCTCTTCAGGAAAAAGAAACAGAAATCTCACTCAACTCTCAGGCACGGATATTATTGAAAAAGCAAACCACATAGTTGTATGTAATATTCTAAATAAGAACCATCTGCCTATAATAAAGCTAAAATAAGACAGAGCTCAGATAAAACAGAATATTCCTTTATTAAAAAAAATGTTTGCAAGAAAAGTTTGCATGTCTAAACACCTCCCAAAATACTTGCTTTATAATAGTTAATATCTTTTGTATTATACCACATTGGAGAAAGTTGCAGGCATTAAAATTCAGCACATTAATTTTCTCTCCCTGAAAGCCTTCTGGCCAATTACAGACAAGCTCACAGGGCCGACAGGTGGGTAAATTCACTTAGTCTCCCTATGTAGGTATTTCCGCTTTCTCTAATACACCATGTGGTATTGATACTATTGATCTCATGTTATTAGATATATTAAAACTCCAAAATTACTTTGGAAAATATAATCATTCTGCAAGTTTTCAGAAACTTAAGAACTTGAAAACCAACAGTAACCCACCCTTGTACATTTGGCAAAATTTAATTCTCAGTTAAGAATAAGATTGTCTCTTGTTTTCCCCAGAAAAGCTCACAGAAACGTCTGCCTGTTTCTAGTAACAACTGGTAAACACGACCTTAAAAAATCATTCCTAGAAGCAGCAATTAAAGGGACAGTATTGTCTGGGATAACATTTCTTCTGGGAAAAACAAAAAACAAAAAACAAAAAACAATGCTCTAGGAAATCTTTGAAATATCTCCAAAGAGTTGATTGATCCATATGCTGGGAGTTAATAATTTCTGTGATGTAAAGTTATTGTGGCATTATATCTGTCCGTCACAAATTAAGAGGAAATTGTAAACCCTCCCAAAATAGAGGAGGGGCTGCTAAAATCAATTCCTGATTTTCTTCTGTTTCTCTCACATTCAAACTTCAATGAACAAAGTCTCGGGGCTTTGAAAAGTCAAATTGAACACAATCCAATTAGGATGAATTTGGACTTTCATTTGTGGTTCAGAGCTGTGTTTCTATGACCGGGTTTATGAACCCAGAGAGCTCGTACAAATTAACCTTAATTACACAGTGTTTGGGGTAACCATTTAAACAGCAACCTTGTCAATGGGCTTCATGTTTGCCAATGTGCCAATGGTAAGAGGGGGCAGAGGGTTGTGTCCAGAGTCTGATCTCTCCTTTGGCATCCTCAAGCAAAAAGGTGCTGGTCACAACTGCAGCTTTCTTAGGGGAGCCACCTGGTTTCTGAAGAGGGCTGGCACAGTATGCTCTGGTGACCTTCGGGGGTTGGGGGGAGAGACTCCTCTTCACATCTGTTTTAGGTGCCTCTACAGCCTCCTACCCTGGGGTCATTCACCTCCCTGCCCTTCCCAAGATGCTGAAGAACCCATCCATGTGCCCTCTGCTCTGAGACCGTGATGAAGAGTTCTGTTTAATGCAGCAAACATATTGTCATCCGTTCATCAATCAATTCATTGATCTATCCATCCACTCATCTCTTTACCCACACATCCACTCATCCACTTATTTATGTGTCCAGCCACCTATTCACCCATCCACCTACCCATCCATCCATAGACTCATCCACCCATCCATCCACTCATCCATCTATCCATCCACCCATCTGTCCATCCATCCAGTCATCCACCCTCCCATCCATCTGTCCATCCATTAATCCACCTATCTATCTACCATTCCATTCATCCATCCATCCATCCATTCATCTATCCACCCTCCCATCTATCTGTCCATCCATTTATCTACCATTCCATCCATCCATTCATCCACCCACCCATCCATCCATTCATCCACTCTCCCATCCATCCATCCATTCATCCATCCACCCTCCCATCTATCTGTCCATCCATTTATCTACCATTCCATCCATCCATTCATCCACCCACCCATCCACCCACCCATCCATCCATTCATCCACTCTCCCATCTATCTGTCCATCCATCCATCCACCCTCCCATCCGTTCATCTACTTACACATTTATCTATCCACCCATCCACTCATTCATCCATCTTTCCACCCATCCATCTATCCATTCATCCATACACCCATTCATCCACACACACACCCATATATTCATTCACTGTCCCATTTATTCATCCACTTATTCATCCATCCACTCACCCACCCGTTCACCCTCCCATCCATCCTTCAATCCCCTCATCCATCCATTCATTCTGCCAACCAGCCACCTACCCATCTATCCACCCATCCATCCATTCATCAATCCATCTATCCATCTGTCCATCCAATCATCCATCCATCCATCCATTCATCCACCCTCCCATTCATTCATCCATCCATCTATCTAGCATTCCATCCATCCATCCATCTGTCCATCCATCCATCTATCCACCCATCCATCCATTCATCCACCTTCCCATCTATTCACCCATCCATCTATCTATCATTCCATCCACCCATCCTTCCACCCTCCCATCTATCTGCCCATCCATTCATCCATCCATTTATCTACCATTTCATTTATGCATCCATCCATCCACCCATCTATTCATCCATCCAGCCACCTCCATCTATCCATCCATCCATGCATCCATTCATCTACCCTCTCATCCATCCATCCACCTACATGTCTATCCATCCATCCATCCACTCATTCATCCATCTTTCCACCCATCCATCTATCCATTCATCCATCCACCCATTCATCCACCTACATACCCACACATTCATTCACCCTCCCATTTATTCATCCATTCATTAATCCATCCACCCACCAATTCACCCTCCCATCCATACATCCATCCCCTCATCCATCCATTCATCCAGCCAGCCAGCCATCTACCCATCTGTCCATCCATCCATCCATCCACCCATTCATTCATCCATCCATCAATCCATCCATCATCCATCCATCCTTCCTTCACTCACTGAGAGATGAACGAAACATACCCCTCTGCCCAAGAAGAGCTCACTGTCCCCTGGGGAAGCTGATTATCATGGAGGTGTGTGGGCAAAGTGAATGATGCTAACAAGGTCATTGGACACAGAGGAGCAGCCCCAGAAGCTGTGTGGGAGAGGGAGAATCATGAAGCCATAACCCAGTTTGAGCCACTTAAAGAGGACTTCTGCAACATAATCACGTGATAACAGGTAACTTCCAGTGGGCGTCCCTTACAGTATCCCCATCAGGGAGGTACTATTTGGAATTTTACAGGATTGATTTAAAATAAACCTAAGGAAACACTGCACAAGCAACCAACAAACAGGTGTCTCCTTGCTTTCAATGCAGCTAAGGTGTCCTTGAGCCACAATGAGTATGCCCTGCCTTTATATTCAGCTGTAGGCAGCACGTGACGATGGAAGCCATCCATCTTTCCATCAATTCATGCATCTGTCTATCTACCATTCCATCCATGCATCCATCCATTCATCCATCCATGCATCCATGCATCCATCCATCCATGCATCCATCCATCCATACATCCATCCATCCATCTACCATTCCATCCATGCATCCATGCATCCATCCATCCATCTATCTACCATTCCATCCATGCATCCATCCATCCATGAATCCATGCATCCATCCATCCATCTATCTACCATTCCATCCATGGATCCATCCATGCATCCATCCGTGCATCCATGCATCCATCCATCCATTCATCCATCTATCTATCTATCATTCTGTCTATGCATCCATCCATGCATCCATGCATCCATGCATCCATTCATCCATGCGTCCATCCATCCATTCATCCATCCATCTATCTACCATTCCATCCATGCATCCATCCATCCATTAATCCATGCATCCATCCATCCATCCATCCATCTATCCATCTATCTACCATTCCATCCATGGATCCATCCATGCATCCATCCATCCATGCATCCATGCAGCCATCCATCCATCCATCCATCTATCCATCTATCTACCATTCCATCCATGGATCCATCCATGCATCCATCCATCCATGTGTCCATCCATCTACCTACCATTCCATCCATGCATCCATCCATCCATGAATCCATGCATCCATCCATCCATCTATCTACTATTCCATCCATGGATCCATCCATGCATCCATCCATCCATGAATCCATGCATCCATCCATCCATCTATCTACTATTCCATCCATGGATCCATCCATGCATCCATCCATCCATTCATCCATCCATTCATCCATCCATCCATCTATCTACCATTCCATCCATGGATCCATCCATGCATCCATCCATCCATTCATCCATCCATTCATCCATCCATCCATCCATTCATCCATCCATCTACCATTCCATCTATCTATCTACCATTCCATTCATGCATCCATCCAAGCATCCATCCATTCATTCATCCATCCATCCATCTACCATTCCATCCATCTGTCTACCATTCCATCCATGCATCCATCCATGCATCCATCCATGAATCCATGCATCCATCCATCCATCTTGGCTTTATCCCGCCAAGACTCTACAGAGACACCCCTCTGTAGAGTGGGTAAAGAGAAACTAACTTCTCCCTGGGGCTTTCCCAAGAGGTATGGCCAGAGTGCAGACACATCAGTTATGCAGTCAATGCTGAGTGAGTTGACTCAGTCAGCTCTGAGTGAGGGGCCACGTAGTCAACACCATGCGGTCAGCCCTGAGTAGGGAGTAAGAGGGAGGGCCCCTTGAGGACAAAACATTAAGCATTGTGCACATCTTGACATCTCTCTGAAGTATGGCTTTACCCAGGATGACCTGACACCAGGACATTCTGCTCCCAGTTGCCATATTGGTGTCATAGAAAGGGAATCAGTTAAAATCATGAACATTCCAGGTGTCTGCTTTTATTCTAAGAACATAGCACTCCATTTGAAAAGAAACAAGTCCTCCACCTTTCTGTTCTGGGAGCCTTTAACTCTGGAGATCTTCCTTTGCACATATACTGGTGGGCTTGCTTCTGTCCCTTTCTGGGTATCTCCACACGGTCGCCCTTGGAGAGACCAAACGCCTGGCAGCTGATGTAGTTTCCTGTTGGGTCACAGAGTCTTCCTCCCCAAGAGAGCAGTCACCCCTCTCCTGACAGCTCAGAGCTGCTGACCAGCTCGCACGGGTCTCTCCTGAATTCATTGCCCTCCTTTCCATCATTTATCTCTCCAAGCCGTGCTGTATTTTAATGTACTTTTTCAAGGAGTTTATGATGTCTGCTGCTTTCATAGCATCTGTCAAGAGTATCAAACTGTGCTCCCCTCTTTGAGTTGTTAATAAAACTACAGTACAATAGTGCATGGGTATCAGAGGTCTGTAGACCTTTCTCACGACTTACCAACCTGACACTAAATCATTAACGATTATTCCACCATCCTTGAGTTTTTAGACAGTTGCTGTATAATGATCCTTCCCTTCCTACCTTTCTCTAGTTTCTTGATGAGATGGTTATCTGGGGCTCTGTCAGGTCCTAATGGAATTCAACCGGACTGGATTCACGTTTTCCTTCCTGGCACTGGCTCCGTTGATTTTCTCGTCATGAAATGAATTAATTGCTTTGACAGGATTCAGGTGAAAATTCCAAACATATGGCTTATTATTTAATAATGGTTTCACCGAAGGCTCTATTAAGTAACCGGAATGTAGTCAGGTTTAGATGAGCCTCTAAATCTTCGATTTGGAAACTAAATGGTACTAATCATTCGAGTGAGAAAATACGCCAGACCTGTCAACTTCGAAGTTTAAAAATAATACCCAGGCAGACCCAATTGGTGAGCGGGTCTAATGGGTATTGATTGATTATGTCCTGTTTCCATCCACTTCCCATTGTGTCTTAGAGGCATTTTACTTCTGGGAGTGGGTGATGGAAGAGAGGCTCTTTCTACTGAACGCTGCATGGTAGTGGAGACAAAAGAGAGTTTAGGGCCAGGCGGGGTGGCTCACGCCTGCAATCCCAGTACTTTGGGAGGCTGAGGCAGGTAGATCAGAAGGTCAGCAGTTTGAGACCAGCCTGGCCAACATGGTGAAATCCCATCTCTACTAAAAATACAAAAATTAGCCGGGTGTGGTGGCAGGCACCTGTAGCCTCAGCTACTTGGTATTTTGTATTGGTATTTGTATTTTTAGCCACGATGGTTTGCTGCACCTATCAACCCATCATTGGGTTTTAAGCCCCACATGCATTAGGTATTTGTCCTAATGCTCTCCCTCTGCTTGCCCCCCAACCCCCCAACAAGCCCCAGTGTGTGATATTTCCCTCCCTGTGTCCATGTGTTCTTATTGTTCAACTCCCACTTATGAGTGAGAACATGGGGTGTTTGGTTTTCTGTTCTTGTAATAGTTTACTGAGAATGATGCTTTCCAGCTTCATCCACGTCCTTGCAAAGGACATGAACTCATCCTTTTCTACGGCTGCATAGTATTCCATGGTGTCTATGTGCCACATTTTCTTTCTCCAGTCTTTCACTGATGGGCATTTGGGTTGGTTCCAAGTCTTTGCTATTGCAAACAGTGTTACGGTAAACATATGTGTGCATGTGTCTTTATAGTAGAATGACTTATAATCCTTTGGATATATACCTGGTAATGGGATTGCTGGCTCAAATGTTATTTTTGGTTCTAGATCCTTGAGGAATTGCCACATTGTCTTCCACAATGGTTGAACTAATTTACACTCACACCAACAGTGTAAAAGCGTTCCTATTTGTCCACATCCTCTCCAGCATCTGTTGTTTCCTGACTTTTAGTGAAGCTGGAAACCATCATTCCCAGTAATGGGATTGCTGGGTCCAATGTTATTTCTGGTTCTAGATCCTTGAGGAATCGCCACACTGTGTTCCACAATGGTTGAACTAATTGACACTCTCACCAACAGTGGAAAAGCGTTCCTATTTCTCCACATCCTCTCCAGCATCTGTTGTTTCCACTCAGCAACTTTTTGATTCAGGTTCTCTTTTGAAAAGTTGCCAGCAGAGAAACTAGGACTTACCCCTGGTGCCCTTTGATCTTTGCAGATTCCTCCCCTATTTGGAGGACAAACACTGGCAAGGTCAGAAAACTCCCACACCTCTGTGACAGCAGGGACGTTAGCGTTTAGACAAAAGATTGTCTATTTATGGTGCAGTGGAAAGAAACCTCATGCATGTAGGGGTGTCTCTGTGTAGGAATAAAAGGAGCTCAGTCTAAATAGAGCATGACTTCTGCATCCTGGGAAACAGCCTCGGCTCTCTGTTTCCTTCGAAGGCGACCGTCGTCTTTGTAATCCCAGCCGCAGCACCTGAGTTTCCTTTCTGTCATCGAGAACCCTGAAATAACCCCAGTCTTAAGTCCTTGAGTCCTGGTCTCTTGTTATTAATCAGAGAAGCTTTGCAACGCACCTGCTTGGCTACGAAGACACGCGGGCTGGCCATGGGAAGACGCCTGAGGAATTCCAAGGAATAGACATTCTGGTGGATGCTACATTCATGCCCTGCTCCAGTGTTAATATTTTGGGATGAATCTTGTAATGAGGAGTGATTCCAGTAACGTAGAGGAGTGTTCATAGCAGCTGCATACAACGACCCTCTCTGTTTCTCTTTAGGGAGCAGAGCTGTTACTTCCCATTCCCAGCCATGTCAGTCCCATAACCAGAGACGTTCCAGTATTTTACCTGCCACACACTTCCAGGGAATGAGCTGTGTTTATGTGCATAGGATGTCCGCGAGCTTTTGGAAGAACCCTAATGGACAAAGGGCCAACTAAATCCTCTTCCACCTTGCTTATTTTTGTGCCTGAAATGGATGAGGCAGGTCTTTCTTCTGTATCTAGTTTTTGACCCAAATCCTTCTGAATGCAATGCAGTCTGTCTTTAGCGAGCAGAGCTGTTACTTCCCATTCCCAGCCATGTCAGTCCCATAACCAGAGACGTTCCAGTATTTTACCTGCCACACACTGCCAGGGAATGAGCTGTGTTTATGTGCATAGGATGTCCGCGAGCTTTCGGGAGAACCCTAATGGACAAAGGGCCAACTAAATCCTCTTTCACTTTGCTTATTTTTGTGCCTGAAATGGATGAGGCAGGTCTTTCTTCTGTATCTAGTTTTTGACCCAAATCGTTCTGAATGCAATGCTCTCTTTACACAGAACCCCCCACCCTTCTCTCTTCCCCTCCCCGACCCAGTTTGAGTTCTAACGATATGGAATAAACAGCACCGTTTACAAACATGCCTTTTTAATTGAGGGAAAATCTGTGGCAATCAGGCTCCAGTGCTCAGTCAGGCTATTGCCTCCTTCCTCTATAAACTCGGCTGAAAATAAATTTTATTCAGACATGTGCATGGTCCTTCCCCTTCCCACCCACTCGGTGCCTCAAAAATACATACAGAGGAAATGAAGCCATATGAAAATGAACTCTTCTATATGAAATATTTTCCCCCTGCTTCTGGGATGTCTCTCGGTTGTGCGGAGCGTGGCCCAGCCTGCCGGCCGCATAGTAAGCGAGCTATGCAGGCTCATGAATTCTCACATAATTTTCCTCTGCTACAAATGTACCTAGATGACAGGTCAACAATCTGAATTAAACCTTTCCTTATAGTCCTACCAATTTTTTTTTTTATCCCACTGCTGGCCAATAAAATGATTGTTCCTGTACAAAAAAGAAAAGGAAAAAGAAAAAAGCACTTCGATTCAAAATGAAATGCAGGCATGGTTTATCAGAACATTTTTATCACGCTTTGAAGACCCATCGAAGAAAAAAGATTCCACGACTACACGTTTGTTAGATGGTCTAGCAAAAAAGAAGCAATTTGCCAATGTAAACTTTTATGTTTCTGAGATGCTTTTTCTGGCTGCGGTTTGAGTATTATTTTCACTGAAGATGCGCGCAAAATAATTGCATTTCAGCCATAAAGAACTTTAACACACACTCTAAATATTAGAATCCCTTAGGATGTTTAGGGGAGTTTATTTTTGGTTTCCGTCGTTAAACAAAGCCCCACGCTCTGTTCTGCCACAATTTGGACTTGATTAGTTAAAAATAGCCTGGAAACGTTTCGGAAGAAATTAACATAGCAACTGTCACCTCCTCCTCATGTACCCTTCAATATTGTCTAACGTGTACCTTTGTAGATTTCGTCCCCAGATAAATTAGAAGAGTCATCATCAATAAAAAATGTATGGAAGATGCAAATCCCGAGATGAAAATCATTTACCATTTTTCTAAGTTTAGAACCGAGGGAGAGAAAAGAGCGGTATCTGGTTGCTTCAGAAGTTTTTCTCTTGCAGGGAAGTAGGGGCACAGGGGATTTGGAAAAACGACACCCCAGACTATTTGCAGTCTATGCCCCAGTGGGTGCAGCTGCTGGGGTATTTTCTCTTCCTGGTGTCATTGCAGGGGACACTGGAGCGATCTTGCTAGCTGACCTCCACGAGGAAGAGCATAGGTTTTAAAGACGAAACAAAACAAGCAGGATTTCTAAGGGAGTTGCCGCCTGTGCCTTAATTTCACCAGGCAGGGAACACTGGTTAGAATTAAAACATTATCTCAAGATAAACGCACAGCTAGCTTTTTTCATCTACTTGTGCACCTGCTAGGGGCTTGAGCTTGCAAATGCTGCAAATGCCAGGTTGTATTTATGCAACTGCCGCCTCCTCCCAAGCCTTTCCGAAGCTGACCTGTCCTGTGTTCAGCCCCGCTGTCTATGCTATTAGACAGACAAGGGACATTTTTCCGTAATAAGCCCTCAGACAGCACCGGATACTGTATCCTGAACTCTCCCAACTTGGGGATCCTGGAGGAATGTTTTTAATGGATGCGGCTTGCCTATGCATGGCTAACTCAAGACTTTAAAATGGCTTTTTATTTATTTATTTATTTATTTATTTTGAGACAGACTCTGGCTCTGTCACCCAGCTGGAGTGCAGTGACATGATCTTGACTCACTGCAACCTTCGCCTGCTGGGTTCAAGCAATTGTCCTGCCTCAGCCTCCTGAGTAGCTGGGATTACAGGCACCTGCCACCATGCCTGGCTTATTTTGGTATTTTTAGTAGAGAGGCGATTTCGTCATTTTGGCCAGGATGGTATCGAACTACTGACCTCGTGATCTGCCCGCCTCGGCCTCCCAAAGTGCTGGGATTACAGGAGTGAGCCACTGTACCCAGACATTTTTTTTTTCTTTTTGGGACAGAGTCTTGCTCTGTCACCCAGGCTGGAGTGCAGAGGCACAATCTCAGCTCACTGCAACCTCCGCCTCCCGGATTCAATCGATCCTCCTGCCTCAGCCTCCAGAGTAGCTGGGATTACATACATCTGCCACCACGGCTGACTAATCTTTGCATTATTAGTATACACAGGGTTTCGTCATTTTGACCAGGGTGGTTTCCAACTCCTGACCTCAGGCAATCTGCGCACCTCGGCCTCCCAAAGTGCTGGGATTACAGGCATGAGCCACTGCACCTGGCCGTATGTGTGCATTTTGTAAGCAGTTAACATGCATAAAAACACGCTACCACTTGATTACATTGTCGTCTTTTTTAGGTGATCAGAACACCTGAGGTCTGGAGTTCGAGACAAGCCTGACCAACATGGTGAAACCGCTGTCTCTACTAAAAATACAAAAATTAGCCGGGTGTGGTGGCGCATGCTTGTCATCCCAGCTACTCGGGAGACTGAGGCTAGAGAATCGCTTGAACCCGGGAGGTGGAGGTTGTGGTGAGCCAAGATCCCTCCATTGCACTCCAGCCTGGGCAACAAGAGCGAAACTTCATCTCAAAAAAAAAAGTATCCCTAATTCCATTTCTCCACATCTGTGGCCGTGGAGTGACTGAGTACAGGCAGATGATGCTCGAGAAACGGGCCTGTTGTTTATAGCAAAACGGACTCTGCCATTTGCTTAAGTGTCTGTGTCTATCCAATGTGAGGATCCTGTACCTTCTCTGTACTTGCAGAAGCAGCATACACTACAGAGGTCAATTATGCTGACGAACTAAATTAGGAAAGAGATGAAATATTCTAAAGGCTCAGCAATTCCAGAAAGATGTGATGGGCCAGGCACGGTGGCTCACGCCTGTAATCCCAGCATTTTGGGAGGCAGGGGTGGGTGGATCACTTGAGGCCAGGAGTTCAAGACCAGCCTGGTCAACATGGTGAAACCCCGTCTGTACTAAAAATACAAAAATTAGCCAGGCTTGGTGGTGCATGCCTGTAATCCCATGTACTGCGGAGGCTGAGGCAGGAGAATCGCTTGAACCCAGGAGGCGGAGGTTGTGGTGAGCCGAGATCACACCACTGCACTCCAGCCTGGGTGACAGAGCAAGACTCTGTCTCAAAAAAAAAAAGAAACAAAAACAGAAAAAGTGGGTTGCTGACTTGCCTTGAACACCTCTTTTACATAAGCGGTTTGATGTTAATGGCTGTTTAAAAGCAATGTTTAAAAATCAAGCAATTGCCAAATTTACTGTTTTAACTTTTCTTAATATGCCATATATATAAAAGCAGTGTTTAAAATCACGTAATTGCCAAATTTACTGTTTTAACTTTTCTTTTTAATATGCCATATATATGTATGTATTTTTTTTTTTTTTTTTTTTTTTGGTGTTGGAAGTTCTGACCCACTCTCATTCCTTTGATTGATTAAAAGAGACAGAGATTTGGTCGGGGGCGGTGGCTCATGCCTGCAATCCCAGCACTTTGGGAGGCTGAGGCAGGCGGATCACGAGGTCAGGAGAACGAGACCATCCTGGCTAACACAGTGAAACCCCGTCTCTACTAAAAATACAAAAAATTAGCTGGGCGTAGGGGCGGGTGCCTGTAATCACAGCTACGCAAGAGCCTGGGGCAGGAGAATCGCTTGAACCCGGGAGGTGGAGGTTGCAGTGAGCTGAGATCATGCCACTGCACTCCAGCCTGGGTGACAGAGGGAGACTCCATGTCAAAAAAAAGAAAAGTGGGTCACTGACTTGCCTCAAACACCTCTTTTGCATAAGCAGTTTGATGTTAATGGCTCTTTAAAAGCAATGTTTAAAAATCACATAATTGCCATATTTACTGTTTTAGCTTTTCTTTTTAATATGCCATCTTTTTTTGAAGTAAGAAGTTCTGACCCACTCTTTTTCGTTTGGTTGATTAAAAGACAGAGAGATTTTTTTTCTTTTCTTTTGTTTTTTATTATTATGCTTTAAGTTCTGGGGTACATGTGCAGAATGTGCAGGTTTGTTACACAGGTATACACGCGCCAAGGTGGTTTGCTGCACCCATCAACCCATCATCTACATTAGGTGTTTGTCCTAATGCTCTCCCTCCCCTTGCCCCCCAGCCCCCGACAGGCCCCGGTGTGTGATGTTCCCCTCCCTGTGTCCCTGTGTTCTCATTGTTCAACTCCCACTTATGAGTGAGAACATGCGGTGTTTGGTTTTCTGTTCTTGTGTGAGTTTGCTGAGAATGATGGTTTCCAGCTTCATCCCTGTCCCTGCAAAGGACGTGAACTCATCATCAAAGAGAGATTTTTAAGGCTGTGAAGACTTTCCCCTCTTACATCAGGGCACATTGCATTAACAAGATACAACCCAGGCTCACAGACACCGCAGGACGTCTCCTGAATTTCTGCTCGTTTCTTCTTTTTTTTTTTTTTTTAAACTGGTCATGAAGCTCCTTCAGGCACCCTGAAACGTCATTCATCGGACAGGACATTAGAGCTGCAGTAGAGACTAACAAGGTTTTGCTTTCATTTTGGCAGAAAAAGGTCTGTGTCTGTCTGTCTGGTCATGGAGTTGGGGCTTCAAAGAGCCTCTGCCGCACTGGTCTTTGAAGTCACCACTTAGTGGATTAGTTTGCAAAACCTGCTGTAATAAATGATCATTAAAACAACAGAGACTTAGCATCTCCCTCTCCTAGAGACCAGAAGTCTAAGAGGAAGGTGTCTCAGGGCTGAGCTCCCTCTGGAGGTTCTAGGGGAAGATCCTTCCTGCCTCTCCCAGCTCCTGGGGGCTCCAGGTATCCCTGGGCTTGTGGCTGCATCACTCCAGTCTCTGCCTCCGTCTCCACGTGGCCTCCTCCTCTGTGTCTGTGTCTCCTCTTCTGTCTCTTACAAGGACGCTTGTCATTAGATTTAGGGTCTACCCAGATAATTCAGAATGATTATCTCGATATCCTACATTTAACTATATCTCCAAAGACTGCTTTTCCAAATAAGGTCCCATTCACAGGTTCTGGGGATTAGGACACGAACACCTCTTTAGGGGGGACCACAGTTCAATCCACTCCAGGTGTATCCAGTTCCCTCTGGAGGCTCTAGGGGAGGGTCCTTCGTGCCTCTCCCAGCTCCTGGGGGCTCCAGGCGTCCCTGGACTTGTGGCCACATCACTCCAGTCTCTGCCTCCGTCTCCACGTAGCCTTCTCCTCTGTGTCTGTGTCTCCTCTTCTGTCTCTTACAAGGACACCTGTCATTGCATTTAGGACCCACCCTACTTCAGGATGATCTCATTGCCAGATCCTTAATTACATCTGCAAAGAACCTTTTTCCAAATGAGGTCCCATTCCCAGGTTCCTGGGCTTAGGACATGGACAGATCTTTCAGACGTCACCATCCAACCCAACGCAGTTGTGTTTGGTTCCTTCTTGACGCTCTAGAGAAGGATCCTTCCTGCCTTTCCCAGCTCCTGGGGGCTCCAAGGCGGCCCTGGGCTTGTGGCTGCATCACTCCAGTCTCTGCCTCTATCTCCATATGGCCTTCTCTTGTCTGTGTCTCCTCTTCTGTCTTTTGTGTTTTTTTTGGTGGGGGGAGGTGGGGGATGGAGTCTCGATGTATTGCCCAGACTGGAATGCAATGGCGTGATCTCGGCTCACTGCAACCTCCGCCTCCCAGGTTCAAGCAATTCTCTGCCTCAGCCTCCCAAGTAGCTGGAATTACAGACACCCGCCACCATGCCCAGCTAATTTTTGTGGGCTTTTTTAGTAGAGACGGGGTTGTTGGCCAGGATGGTCTCGAACTCCTGACCTCAGGTCATCCACCCTCTTCAGCCTCCCAAATATCTTGTTTCTTAAAAGGTATCTTCGGGCTGGGCGCGGTGGCTCACGCCTGTAATCCCAGCACTTTCGGAGGCCGAGGTGGGCAGATTACAAGGTCAGGAGATCGAGACCATCTTGGCTAACACGGAAAAACCCTGTCTCTACTAAAAACACAAAAAATGAGCCGGGAGTGGTGGCGGGGGCCAGTAGTCCCAGCTACTCGGGATGCTAAGGCAGGAGAATGGCATGAACCCAGGAGGTGGAGCTTGCAGTGAGCTGAGATTGCACCACTGCACTCCAGCCTGGGTGACAGAGCAAGACTCTGTCTCAAGAAAAAAAAAAAAAAAAAAGGTATCTTTGTCTTTTCAAGATCTATGTGCACTGTTTGCAAGAAAGTCTGAAAGACAGTACTGCCTCTAAGCACTGCAAAGCATTTTGGCTGCCAGAAAGATGCTGTCAGCCCTGAGGGTTGCAACTGCTGAGGGTAGAGCTCTCCCAGGCCTTGCTGATGTGAGCTGTGCCAGAGACCTCCCTGAGCTCACCTGCGTGGTGGGGCTGGTTTCTTCCTCTGCTCTGTCTCTCTGTGTGTGTGGGTCCTGCCAGTCCCGGTGAACCCTGGAATCTGTCCAGAGGTGGCAGGCAGGTGCATGACGCTCCTTGGGAGAATATGCAGCCACCACTCAAAGCCCCTGCTTTATTCATTCTAAGTAATAGGTCCAGTGGGCCTATAACCTGGTTTTATGGGGCTGTGGAGTCATCCTGTAAATCTCACACGCCGTCCTGGCTGGCAGTCACTCCCCAGCCTTCATTTCCCTCCCCTCCCCTGTCTCCCGAGTAAACTTTTTCCATCGTTCTCCTTGCAACGTTTCTGACCTGTTGGCAAACTCGTGGGTGGTGGCGCGGGGCCCCCGTGTGAAGAGCTCGAGGTGGTTTCTTGCCAACAGAAATGCTGAGAATGTTGGGGAAACATAAGCCGGCTGAAGTGAATGTGAGTTCTAAAGAAAGATGTTCAGCTTTTCACCTGCACGGGATCCTAGGCCTGGGGCCACCTGGGCAGAGACGGAGAAGGAGGAGGAGGCGAGTTTATAAGACCTCACGGCTGTTTCTCCCGGGTGCTCTCAAAAGGTGTTGGGAAAGCAGGTGTTCAAATGAGAATCTGTGAGTGGGTTTTCACAACGGCTGAAACGTGGGAATGGTGCAAGGCTGAGCATTAAGATATCTGTCTGGTTTTGTTGGGCGTTCAGCTCACAGACAAAAGAGGCATCACTATATATATACACATATATATTTTATATATATTTATACAAATTTATATATTATATAATGTATATAATTTTATATATTAGATATATATTATATATTATATATATTATTTCACACCAACAATGCTGCAACTCTGAATTTAAAAAACAAAAACACCTTTAAACATTTTTCTATAGTTTCAATTAAATTAATTAGGAAAAGTAAGTCAGTGCAAATTACGGGTTTATCATGTGTGTGATTAAGGGGCGGGGGCTGGACATAAAACAAGTTCATTGCTTGTATTCTAAACAATGGGCATTTTGTTAAATTTCCATCATTTCAGAACTGATTACATCTGAAAAGGTAACAGGAAATTCTCCAGACAGGTACTGCCCCTCCAACGTACTCCTTTATGGACTAAACCTTAATTTGACATCTTTTGTAAATAAACCTGCATTTGACGTCTTTTGCAAATAATCCTGCATTTGACGTCTTTTGCAAATAGTCCTGCACTTGACGTCTTTTGAAAATAAACCTGCATTTGTTGTCTTTTTGCAAATCATCCTGCATTTGACATCTTCTGTGAATAAACCTGCATTTGATGTCTTTTGCAAATAACCCTGCATTTGATGTCCTTTGCAAATAAACTTGCATTGGACGCATTTTGCAAATCATCCTGCATTTGACGTGTTTTGCAAATCATCCTGCATTTGATGTCCTTTGCAAATAAACCTGCATTGGACGCATTTTGCAAATCATCCTGCATTTGATGTGTTTTGCAAATAAACCTGCATTTGACGTCTTTTGCAAATCATCCTGCATTTGACGTCTTTTGCAAATAATCCTGCATTTGACGTCTTTTGCAAATGGTCCTGCATTTGACGTCTTTTGCAAATGGTCCTGCATTTGACGTCTTCTGCAAATAAACCTGCATTTGACTTCTTTTGAAAATAAACCTGCATTTGATGTCTTTTGCAAATCATCCTGCATTTGACATCTTTTGCAAATAATCCTGCATTTCACGTACTTTGCAAGTAACCCTGCATTTGATGCATTTTGCAAATAATCCTGCATTTGACGCATTTTGCAAATCCTCCTGCATTTGACGTCTTTTGTAAATAAACCTTCCTTTGACATCTTTTGCAAAAGACCTGCATTTGACCTATTTTGCAAATAATCCTGCATTTGATGTCTTTTGCAAATAAACCAGCATTTGACGTCTTTTGCACATTCGTTTGTGCGTGTGTGTCTGTGCGTGTGGAGAACAAAATGGTATGATACCCACAGAACGTAAGCAGAAATGCGGAAGAATTAAAAGGGGAAACTTACATAAGCTCACTCAAAATCCCACATATATTTCAAAGCGTGAAAGGGGTCCAGGTTAGGAGAACAGCGCTCCACTACAGGAGTCCACTCAGAGAGGCAGATTTGCTGTGGTTCATTCCAGCTTGCAAGGCCGGAGGCAAGAGGAGTTGCAGATTGCAGGGATTTAAAAGCGTTCTATTTATTTTTTATTTTATTCTTTGTGGCTCTGCAGGACAAGACATACGCACAGAATGCCACAGCTTTGCTCAGAGAGAACCAATTTATGAGGAAACTGTTGCCTCACAGGCCTGGCCCAACGCTCATGAACGCTCCCAAATGCCACAGCCTTTTCTACTTTCTTTTTTTTTTTTTTTTTTTTTGAGATGGAGTCTCACTTTGTTGCCCAGGCTGCAGTGCAGTGGCACGATCTTGGCTCACTGCAACCTCCACCTCCCGGGTTCAAGCAATTCTTCTGCCTCAGCCTCCCGAGTAGCTGGGATTACAGGCACCTGCCACCACACCTGGCTAATTTTTGTATTTGTAGTAGAGATGGGGTTTCACCATGTTGGCCAGGCTGGTCTTGAACTCCTGACCTCAGGTGATCCACCCACCTCAGCCTCCCAAAGTGCTGGGATGAGAGGCGTGAGCCACCGCGCCCGGCCGCCTTTTCTACTATCAATTTGCTAACCGGTGAATAATACTTCGCAGTAATGAGCCCAGAGGGAATGAGTGGTGGCCGGCCACATGTTATTAGAACCTGTCACCCAGCGCAGTTACTCACCTGGGATGTGGGCAGTGATACTCAACTCAGATCTGAGCCAGCACAGGTGACTCCGAGGGACCTGGGTGGCTGGAGTCTGGTTTAGACTCAGGAGTCCCTTCCAGGTCCACGCTGTGAAAACAGCGAGTGTCCAAAGCGGACCACTCAGGTAAGTAAGAAATTGCAGGATGACACTGAGTTCGCTGTGGTTTCCCGAATGTCCTTACAGAAACTGGGGTGAGAGGCCGGGCGAGGTGGCTCACGCCTGTCATCCCAGCACTTTGGGAGGCTGAGGCAGGAGGGCCATCTGAGGTCAGGAGTTCGAGACCAGCCTGGCCAACATGGTGAAAACCCCCTGTCTACTAAAAATAGCAAAAATAATTAGCCAGGCATGGTGGTGGGTTCCTGTCATCCTAGCACTTTGGGAGGCTGAGGCAGGAGGGTCACCTGAGGTCAGGAGTTCGAGACCAGCCTGGCCAACATGTTGAAAACCCCCTGTCTACTAAAAATAGAAAAAATAATTAGCCGGGCATGGTGGTGGGTGCCTGTCATCCCAGCTACTCGGGAGGCTGAGGCAGGAGAATTGCTTGAACCCGGGAGGTGGAGGTTGCAGTGAGCTGAGATTATGCCCCTGTAGTCCACCGTGGGTGACAGGGCAAGATTCTGTCTCCAAAAAAAAAAAAAAGGCCAGGCACAGTGGCTCCCGCCTGTCATCCCAGCACTTTGGGAGGCTGAGGCGGGCAGATCACCTGAGGCCAGGAGTTTGAGACCAGCCTGGCCAACATCGTGAAACCCTGTCTCTACTAAAGATACAAAAAATTAGTAGGGCACGGTGGTGAGTGCCTGTAATCCCAGCTACTCAGGAGGCTGAGGCAGGAGAATCACTTGAACCCAGGAGGCAGAGGTTGCAGTGAGTCCAGATCGCACCCCTGCACTCCAGCCTGGATGACAGAGCAAGATTCTGTCTCCAAAAAACAAAAAAAAAAGGCCAGGCAAGGTGGCTCACGCCTGTAATCCCAGCACTTTGGGAGGCCGAGGCAGGTGGATCACCAGAGGTCAGGAGTTCCAGACCAGTGTGGCCAACATGGTGAAACCCCGTCTCTACTAAAGATACAAAAAATTAGCGTGGCATGGTGGTGGGCGCCTGTAATCCCAGCTACTCAGGAGGCTGAGGCAGAAGAATCGCTTGAACCCGGGAGGCGGAGGTTGCAGTGAGCTGAGATCACGCCACTGTACTCCAGCCAGGGCAACAGAACAAGACTCTGTCTCACAAAAAATAAAAATAAAAAAATGGGGTGAGGTGGCCCAGCCGTTCACTATACTTTCTCCCCTGGTGTGAACCATCCGTTTCCAGAATGTGGGTCTCAGACAGTGGACACAGGTTCTGGTTGTGCTCCCAAAAAGTCACTGGTGTCCAGCGACTTGGGACTATAAGGCCTTTGAACGTCTGAACACCCTCAGTTCTCCTTCATATTCTCCAGCTCCCCTGCATGGAGATGTGGGCCTTTTAGGGTCCTTTCCTCCCTTTTAGGGCCTCTGTGCTAGCCTTCCGTTGTCAAGAACAATTGCCAAAAGGAGGTACCCAGCTCTAACCCTGCAGAACAGACAGAGAGCCCAGTAGCCTGGCAGAACAGACAGAGAGCCCAGTAGCCTGGCAGAACAGACAGAGAGCCCAGTAGCCTGGCAGCCAGAGAGGCTTTCTCTAAAACAGGCATCCCTGGCAGGCTCATTGAAATGGGAAGATTCATTATCCCGTTTCCATTTAATTGTTATTTTGCCGGCAGAAAAGCCTGGAGTTTCTCTGAAAGGCAGCGATGGTGTTGTCCTTTTAGATTCCCCGGGGAATAATCTTAAAAAATTGCCCGCCCAGCTTCCCGAGTGCCCAGCATTTGCCTTCACATTAACTTACTCTATAAAGTACGGATGTTGCAGAGGGGAGGGCGTCCAAGCCCCTGGCTTCCCGGAGAAATTGGTAAGGGTTGTCTGCAGCTCCCCAGCCTTAAAAATACTTGACAAGTTGACATCCTCACTGCTAAGTGGGGCTGATGGAGCCTCGTCAACCCCAGGACCCACTGATCAGCTGTGGCAGGAATCATACTCACAGCCTTAAGCGAAGTGATGAGTTGGATTTGCTTCCAGCAGGGTGAAAGCAATTGGATTTCACTTGTTCTCGATGTGTACGGCAAGAGGAAAGTGGGGGACTGACTCACAGAACCCGTGTTCCCTCCGTTTGCAGCTGAGTCATCTCTGAAATACATTGCAAATTGTTTAAACCTTAAAAACACAGAGGTGTGAATGTGCCTCCTGATGGCACCGGGTTTTGATAAGATGATAGGCTGTGGCGATGGATTTCAGATGTGAGTTCCTGTGCTTGCCAAAATGCTGGCCAAAAGATGAAGGTAATTGCTAGCGTTGTTGCCCTTGCCAATAATCCATCTCTTTCTCTCTCTCTCTCTCTCCTCTCTCCTCTCTCTCTCTCTCTCTCTCTCTCATTTTTTCTTTTTTATTTTGCTTCAAGAATCTGGTTGCCTTAATGAGAATCTTTGCCCTGCTAAGCTGACCTTTCACGTCTGGAACAAAACACAGAAGCTCCGCCTCAGCCAGAGTGATGGGGAGCTGCATGGACCTGAAAGCTCTCGGTGGCCAAACCAGAAATGATTTTTGACAGGACCAGGCTGAATTCCCTAAGTACATTCACAGCCACCCGCCCCTCTCCTCTCCCCCTCTTTTTTTTTTTATTTTAATGGTCCAAAATTGGCTGTTTAATATCTGAGCATGCCAGAGTCTTGGAGGATGCCAGAAATGGAAGGTTTGTGCCTGGGGTCGTAGGAAGGTCCCTATCAGGTGAGGCAGCGTGATGCCAGTCCCCAGTGAGCAAGGAGGCAGCAGCCCTGTCCAGTGTATGAGCGTGACCTTGGGGATCTGTGTAGATAGAAATTTCCAAAAGGATTTAAGCAGGTTAGGTTCCCACCTCATCACCCTGTTTCACCGCAGACACTCCATGAATAAAAAAGAGATTAAAAATGTGTCTTTCGGCCGGGTGCAGTGGCTCACGCCTGTAATCCCAGCACTTTGGGAGGCTGAGGTGGGCGGATCACTTGAGGTCAGGAGTTCAAGACCAGCCTGGCCAACATGACGAAACCCCATCTCTACTGAAAATACAAAAATTAGCCGGGCGTGGTGGCGGGCACCTGTAGTCCCAGCTACTCGGGAGGCTGAGGCAGGAGAATGGTGTGAACCCGGGAGGTGGAGGTTGCAGTGAGCCAAGGTCATGCCACTGCACTCCAGCCTGGACCACAGAGTGAGACTCCATCAAAGAAAAAAAAGTGGGGGAAGTAAGGAAGGAAGGGAGGAAGGAAGGGAGGGAGGGAGGAAGGATGGAAGGGAGGGAGGGAGAAAGGGAAGGAGGGAGGGAAGGAAGAAAGGAAGGGAAGGAGGGAGGAAGAGAAGGAGGGAAGGAGGGAGGGAAGGAAGGAAGGAAAGGGAAGGAAGGAAGGGTGGGAGGGAAGGAAAGAATGAGAGAGTGAGAGAAGGAAGGAAGGAAAGAAAGAAGGAAGGAAGGGAAGGAAAGAAGGAAGGGAGGGAGGGAGGGAGGGAAGAAAGGAAGGAAGGAAGGAAGGAAGGAAGGAATTACAGGAAGGATTTAAGCAGGTTAGGTTCCCACCCTCTGACCCTGTTTCACCACAGACACTCCATAAATAAAAGAGAGATTAAACCTGTGTCTTTTGCAATGCAGCCTGTTGACAAAAATGAGGAATGGGATTTGGAGCTCCATGTCAGCTGCAATGGCCACACGGGAAATCCTAGGAGGCTGCTCTGGAAACAGAGGGGCTGTTCCAGGTGACGCCAAACTAGCACAGACAAGGCTCAGAAGAGACGCCTGTGACAGATATGGAAGACACCTTCAGAAAGGGCAAAATTCAGCCACCTAAGCACAATAGAGGCCAAACAGACGGCTGTCATGGAATCAGGCAGTGTCCCACAGCCCAATACATGCCGACATTGTAACACAACCTTTACCTGAGAAAATGCCCAGGTTCACCGCCCGGGGAAGCAAGCTACACTTTACAAAGAAATATCTAGTGAACACAACAGGACACATCTAACCTACACTGTAAAATAGAAATAACGAGTCTCCTGCATCTGGGGATCCACCTACACTCTACACTAGACACACCCAGTGTCCTCCATCTGGGGGATACACCAACACTCTACAGTAGATACACTGAATGTCCTGCATCTGGGGATCCACCTACACTCTGCAATAGACACACTCAATGTCCTCCATCTGGGGGATCCACCTACACTCTACAATAAACCAACTCAATGTCCTCCATCTGTGGATCCACCTACACTCTACAATAGACACACTCAATGTGCTCCATCTGGGGCTCCATCTACACTCTACAATAGACACACTCAATGTGCTCCATCTGCGGATCCACCTACACTCTACAATAGACACACTCAATGTCCTCCATCTGGGGCTCCACCTACACTCTACAATAAACCAACTCAATGTGCTCCATCTGGGGATCCACTTACACTCTGCAATAGACACACTCAATGTCCTCCATCTGGGGCTCCATCTACACTCTACAATAAACCAACTCAATGTGCTCCATCTGGGGATCCACTTACACTCTGCAATAGACACACTCAATGTCCTCCATCTGGGGCTCCATCTACACTCTACAATAAACCAACTCAATGTGCTCCATCTGGGGATCCACTTACACTCTGCAATAGACACACTCAATGTGCTCCATCTGCGGATCCACCTACACTCTACAATAGACACACTCAATGTGCTCCATCTGGGGCTCCATCTACACTCTACAATAAACCAACTCAATGTGATCCATCTGTGGATCCACCTACACTCTACAATAGACACACTCAATGTCCTCCATCTGGGGATCCACCTACACTCTGCAATAAACACACTCAATGTCCTCCATCTGGGGATCCACCTACACTCTACAATAGACACACTCAATGTCCTCCATCTGGGGGATCCATCTACACTCTACAAAAACCAACTCAATGTCCTCCATCTGGGACTCCATCTACACTCTACAATAAACCAACTCAAAGTGTTCCATCTGGGGATCCACCTACACTCTGCAATAGACACACTCAATGTCCTCCATCTGGGGGATCCACCTACACTCTACAATAAACCAACTCAAAGTGTTCCATCTGGGGATCCACCTACACTCTGCAATAGACACACTCAATGTCCTCCATCTGGGGCTCCACCTACACTCTACAATAAACCAACTCAATGTGCTCCATCTGGGGATCCACCTACACTCTGCAATAGACACACTCAATGTCCTCCATCTGGGGGATCCACCTACACTCTACAATAAACCAACTCAAAGTGTTCCATCTGGGGATCCACCTACACTCTGCAATAGACACACTCAATGTCCTCCGTCTGGGGCTCCACCTACACTCTACAATAGAAACACTCAGCGTCCTCCATCTGGGGATCCATCTATACTCTACAATAGACACACCCATATGGGGATCCACCTACACTCTATTGTAGATCCACAATCTACAATAGACACACTCAGCGTCCTCCATCAGGGGATCCACCGACACTGTACAATAGAGATACCCAGTAACCACCATCTTGGCACCCACCTACACTCTACAATAGAGATAGATTCCCAGTGTCCCCTATTTTGGGAACCTACCTGCACTCTGCAATTAATATGCACATCAACTTTCTGGGGTTTCTCCCTACAATCTGGGATAGACCTATTCATCGTTCACTGTCCTTGAGTAGCTGAGGGTCGTTGCTCAGGCATTTTTAAGACCATTAAGGAAAGTTGGTCTTAATCTAAGGCATCTTTGGAAAGAAAGTTGCTCTTAATCTAAGTCGTTTTTGGAAGGAAGATTGGTCTTAATCTAAGACATTTTTGGAAGAAAAGTTGGTCTTAATCTAAGGCATTTTTGGAAGGAAGGTTGGTCTTAATCGAAGGCATCTTTGGAAGGAAGGTTGGTTTTAATCAAAGGCATTTTTGGAAGAAAGGTTGGTCTTAATCGAAGGCATCTTTGGAAGGAAGGTTGGTCTTAATCGAAGGCATTTTTGGAAGGAAGGTTGGTCTTAATCTTGTGTCCACCTGCAGCCTGTTATGTTTTATTCTTGTGTTTTCTCTCACTTTTTTGCCTAGCAGAAGCACAGCCATAAAGCTGTGTCCATGAGATATTCTGTAGAGTCTGGAATAATCCCTCCTTTCCACGTCTTGTCTCGCCATGGAGTGCCGCAGAGTTCTGGGATGTGGAAGGTGCCGTCCCCTGCCTGACACGGTGCTGCCCAGCTGCCTCCTCATCCTGGTGGCTTCCCAAACTCCCCGGGCCTGCTGGAGGAAACACCTGTGCTGAAGACCCGGAGGCCCTTCCCTCTAAACCCTGACTCCGGGGTCAGTGACGCCAACAGGTGTTTTTTCTCAGAATCGCCTTCTTGTCTGAATTGAGCCCCGGGATCAGAAGGCCAAGGGGCCAGGGGTCAGACGCAGCCATGCAGGGCTCCCCGGGGGCCAGGGCTTACCAGGTGGTTAATATTATCAGAGCTCATTTGCTGAAGCTGGACTGGCGTGTTCTTGGCGGTCCCAAATAAATTTAACGAGAGCGACTTTCAAAGCCCACCTATTAGGGCCGTCTGTTCAATGGACAGGAGGGTTAACCGTAATTCGAGGAGGCAGCTTGGCCCTCTCCAAATAGGAACACATGGACTGTGTGGCTTGGCCCCATTTGTGGTAATTTTAAAGTCTCATTTCCATTTGTAAGAAACATAACTACTTACATATGGAAAGAATGAATAAGAGAAGTCATTAAAATTTCTCTAATTTAGGAAAAAAATTTTAAAAAAAAAGTAATGAAGTAATATCTTTACCAGGGCAGGCAGA
Source organism: Pongo pygmaeus (assembly GCF_028885625.2). Lineage (NCBI taxonomy): Eukaryota > Metazoa > Chordata > Mammalia > Primates > Hominidae > Pongo > Pongo pygmaeus. The sequence goes on from NC_072396.2 coordinate 730,201, forward strand.
AATGTAAATTAGACATTAGAAGAAAAACCTATTAACAGGATGGCTGGATGGCTGCGTTGCTTGCCTGTTTTTTTTTAATCTAATGAATTTATGAATTGCTAGTTGTGGGGTCACAGATTTTGTTAATTTCCTATGTGTTTAGCTCTGCAGTAAGAAGGGAGGGTTTGCTTATGAACCACGGATGCTAACTCCATTAGCCGGGCGGTCGCTAATCAGAACACAAATGGTAATACATACGGTCCAGCATTAAAAAAAAAAAAAAAAAAAAAAAAGACAGAAAAACACATGAATTATTTCAAGTTGGAGTTTTTCCAACTTCTGTCCGTTGTCCCTGCAGGTCATCCGAAAATTTAAACATCAGTGAGTAAGAGATGACCTGGCTAGGTAGCTGCCTGATTATAAAATATATGTGAAAGCTTTCTCTCTTTTTTAACAGAGTCTTGTCAACCAGGCTGGAGCGCAATGGTGAGATCTCGGCTCACTGCAACCTCCGCCTCCCTAGTTCGAGCGATTTTCCTGCCTCAGCCTCCCAAGGACCTGGGATTACAAGCACCTGCCACCGTGTCCAGCTCATTTTTGTATTTTTAATACAAACGGGATTTCCCCATGTTGGCCAGGCTGGTCTCGAACTCCTGACCTTAAGTGATCCGCCTGCCTCCACCTCCCAAAGTGCTGGGATGACAGGCTTAAGCCACCGTGGCTAGCCAAAAAAAAATTTTTTTAAATGGACTCTTGCTCTGTTGTCTAGGCTGGAGTGCAATAGTGCAATCATGACTCGCTAAAGCCTCAACCTCCCAGGCTCAGGTGGTCCTCCCTCCTCAGCCTCCCGAGTAGCTGAAACTATAAGCATACACAACCACATCTGAGTAGTTTTTAGGTTTTTTGTACAGACAGGGTTTCACCATGTTTCCCAGGCTGGTCTCCAACTCTTGAGCTCAAGCCATCTGCAGGTCTTGGACTCCTGAAGAGCTGGAATTACAGGCATGAGCCACCGTGGCCAGCCTTAAAATGTTTTGTTGCCAGGCCGGGCACTGTGGCTCATGCCTATAATACCAGAACTTTGGGAGGTCGAGGCGGGTGGATCACCTGAGGTCAGGAGTTCGAGATCGGCCTGACCAACATGGAGAAATCCCATCTCTACTAAAAATACAAAAATTAGCTGGGTTTGATGGTGGGTGCCTGTAATCCCAGCTACTCGGGAGGCTGAGGCAGGAGAATCACTTGAACCCAGGAGGCAGAGGCTGCAGTGAGCTGAGATTGTGCCACCAAACCCAGCTAATTTGTTTGTTTGTTTGTTTGTATTTTTAGTAGAGACGGAGTTTCACTATGTTGCCAAGGCTGGTCTTGAGCGCCTGACCTTGTGATCCACCTGCCTCAGCCTCCCAAAGTGCTGAGATGACACATGTGAACCACTGCGCCCAGCCCAGCCCAGCCCCTCTTCTTCTGAGGTGTCTTAGTCGATTTCAGACTGCCATCCCAGAACCGTAGACTGGGTGGCTTAAAAACAACAGACATTGATTCTCCCACAGTCCTGGAGGCTGGAAGTCTGAGATCCAGGTGTGGGAAGGGTTGGTTTCTCCTAAGGCCTCTCTCTTTGGCTTGTAGACACTGTCTTCTCCCTGTGTCCTCACAGCGTCGTCCATCTGTGTGTGTCTGTGTCCTCACCTCCTCTTCTTATGAGGTGTCTTAGTCCATTTCAGGCTGCTATCACAGAATACCATAGACTGGGTGGCTTAGAAACAACAGACATTGATTCTCCCACAGTCCTGGAGGCTGGAAGTCTGAGATTAAGGTGTGGGCAAGGCTGATTCTTCCTGGGGCCTCTCTCCTGGGCTTGCCGACACCGTAGTCTCCCTGTGTCCTCACAGTGTCATCCCTCTGTGTGTGTGTGTGTCCTCATCTCCTCTTCTTATGGGATGTCTTAGTCCATGTCAGGCTGCCATCACAGATCACCATTAGACTGGGTGGCTTAGGAACAACAGACATTGATTCTCCCACAGTCCTGGAGGCTGGAGGTCAGACATCAAGGTGTTGGCAGGGCTGGTTCCTCCTGAGGACCCTCTCCTGGGCTTGTAGACACTGTCTTCTCCCTGAGTCCTCACGTGGTCCTCCCTCTGTGTGTGTCTGTGTCCTCATCTCCTCTTCTTATGAGATGTCTTAGTCCATCTCAGGCTTCCATCACAGAATACCATTAGACTGGGTGGCTTAGAAACAACAGACATTGATTCTCCCACAGTCCTGGAGGCTGGAGGTCAGTCATCAAGGTGTTGGCAGGGCTGGTTCCTCCTGAGGACCCTCTCCTGGGCTTGTAGACACTATCTTCTCCCTGAGTCCTCACGTGGTCCTCCCTCTGTGTGTGTCTGTGTCCTCATCTCCTCTTCTTATAAGTACTTCAGCCTGGGCAACAAGAGCGAAACTCCGTCTCAAAAAAAAAAAAAAAAAAATGTTTTGTTACCATCTTCTTCCCGGAACTGAGAAGGCTACAGAAGTGCTGGTCCTGAAACAATGTCCATTTCTCTGCTCAATTCTTCTGGGACATCATCCCAGTGGATTGAGACCAAGTAAACAAATGATAATCCTGGAGAGCAGGTGTGTGCAGTTTTAAGAGGAGGCAGAGAGAGAAGGAAGTCATCATTTGCCCCAACCCCTCCAGGTATCTTCATCCTACTGTAATCAAGTGGAAATGAGTAAGAAGGAACCATGTCTGGGCCGGGCGCGGTGGCTCACGGCTGTAATCCCAGCATCTTAGGAGGCCGAGGCAGGCTCATCACAAGGTCTAGAGTTTCAGACCATCCTGGGCAACATGGTAAAACCCAGTCTCTACTAAAAATACAAAAACTAGCCGAGTGTGGTGGTGCACACCTGTAGTCCCAGCTACTTGGGAGGCTGAGGCAGAAGAATCAGTTGAACCCAGGAGGTGGAGGTTGCAGTGAGCCAAGATTGTGCCACTGCACTCCAGCCTGGCAACAGAGTGAGACTCCATCTAAATAGGAAAAAAAAAAAAAAAAAATTAATCAGATCTTGTGAGAACTCACTCAGTATCACAAGAACAGCATGCGGGTAACTGTCCCTATGATTAAATTACCTCCCAATAGGTCCCTCTCATGACACATAAGAAGTATGGGAACCACAATTCATGATGAGGTTTTGGGGTTGGAGGACACAGCCAAACCATATCAAACAGCTGTATTTTTGCTCCAAAAGAATTGACATGAGAATCTTGAAGAAATACCTGGATTCCCATACTCGCTGGTGAATTATCCACAATAGCCAAGACATGGACCAAACCAAGCGACCACGAATGGATGAATGGATAAAGAAATTGGGAGAATTATCCACAATAGCCAAGACAGGGACCAAACCAAGTGACCATGAATGGATGGATGGATAAAGAAATTGGGAGAATTATCCACAACAGCCAAGACAGGGACCAAACCGAGAGACCATGAATGGATGACTGGATAAAGAAATTGGAAGAATTATCCACAATAGCCAAGACACACAACCAAACCAAGTGACCATGAATGGATAAAGAAACTGGGAGAATTATCCACAATAGCCAAGACATGCAACCAAACCAAGTGACCACGAATGGATGAATGGATAAAGAAATTGGGAGAATTATCCACAATAACCAAGACATGCAACCAAACCAAGCGACCACGAATGGATGAATGGATAAAGAAATTGGGAGAATTATCCACAATAACCAAGACACGGACAAACCAAGCGACCATAAATGGACGAATGGATAAAGAAATTGGGAGAATTATCCACAATAGCCAAGACAGGGACCAAACTGAGAGACCATGAATGGATGACTGGATAAAGAAATTGGAAGAATTATCCACAATAGCCAAGACATGCAACCAAACCAAGTGACCATGAATGGATAAAGAAACTGGGAGACTTATCCACAATAGCCAAGACATGCAACCAAACCAAGTGACCATGAATGGATGAATGGATAAAGAAATTGGAAGAATTATCCACAATAGCCAAGACAGGGACCAAACCAAGAGACCATGAATGGATGACTGGATAAAGAAATTGGGAGAATTAGCCACAATAGCCAAGACACACAACCAAACCAAGCGACCATGAATGGAGGCATGGATAAAGAAATTGGGATATCAATAATATACACTCATTGGAATATTACTCAGCCTTGAAAAAGAAGAAAATCTTGCCATTTGCAACAACACAGGTGAACCTAGAGGACGTTATGTTTCGTGAGATAAGCCAGGCACAGAAACACAAATACTTCAGGATCTCCCTTATATGAGGAATCTAAAATAGTCAAACTCACAGAAGCAGAGAGTAGAACTCATACCATGTCTTCTGTGGATTGATTTTGGCCAAGAAGAACAATGCATTCATGTGAAACATGTATATTCTTCTGCAGATGTGACACAAAGGCCTCTGCTGTGTGAAGACTGGAAGCAGCTTCCTGTCTTCATCCTCCAAGCCAAGAGATATTCCTCATATCTTCCTCATAGCGGTGCCGCATCATGAAACCACAGAAAAGAAGAGACACTTCTGAGCTCTGGACGTGCTTTCCGCACTCCCACAAAAGCTGACCACAGGTTTCATCTGTCTTTTTCCTTTCCTTTTTTCATATTTTATTTTTCATTGACCAATAAAAATTGCATGTATTTAATATGCAATCATTGTACCCCATAATATATGACATATAGAATATACAAAATATATAAATTTAAATTATATATAATACATATATTTATATATCTATTTATATGTAAAATAAAATATATATACTATTGTACCTCATAATATATGTATAATATATCAATACATATATTTTAAATATATTTACATATGAATGCATGTTTGTTATATGTATTGATTTATTATATTAAAATAAAATAAATACATATCATTGTACCCATTATATATTTATGTATGCTATATTATACGTATAAATATACATATTTAAAGATATATATTTAACTATATATTATATATTACATAGCAATCGTATATATTATATATAATACATAACATATTATATATTATATTTATTAATTATATATTCTATAATTATACATATACTGTATACTATACACTATATTATATATTATATAGTAACTATACATGTGATATATGATATTATTATAATGTTTTATTATAATATATTACATAACATTATAAAATATATTATTATATATTATGTTTTATTATAACATATTATATAACATTATAAAATATAATATATTATTATATATTATGTTTTGGTATAATATATTATATAACATTATAAAATATAATATATTATTATATATAAAATGTAATATATTACAATATATTATAATTACATATTATATGATAATTATACATGTTATATATTATAATTAATAATAAAATAATACAGCATGTAATGTATCATATATTACATAATATATAATATATAAATATGCATTTACATATACATATTTATGTATTTATATGTATTAAATGTATAATAAAATAAATGTATATTATTATACTCTATTATGTATACACACACACATATATATACCCTATTATATACATATATGTATAATGAATAGAAATTAGGATCCATAATGTATATATTATGGGGTACAATGTGACGTTTGACATATAGGCTTATATACATTTCACATTTTTAAATCTCTAAAAGAGTCGATTTTCAACGTTCTCTCCAAGCCCATGTTTAATGCGGCTGTTAAAGCGCCAGCCAACATTTAGGACGTCCCCGGCTGCACACATCTCCTTACCCTCCATGCCGAGGCACCATCATCTCCCCAGCTGGGTTCTTGGCATTTTGCACAACAATGTGCCGTGCCTAGGCCCCCAAATCCCTGGCACCCTATAAATGCATTCAACAAGGCTGGGCGCGGTGGCTCACGCCCGTAATCCCAGCACTATGGGAGGCCAAGTCGGGTGGATGACCTGAGGTCAGGAGTTCGAGACCAGCCTGACCAACATGGTGAAACCCTATCTCCACTGAAAATACAAAAATTAGCCGGGCGTGGTGGCACAGGCTTGTAATCCCAGCTACTTGGGAGGCTGAGGCAGGAGAATCGCTAGAACTCGGGAGGTGGAGGTTGCGGTGAGCCGAGATCGTGCCATTGCACTCCAGCCTGGGCAACAAGAGCGAAACTCTGTCTCAAAATAAATACGTAGATGATTCATAGATAGATAGATAGATAGATACCTTCAAGGTCCTTTCAGTTGGCACCATATCCGTGTCCTGTAAAACACCCAACATCTCACAGCCAAGCCCGACTTCTTGTTGCCTGGGCAACAAGAGGGAAATTCCATCTCAAAATAAATAAATAAATAAATAAATAAATAAATAATAAATAAATAAATTCGATGTCCCCTCAGTTGGCACCATACCCTTGTCCTGTAAAATTCCAACATCCCACAGCCAAACCCGACTTCTTAGGATGGATAATTTCTTAGCATAAGAAATCTTATCCTAATTTCTTAGGAGAAGAAATCTGTCTTAGGATAAGAAATATGAGGACGGACAGAGAAAACGCAAACACATTGCAAGAAGAAATGCTCCAGGCCCAGATTCTTGGGCGTCTGGCTATCTTCCTGAGCCCCCCAAATGCGTTCTTCGTAACCTAAGAGAGCTCTGGAAACAGTGGGGTTTGTATATGTGGGGTTTGCCCGTCTCCTAGGGCAGGTGGTAAAAGGAGATTGTCCTAAGCAGTGGTTTATGGGGCTCCGGGGGGGTGTGAACGGCCTCAGAGCGCCATTTAGACAAGCGCAAACATAAAAGTGAGAGGTTGCTGGAAACGTTTAAAGAAGCGGGAAGAGGCGGCCGGGGGAGCCGGGGGCCTGATCCAGCACCTTGGCCCTCTCAATTTTTACGTCCCGACCACACTGGGTGTGGATGGAAATAGCTGGGTGGGTTTGTGTGAATTAAAACATTTATAGAGCCCTACGCTCCTGTTACCTCTTAGGCGACTTATTAAAGTACAGTTAGTGTAAACACGGGGGTCGTAAACCTGCAGGGCTCAAGCACCAATTAAAATAATAAAAACAAGGGGCCGCCGCAAACTGAGGGGTCTTTGGCTCGGGCTGCAAAGGGGAGGAGGAGGGAGGCCAAACCAGGCTCCGTGGGAGGGGAACCCGGAGGATTCCAGCTCCACCAAGAAACACACAGGTCACATCGAAAGAAACAGTGCAATGGGGATTCTGGAAAGAAAAAGGCTACCTTGACAGCAGAGATTTCAAACCTGGAGATGCATCCCCAGATATGGGGCAGTTGAAGATTAAACAGCTGTTGGGAGGTGAATCCTGGGTTCCATAAACATGTAGAATTGCTGCAGACCCAGTGCAACAAAATGGATCAGGTACAATGGGGACGTCACCAAACTGCTCAGCCGCTGGTTTTGGGATGCAAGAGGGGCTATGCCTTCCCCCCTGGTGCTGGGATGGAGAAAGAGCCACGTCTACACCCGAACTCCCTGGGATTGAGATGGAGAAGAGGCAGTGTCCACATCCTCACCGCCTGTGGCTGGCGTTATGGAGAAGGGGCCCTGTCCACACCCTCCTCCCTGGGGCTGGGATGATGGAGGAGGAGGAAGGGGCCGTGTCCACATTCTCCCCTCTGGGGCTGGGATGGAGGAACTGGCTCTCTCATGACCCCCTCATTCCTCTCCCATCCTCCTGTAGCCACCTTTGCAAAAATTATAACTGAAGAAATTATGACAGCCAAAGAGATCAGACCTAACCAGCCGCCCCCGCCACCTTCTTTCTAACCTCGAAACTGTCTTTATTCACTCCTGGGCGTAGTAGCCTCAGAAGGAATTTAGTTGATAGTTGAAACTCTGAAACAAAACTGACAATAGCCCTTTTCCGGGAGGGCAGGGACGGGGTGGAGGGGGGAAACTTCTTGCTTGGGGACCAGCCTGCCTTGGCAGGACTAATAAATTAGCTGCAAGATTAGGAATTATGATTGAAGGACCAGGCAGCCTCTGGCTCCAAGAGTCTGAACCTCCCACAAATAGCTCCTGGGGATAACATCATTGTTGCAGAACCTAAGATCAGTGTTTGAGATATTTTGCAGACGCTGGATTCCAATGCAGCCGATGACACAGCACAGAGCGGTAATCTGGCTCAACCAGATCTCAGCCATCCCACGTAGGAACAGAAGACAGCATGAACTCACTTCGGCCTCCTACGAGTTCATCCTCAACCTGACCAACCAGCACTCCCTACTTCCTGAGCCCCCACCCACCAAATCATCCTTAAAAACTCCAATCCCTGGCCAGGTGCGGTGACTCACGCCTGTCATCCCAGCACTTTGGGAGGCCGAGGCGGGCGGATCACAGGGTCAGGAGTTTGAGACCAGCCTGACCAACATGGTGAAACCCCTTCTCTACTAAAAATACAAAAATCAGCCGGATGTGGTGGCGTGCGTCTGTTATCCCAGCTACTCGGGAGGTCGAGGCAGGAGAATCGCTTGAACCAGGAGGTGGAGGTTACAGTGAGCTGAGATTGTACCACTGCCCTCCAGCCTGGCGACTCTGTCTCAAAAAAATAAAATGAAATAAAAATAAAAACTTCAATCCCCAAATTATCAGGGAGACTGATTTGAGTAATAATGAAACTCTGGTCTCCCACACAGCCGGCTCTGCGTGAATTACCCTTTCTCCACTACAATCTGCCTGTCCTTTCTTCCCATAACCAGTCTAGAACCCTACGCTCTCTGTGATTCTAAATTTCCTTCCTTTTTTTCCAGGTCTTCCTCCTAGCTCTGCTTTCTGGCTGTAATGATGGTAGATATCTCAGCCTGGCCGTCATCTTCCTTGGCAGTTTGAACATGGCATGTAGCTTTTGAGTTTTCCCAACACTGATTGTATCATCTGAGAACCCTGTGCTGTGGGCGTGGATGCCGTCGTGTGCTGGGTGCACGTGATTTTTCAGGTGTGTTTGTTATACCCGAGCGAGTTAGAGAAAACGCCACACTGTGAGACGAACTAAGAGTCCTTTATTTAAGCCGGCGGCCAAAGAGACGGCTAACGCTCAAAAGTCTCTCGGCCCCGAGGAAGGGGCTCGATTAACTTTTATACCTTGGTTTAGGAAGGAGAGGGGAGCTCAAATGCAATAATTCTACAGAAGTAAAAACATGCAAGAATCAAAAGAAGCAAATGGTTACAGAGAGATAAACAATTTGAAAGACAAATGGTTACAAAAAAAGCAACGGAACCAGGTGCGGGGTTCTAAATCCTTCATAAGGGTTAGATATGGATGCTATGCTGGACACAGACTCAAGGTTTTCTGTTGTTATCCTTTTTGAGCAAAATCCTGGGAACTTCATACATTGTTTGTTCCAGTACCTTATCAGTTAATTGAGCTCCTTTGAAATGCTGAGGATCTGCTAACACAGGTTAACTCCTTGAGGAAGGGGGTTTGGTAAGGAGCCCTTAGTGTCTTGTAAATCAAGGGGCCAAATGGGGTGCGTCCGGCTTTCCCAGCTGAGAGAGAGTCTGTTCTCATGGGAAACAAGGCTAGGTAATTAAAGAGACAAAAAGGGAAAATCTAAAAATAGGATTAGTAAAAAAACAAGGTTAGGCATTACACGTTGCTGTTTGATGGACCCATCTCGTCCTCGGAGGAGCCTTTGATGATGTGTCCTGGGTTTGAGTTGCAGCCTGGGATGGCCCTCCTGGACCTCCAGTGACCCTACCAAGGAAACCTCGTTGAGTGTGTCTGATGGGACGTACGTGTGGACCCAACAGAAGCGTCCCAACAGCTGTGTTTCTTGTTGGAAAGACCGGCGTAGCTGTGTCTGGGGTCAAAGCAACATCTATTTTTTTTTTTTTTTTTTTTTCAGATGGAGTCTCGCCCTATCTCCCAGGCTGGAGTGCAGTGGCACAATCTCAGCTCACTGCAACCTCCGCCTCCTGGCTTCAAGCAATTCTCCTGCCTCAGCGTCCCAAGGAGCTGGGAGTACAGGTACCCGACACCATGCCCGGCTAATGTTTGTATTTTCAGTAGAGACGAGGTTTCACCGTGTTGGCCAGGCTGGTCTCGAACTCCTGACCTCAAGTGTTCCACCCTCCTCGGCCTCCCAAAGTGCTGGGATGACAGGCGTGAGCCATCTCACCTGGCCCAAAGCAACATCTTAAAACCAATTTTCCACCGCCCACTTCCTGGGATCCTCTTTGAGAAGAACTTACTTCCTTCTCAAATTCGTGAGTGTTTTGCCCGATATTCACCCATGTGTTTCCGATTCGTTTGCAGTTAACCTGGAGGGACTTGTGTGAGTCTATTTTTCCCCCTAATACAGATTTGAGGATCCTACGGAATTCCGGCGATGTATGGCAGGTGCTCGGGGCCAGATCCTGAAGCCTCCAGATGTCGGATGTTATAACCCCACAGCCTGCCTTGTTATTTCAGTGCAGGTGGAGTTAGAGGGGCTGTCCTGGTTTACCCTCTGTGGACAGCATTCTCTTCCCCTTGTCTTGATAGGAGGCAGCCAGATGCCTAGGCAGTAAGGGGCAGGTCCCCGGTGAAACCCCACCTTCAAGTCAAAAACAGCCTGAGGACCGAAAGACCAGCCTGCTGGTCCAGAATGAAACTGGCCACCCAGAGTGACAACTTCTGTTCCTGTTTGCCCGCCCTTTCCCAATTGATTCTTTCTGAATAATTTTTTAATTAAATTAAATTAAATTAGTTAATTATTTATTTCTGAGACTCTGTCGCCCATAATTAATTAATTTATTTATTTATTTATTTATTTCTGAGACAGAGTCTCGGTCTGTCGCCCAGACTGGAGTGCAGTGGTGCGATCTCAGCTCACTGCAACCTCTGCCTCCCAGGTTCAAGCAAGTGTCCTGCCTCAGCCTCCAGAGTAGCTGGGATTACAGGTGCCGGCCGCCACGCCGGGGTAATTTCGGCATTTTTTAGTAGAGATGGGGTTTCTCCATGCTGGTCAGGCTGGTAACTCCTGACTTCAGGTGATCTACCCGCCTCTGCCTCCCAAAGTGTTGGAATGGCAGGCGTGAGCCACCACACCCAGCCTGAATAATGCCTTTTAATCAATCAAATGTTCCTGTTTCCGATACTACCTATGGCCTGCCCCTGCCCCATGCTGAGTCATATTATGGAGACTTTCCCAACTTCGGGTCAGAGGACCACCCCCTCTTCCCCTCTCTGAGGAAAGCTGTCTCATCACGTAATAAAACTCTCCACTTTGCTCACTCTTCAATTGTCAGCGTGTCCTCATTCTTCTTGGACGCTGGACAACAACTCGGGAACCGAGATTTCACCGTTGCAATACAACCTGGGCGACAAGAGCGACCAAGGCAGGCAGATCACGAGGTCAGGAGATCGAGACCATCCTGGTTAACACAGTGAAATCTCGGCTCACTGAGACCTCTGCCTTCTGGGTTTAAGCCATTGTCCTGCCTCAGCCTCCCAAGTAGCTGGGATTACAGGTGTGCGTAAGCCTAGCTCTGGTGGGGCATCACCGTCTGGAGGTCCCTGGCTTGCAAAGTGACCAAGAACTAAATCCTCCATCATTTCCACCCTCCAAACCCCAGAAAAAGAGCCTGCAACCACTCAACAGCACAGCCAATAGCTGCGAACAAGAAGTTCAGGAACCATGGCCAAAACGTTCAGGAACCTTGGCCAAAAGCCTTGGCCAAAAGTTCACAAAAGTGGAGTTTAACTAAGAAGTTGATTCTCACAATGCTTTTCCCATTAACTGGTGCATGAAATGAATTTCTTGTTTCAATAGAAACACTGCATTTTTCATTAGAGAAAATAAGCCAGAGACAAAGACGTATGCCTATAATCCCAACACTTTGAGAGGCTGAAATGGGAGGATTTCTTGAATCCAGGAGTTCGAGACCAGCCTGGGCAACATAGCAAGACTCTGTATTTACAAAGAATACAAAAATTAGGCCGGGTGCAGTGGCTTACGCCTGTAATCCCAGCACTTTGGGAGGCGGATGCGGGTGGATCACAAGGTCAAGAGATCGAGACCATCCTGGCTAACATGGTGAAACCCCGATCTCTACTAAAAATACAAAAAATTAGCTAGGCGTGGTGGCGGGCACCTGTAGTCCCAGCTACTCCAGAGGCTGAGGCAGGAGAATGGTGTGAACCCGGGAGGCGGAGCTTGCACTGAGCCGAGATCGCGCCACTGCACTCCAGCCTGGGTGACACAGCGAGACTCCGTCTCGAACAGAAAAAAATAAATAAATAAAAATAAAAATAAAGGCAAATCCTAGGCCCCTATCTGCTGCTCTTTCTATGCGACTATTTTTCCAAAAGCATTTTCAACATGAGTCTGGGCAGTTGGGGGTGGGTAAACTTTCACGTTTGGTTCAATATAAAATCCTAGGATTAAAATTATTGCCTTCAATGACCTCAAGTGATTCGTTCATACTCTTCTCACTGAGATGACTCTGGACGCCTCCTCTCAGTAACAGCCCTGGAGTCTGATGTTTTCAAGTCTGTATTGACAGATCTGATCCTTTACAGCCAGCGGATGTCACAGTCCTGTCGCTATTAGCTAAAATGGAAGCAAAATATCCCTAAAACAAGCAAGACATCTCTAATATGAAAGCATAACCCCTTTGCTATCACAGCCAGAGCTCTATACTGGAAATCACAAGGCTCACAAGGTATGGGGTCTCGTTCCGTCCCTGCAGTAACAATGCTGTGTGACGTTTGTTTCATCACAACCTCTCTGAACCCCAGGGCCTTTTTTGTTTTGTTTTGTTTTTTGTTTTTTGACAGAGTTTTTGCTCTTGTCGCCCAGGTTGTATTGCATTGGTGAAATCTCGGCTCACTGAGACCTCTGCCTCCTGGGTTCAAGCGATTCTCCTGCCTCAGCCTCCCAAGTAGCTGGGATTACAGGTGTGCACCACCACGCCAGGCTAATATATATATATATATTTTTGAGATAGAGTCTGGCTGTCTCGCTCAGGCTGGAGTGCAGTGGCACAATCTCGGCTCACTGCAAGCTCTGCCTCCCCAATTCACACCATTCTCCTGCCTCAGCCTCCCGAGTAGCCGGGACTACAGGCGCCTGCCACCAAGCCTGGCTAATTTTTTGTATTTTTAGTAGAGACGGGGTTTCACTGTGTTAGTCAGGATGGTGTCCTAATTTTGTAGTATTAATAGAGACAGGGTTTCACTATGTTGGTCAGTCTGGTCTCGAACTCCTGACCTCAGGTGATCCGCCGGCCTCGGCCTCCCAAAGTACTGGGATTACAGGCGTGAGCCATTGCACCCGGCCAGGAAATCTAATTTATTTATTTATTTATTTTATTATTATTTTTTTTGAGACGGAGTCTCACTCTATTGCCCAGGCTGGAGTGCAGTGGCGCAATCTCAGTTCACTGCAACCTCCACCTCCCAGGTTCAAGCGATTCTTGTACCTCAGCCTCCCGAGTTGCTGGGATTACAGGTATGTGCCACCACGCCTGGCTAATTTTTTGTATTTTTAGTAGAGATGGGGTTTCACCATGTTGGCCAGGCTGGTCTTGAACTCCTGACCTCAGGTGATCCATCCACCTCGGCCTCCCAAAGTGCTGGGATTACAGGTGTGAGGAAATCTAATTTCTAAGACAGGGCTGTGGTTGGAGACTCGTCTAGTGACTGCATGGGGCTTAGGTCTTGAGTGAGCAGCTTGTATTGTGTCAACATTCTCCTCCCTCAGAAAGGGGGTGTGGATGCTTTGAGAGGGTACATGTGCGTTTTTGCTCTCGATAAAGTGTTCTACTCTCTACCCTCTGCAAATCTACCTAGGGAAGACACACCACTATCTCTAGCAGTAGAGACCAAAGACCTTCGCGTATACAGCAAGTCCCATACCCACCGCTGCCTTAGGAAGACACATGCTCCCCCCATAAGGAGCTTCTCGTAGAAGGAAAGATGGACCTGTTACCGGAAAGTGGTCTCGATCCGGATCCCAAGAGAGGGTTCCTGGATCCGGTGCAAGAAGGAATTCAGGGCGGGTCCACAGTGCAAAGCAAAAGTAAGTTTATCACAAAAGTAAAGTGGCGAAAATACAGCTACCCCATAGCAAACGGGTTTGTTGAAATGGTAGCCAACGATAGTGAGGGAACGGATGAATTCACTGCAGCTAAATCCAACTAAGGAGGACTCAGCTTCTGTATCTAGGTATCAACAACCGTCTGATTGATCCAACATGCCCAGTTTCCAGAGCATTTAAGATTATTAAGAAGGCCGGGCGCGGTGGCTCACACCTGTAATCCCAGCACTTTGGGAGGCTGAGGCAGGCAGATCACGAGGTCAGGAAATCGAGACCATCCTGGCTAACACGGTGAAACCCCATCTCTACTAAAAATACAAAAAATTAGCCGGGCGCGGTGGCGGGTGCCTGTAGTCCCAGCTACTCGGGAGGCTGACGCAGGAGAATGGCGTGAACCCGGGAGGCGGAGGTTGAAGTGACCCGAGATCGCGCCACTGCACTCCAGCCTGGGCGACAGAGCGAGACTCCGCCTCAAAAAAAAAAAAAAAAGATTATTAAGAAAGCAAAGTCCTGAAAGTACTGAAGGGATGGGTTCTTGTGGAACGAGAGACTTGGAAAATAAAAAGACAGAGAGACAAAGTATAGAGAAAGAAAAATGGGCCCAGGGGACCGGCGTTCAGCATACGGAGGACCCACGCCAGCACCGGCCTCTGAGTTCCCTTAGTACTTACTGATCATTATCGGGCGTTTCCCAGAGAGGGGGATGTGGCAGGATAATAGGACAATAGTGGAGAGAAGGTCAGCAGGAAAACTTGTGAACAAATGTCTCTGCATCATAAACAAGGTAAAGAAAAAAGTGCTGTGCTTTTGATGTGTATCTACATAAACATCTCAATGCCTTAAAGAGCAGTGTTGCTGCCAGCATGTCCCACCTCGAGCCCTAAGGCAGTTTTCTCCTATCTTAGTACATGGAATATACAATTCGGCTTTACATCGAGACATTCCATTGCCCGGGGACGAGCAGGAGACAGATGCCTTCCTCTTATCTCAACTGCAAAGAGGCCTTCCTTCCTCTTTCACTAATCCTACTCCACAGACAGAATAAGTGGTTCCCAAAAGTAAGAGGAGGAACGCGTCCTCGCTAGGTACAATATTCATTTATATATATGATTAAAAAAAAGATCATGGGCAAGCCGGGCGTGGTGGCTCACGCCTGTAATCCCAGCACTTTGGGAGGCCGAGGCGGGTGGATCACCTGAGGTCGGGAGTTCGAGACCAGCTTGACCAACATGGAGAAACCCCATCTCTACTAAAAATACACAAATTAGCCAGGCACGGTGGTGCACGCCTGTAGTCCCAACTATTCAGGAGACTGAGGCAGGAGAATCACTTGAACCCCGGAGGCAGAGGTTGCAGTGAGCCGAGATCGCACCATTGCACTCCAGCCTGGGCGACAGAGCAAGACTCCATCTCAAAAAAGAAAAAAGAAAGAGAGACATCATGGGGAGATGTGCTGGTCTACAAGGATTTGTGATAAAGGATTAGTTTTCTTAATTACTCTCTCTCTGTATATATTTTTTGAGACAGGATCTCAATCTGTCACTCAGGCTGGAGTGCAGTGGCACGATCTCAGCTCACTGCAACCTCCGCCTCCCAGGTTTAACTGATCCTCCCACCTCAGCCTCCTGAGTGGGATTACAGTCACACACCACCACGCCTGGTTAATTTTTGTATTTTTAGTACAGACGGGGTTTCACCATGTTGGCCAGGCCTGTCTTGAACTCCTGACCTCAGATAGCTGCCCACCTTGGCCTCCCAAAGTGCTGGGATTACAAGCATGAGCCACAGCGCCCGGCCCTACACCTCCCTTTTAATTCATATACGGGTGGGCTTGCAATATACTTCCAGGCCAAAGTTTGAACTCAAAACTTGCATTTTCAGATGTTACTTTGAAGCGTTTGAATAACAACGAATGCTTGGCAGCTCCAATACCATTATTTACTCTACCTTTATTTCATTATTAATGTGCTATTCTCAGTGTATTAACATGAAGCGTTCGCTGCGGTCAGAGATGGAGATTTTATTATTTATATGTAACAAATGTATTCATTAATAATTGACTGAATTACACAGACAGCACACAAATAAATATAGCAAATTATTAATTTATAACTCATTGGGGGGATTTATAAAATTCCAGTAAATAGAGTCTTTAATCAACTATAGACTTTTAAAAAAAACCAGTTTATATTAGGATTCAGATCTTGTTTATCTTCCTTAGTTGCATATTTCTATATTTGCATATTAGCAGATATAAGCTACATTTAAAGATAGTATACATATATTTCTTTTTCTTTTGTAGAGGTGAAGTCTCTCTATGTTGCCCAGGCTGGTCTCAAATTCCTGGTCTCAAGTGATCCTCCTGCCTTGGCCTCCCAAAGTGCTGGGATTATAGGCATGAGCCACCATACCAGGCTAGTATACATATTTTGTTAAAATAATATAAATAATATAATATAGTATAATATAATATAATATGTAGGAGATATCGCTCAGAAAACAGGTTTACTGAAAATGTAGGCAAAGATAGTGAGTAAATTAATGAATTCACTATGGCTAAATCCACTAAGTAGGACTCAGCTTGTATATCTAGGTTTCATCAACCATTTGGTTGATCTCAAATGCCCAGCTTCCAAGTCTAGCCATTGCTGAGGGTGTATAAGTTATATTGAACTTGAAGTTGACAGAGTGCAAATTATTTTGCATGCATTTTACAGCAAGGACCCCGCCTCAATTTTTTTTTTTTTTTTGCATGATGAGAATTGAAATAAAGACATTTATATAGGAGTTAAGAAGAAATCACTTAGGCAGATGGTAAGGATATGGAAGTCCTTAGTAAGGCTTTTCTCTTTAATGAAAAGCAGCCCCAAATCATTTTCTAACAAAGAGCAGTCTGTAAAATTGAGCTGCATTCGAGCTGCAGACATAGACAAGCCAGCTGGGAGCTTGTACGGGTGAATGCCGGCAAAACCTACGGACTAGACACGTTCAAGATGGCGGCCCCATCTTCCCGGCAGGAACTACGGACTAGACACCTTCAAGATGGCGGCTCCATCTTCCCGGCAGGAACTAGGGACTAGACACCTTCAAGATGGCGGCTCCATCTTCCCGGCAGGAACTAGGGGCTAGACACCTTCAAGATGGCGGCTTCATCTTCCCGGCAGGAACTAGGGGCTAGACACCTTCAAGATGGCGGCTCCATCTTCCCTCCTCTTTGTCAACCACATGTACAGTAAGAAAAGCCGACAAGATGGCGCCGATCAACTGGAAATGCCATTTGATTAAGATGAGGGTGGGGCGACCGGCCTTCCCCACGCACTCTGTGGATGTCATACCTGATCGAACCAAACTTTGAGCCCTACGTAAATTAAACACGGCCTTCACCAGCCTGCCTATAAAGTCTGCAGAGGTCAGGTGCCTCCCCCCTTTTTGGCTCTCTTTCTCTCTCTGTCTCTCTCTCTCTTTCCCTCCCCCTCCCTCCTTCCTTCCCTCCCTCTCCCTCCCTTCCTCCTTCCCTCCCTTCCTCTCCCTCCCTTCCCCTCCCCCTCCCCCTTTCTCTCTCTGTCTCTGTCTCTCTCTGTCTGTCTCTCTGTCTCTCTCTCTTGCAAGGAGCTGCTCTCCTCCTTTCTTCTGTTGGGACGTGTGTGTCTGTCTTTCTGTCTCTCTCTGTCCCTCTGTCTCTCTCTCTGTCCCTCTGTCTCTCTCTGTGTCTCTCGGTCTGTCTCTCTCTCCCTCTCTGTCCATCTCTCTCTCTGTCTGTTTCTCTCTCTGTGTCTCTCTCTCTCTCACAAAGAGCTGGTCTCCTCTCTCCTTTCTTCTGTTTGGACGTGTGCGTGTCTGTCTGTCTATCTGTCTCTCTCTCTCTCTCTGTCCCTCTGTCTCTCTGTATATCTCTCGGTCTGTCTCCCTTTCTGTCTCTCTCTCTCTCTCTCTCTGTCTCTGTCTCTCTCTCTCTCTCTCTTGCAAGGAGCTGCTCTCCTCCTTTCTTCTGTTGGGACGTGTGTGTCTGTCTTTCTGTCTCTCTCTGTCCCTCTGTCTCTCTCTCTGTCCCTCTGTCTCTCTCTGTGTCTCTCGGTCTGTCTCTCTCTCCCTCTCTGTCCATCTCTCTCTCTGTCTGTTTCTCTCTCTGTGTGTCTCTCTCTCTCACAAAGAGCTGGTCTCCTCTCTCCTTTCTTCTGTTTGGACGTGTGTGTGTCTGTCTGTCTATCTGTCTCTCTCTCTCTCTCTGTCCCTCTGTCTCTCTGTATATCTCTCGGTCTGTCTCCCTTTCTGTCTCTCTCTCTCTCTGTCTCTGTCTCTCTCTCTCTCTCGCAAGGAGCTGCTCTCCTCTCTGCTTTTTTCTGTTCAGACCTGTGTGTGTGTGTCTGTCTGTCTGTCTCTCTCTGTCCCTCTGTCTCTCTCTCTGTCCCTCTGTCTCTCTCTCTGTCTCTCTCTTTTTCTATCGCAAGGAGCTGTTCTCCTCTCTTCTTCTGTTTGGACCTCTCTGCTTGTGTGTGTCTGTGTGTATGTGTGTCTTCCCCTCTCTCTCTCTCTCCAGGAGCTGCTGTCCTCTCTCGTTTCCTCTGTTCGGACCTCTGTGTGTGTGTGTGTGTGTGTGTGTGTCTCTCTCTCTGTCCCTGTGTGTGTCTGTCTCTCTGTTTCTCTCTCTGTGTCTCTCTCTGTATTTCTGTGTGTGTGTGTGTGTCTGTCTCTCTGTCTCTGTCTGTCTCTGTCTCCCTCTCTCTCTCTTTCCCTCGCAAGGAGCTGCTCTCCTCTCTTTTCTCCTGTTCGGACTTCTGTGTGTGTGTTGTCTGTCTCTCTATCTCTGTCTGTCTGACAGTCTCTCTCTGTCTCTGTCTCTCTCTATCTGTCTGTCTCTGTCTCTCTCAAAAGGAGCTGCTCTCCTCTCTCCTTTCTTCTGTCCATTAAACTTTTCACTCTTTAACCCATCCACATCTGTCATCTGTCCCTGTCCTCAATTCTTTCTCAGCATGAGACAACGAACTCCAGGGTATATACCCCAGACAACGTAGCTGTTTCCAACACCAGGAGTCTTAGCTAGAAAAAGTGAGTGTATGTAATCGTCAGCATCTGCTACTGCTGACAGAATAAAACAAATTATGCCAAGATATTTAAAGAGGTTTATTCTGAACCTATATGAGCACCTGTGCTCCAGGGTTACATGGTCTCAAGAGATCCTGAGAAGGTGTGTTGAGGAGGTCTGGTTACAGTTCCATTTTTATTTATTTATTTATTTATTTATTTTTTAATTGAGATGGAGTCTCACTCTGTCATCCAGGCTGGAGTGCAATGGCATGATCTCGGCTCACTGCAACGTCTGCCTCCAGGGTTCAAGCGATTCCCCTGCCTCAGCCTCCTGAGTAGCTGGGATTACAGGCCCCCGCCACCACATCTGGGCATTTTTATATTTAGTAGAAAAGGTCAGGCTGGTCTTGAACTGAACTCAGTTGATTTGCCAGCCTCGGCCTCCCAAAGTGCTGGGATTACAGGTGTGAGCCACCGCGCCCGACCTACAGTTCTATTGTATATATTTCAGGGAGACAGGAATTGTAGGTAAAATCATAAATCAATACATAGAAGGTATACCTTGTTTTGGCCCTAAAGATGAAACATCTCAAAGTGGGTTCCTATGAGTCATAGGTGGGCTTTAGGGATTCTTTAGTTGGCAATTATGTTTTATGTATAAAACATAAAAATGTAAGGCTGGGCATGGTGGCTCACGCCTGTAATCCCAGCACTTTGGGAGGCTGAGGCGGGTGCATCATCTGAGGTCAAGAGTTTGAAACCAGCCTGGCCAATATGGTGAAACCCCGTCTCTACTAAAAATACAAAAATTAGCTGGGCCTGTAATCCCAGCTACTTGGGAAGCTGGGGCAGGAGAATCACTTGAATCCAGGAGGCGGAGGTTGCAGTGAGCTGAGATTGTGCCATCACACTCCAGCCTAGGTGACAGAGTGAGGAAAGAAAAGAAAGAAAGGAAGGAAGGAAGAAAGAAAGAAAGACAAAAAGGAAAGAATGAAAGAAAGAAAGAAAAAGAAAAGGAAGGAAGGAGAGGAAGGAAAAAGAGAGAAAGGAAGAGAAACAAAGGAAAGAAAGAAAAAACAAAGAGGGAAGGAAAGGAAGGGTAGGGAAGAGAAGCGAGAAGGGAAAGAAAGGAAGAAAGAAAAAGAAAGAAAGACAAAAAGAAAAGGAAGAAAGAAAGAAAAAGAAAGGAAGAAAGAAAAAGAAAGAAAGAAAGGAGAGGAAGGAAAAATAAAGAGAAAGAAAGGAAAGAAAGAGAGGGAAGGAAGGGAAGGGTAAGGAAGAGAAGGGAGAGGGGAAAGAAAAGAAGAAAGGAATGAAGGAAAGAGAAAGAGGGAAGGAAAGAAAGAGAAAGAAAGAGAGAGAAGGAAGGAAGGAAAGAAGAAGGAAAAGGAAGGAAAGAAGGAAATATTTTGTAGACGCAGCGATATGGTTTGGCTGTGTCCCCACCCAAATCTCAAATTGCAGCTCCCAAAATTCCCACGTGTCATCGCACTTACCCAGTGGGAGGTAACTGAATCACAGGGGCAGGTCTTTCCCTTGCTGTTCACATGATAGTGAAGATGTCTCACGAGATCGGATGGTTTTATAGAGGGCAGTTCCCCTGCACACACTGCCATGATTGTGAAGCCCTCCTCAGCCATATGGAAATGTGAGTCCATTAAACCTCTTTCCTTTATCTTTTACCCAGTATCAGGCCGGGCGCGGTGACTCATGCCTGTCGTCCCAGCACATTGAGAGCCCGAGGCAGGAGGATCACCTGAGGTCGGGAGTTCAAGACCACCCTGCCCAACATGGAGAAACCCTGTCTGTACTAAAAATACAAAATTAGCTGGGCGTGGGGGCACGTGCCTGTAATCCCAGCTACTCGGGAGGCTGAGGCAGGAGGATCACTTGAACCTGGGAGGCGGAGGTTGCAGTGAGCAGTGATGGCAGCATTGCACTCCAGCTTGGGTGACAAGAGCGAAACTCCGTCTCAATCAATCAATCAATCAATAACCCAGTTTCAGGTATGTCTTTGTTAGCAGCCTGAGACAGAGTTATGTATACAGAGTCTTGCTATGTTGCCCAGGCTGGTCTCGAACTTCTGGGGTAAGTAATGCTATCACCTCAACCTCTCAAAGTGGTGGGATTACAGGCGTGAGCCGCCACGCCCAGCCTCCATGAGTCTGATTTTAACCCATCTCTTTTGTATTTCTCAGTCCTTGTCCACACATCTCATCACACACGTGCGCAGCAAACAGACACGCAGTGTGAACTCAGGCACAGCTCTCCAAGAGAACTCTAGTCAACACGTCGTCCGTGGGACATCGGCTGTATTTCTGTTTCTTTCCTTCTTTTCTGTCTCTTTCTCCTATTTCCCAAAACTCCGTTGTGTTTCTGATTTGTTTACATCGCTTTCGGCAAAAGGAAAACACAATGGTAAGTGGGGTTTATAAATCTATCTTCGTTATCAAGGGAAGATTGAAACGGCATGGAGGCAAATGAAATTAACCGTGCATGGGACACGCCATCGACAAAACACTGATAAGTGCAGAAAGACTGTTTAGAAGGAAACATATGTCCAAAAAAAAAAAGAAAAAAAAAGGATCTTAATCATGGTTTAAGCTTATCTGATGGATTTCAACAGAAACACATCAAGTCTAATTGAATGTTTACATGCACTTTTGATGGTTTCTGCATTCTGTGTGATGAGATAACGTTTAAAAAAACGTTGAAACGCAAAGAACTCAAGGATTCTTCTAAAGGGAGAGTGGAGTTTACTACATTCAACATGGATGGCTTCTCTTCTGTATTTCAACAGGGTTATCATCTGCGAATTTGGAGATTCTCTGAGAGCTTCACGGCATCCTGGGTGTCAAACTCTTTGAAAATTCATACTTTAAACTATCTGACAACATAGGATTGCGTTTTGGCATTCTCTAGGTCTACTGAGAGAGGTTCTGGAATGCAATTTAACTTTAAATGCCTGCCTATCATCTATCTATCTATCTAACATCTATCTGTCTTTCAATCATCTATCCATTCATCTCATCTATCTACCTACCTATCTATCTATCTATTCATCCATCTCATCTATCTATCCATCCATCCATCCATTCATCCTTCCATGTATCCATCTATGTATCTATCTGTGTATCTATCTATCTATCTATCTATGTATCTATCTATCATCTATATCTATCTATCTATCTACCTATCTATCTATGTATCTATCTATCTAGTCATCCATCTCATCTATCTTCCTATCTATCTATGTATCATCTATCTACTTACCTATTATCTATCATCTGTCAATCAATCTATCTATAGATCCAGCATCTATCTACCTTATCTGTTATCTATCTATCGTGTGTCCATCTATCTACTATCACCTATCAATCTGTCATCTACCATCTGTTTATCTACCCATCTCATCATCTGTCTATCAACTACCCATCCATCTTGATCTATCTATCTATCTATCTATCTATCTTTTTTTTTAGACAGAGTCTCGCTCTGTCGCCCAGGCTGGAGTGCAATGGCGCAATCTTGGCTCACTACAAGCTCCACCTCCCAGGTTCACGCCATTCTCCTGCCTCAGCCTCCCGAGTAGCTGGGTCTACAGGCGCCCACCACCGTGCCCAGCTAATTTTTTGTATTTTTAGTAGAGACGGGGTTTCACTGTGGTCTCGATCTCCTGACCTCGTGATCCGCCCACCTCGGCCTCCCAAAGTGCTAGGATTACAGGCGTGAGCTACCGCGCCCGGCCCTATCTATCTATCTGTCTATCTATCATCTATCCATCCATCACATCTCTTTATCTACCCATTCATCTTATCTATTTGTCTATTTACCTATAATCGGTCTATCCATTTCATCTATCTATCTATCTATCTATCTATCTACCAACCTATCATCTATCTATCCATTCATCTATGTATATCTATCTATCTATCCATCTATGTGTCTATCTATGTATCTATTATCTATCTATCCACTATCACTAATCTATCATCTATATATCCACCTATATCATCTATCATCTCTCCAGTCATGTCATCTATCATCCATCTATGTATCTATGTATGTGTCTATCTATCTATCTATCTATCTATCTATCTATCTATCTATCATCTATCTATCTATCATGAACCCAAAATATCTGAGACAGGTGTCAATCAATTTAGCAAGTTTATTTTGCCAAGGTTAAAGACACACCCATGAGACGGCCTCAGGAGGTCCTGACGAGAAGTGTTCAAGGTGGTTGAGGCACGGCTTGGTTGTATACATTTTAGAGAGACATGAGACATCAATCAATATGTGATATTGTAAGCTGTGCATTGGTTTGGTCCGGAAAGGTGAGACAGCTGAAAGTGAGGAGGGGGCTTATAGGTGATAGGTAGGAATTCCCTTGTGGACAGATTGTGAGGGACATATGTGATCTTTGTATCTCTGTAGCGATCTTATTTACGAATAAAATAGGAGGCAGGTTTGCCTGATGCAGTTTCCATATTGACTTTTTCCTTTGGCTTAGTGATTTCGGGGTCCTAAGATTTATTTTTCTTCCTATCAATCAATCTATCTATCCATCCATCCATCTATTCATCCTTCCATCTATCCGATTATGTATGTATGTATGTATGTATGTATGTATATATGTATGTATCTATCTATCTGTCTGTCCATCCATCCATCTATTCATGTATGTATGTATGTATCTATCTATCTATCTATCATCTATCTATCTATCTATCATCTATCTATCTATCTGTCTGTCTGTCTGTCTATCCATCCATCTATTCATGTATGTATGCATGTATCCATCCATCCATCTATTCATCTATGTATGTATGTATGTATGTATCTATCTATCCATCCATCCATCCATCCATGTATGTATGTATGTATGTATCTATCTATCCATCCATCTATCCATCTATGTATCTATGTATGTCTCTGTCCATCCATCCATCCATCTATTCATGTATGTATATATCTATCCATCCATCCATCCAGCCAGCTATCCATCTATGTATGTATGTGTGCATCTATCTATCTATCTATCCATCCATCTATCCATCTATGTATGTATGTATGTATGTGTCTGTCCATCCATCCATCCATCTATTCATGTATGTATGTATCTATCCATCCATCCATTTATTCATCTATGTATGTATGTATGTATGTATCATCCATCCATCCATCTATCCATGTATGTATATATGTATCCATCCATCTATCCATCTGTGTATGTATGTATGTATCCATCCATCCATCCATCCATCTATCCATGTATGTATATGCGTATGTATGTATGTATCTATCCATCTATGTGTGTATGTATGTCTGTCTATCCATCCATCCATCCATCCATCTATCCATGTATGTATATGCGTATGTATGTATGTATCTATCCATCTATGTATGTATGTGTCTGTCTATCCATCCATCCATCCATCCATCTATCCATGTATGTATATGCGTATGTATGTATGTATCTATCCATCTATGTATGTATGTATGTGTCTGTCTATCCATCCATCCATCCATCCATCTATCCATGTATGTATATGCGTATGTATGTATGTATCTACCCATCTATGTATGTATGTATGTGTCTGTCTATCCATCCATCCATCCATCCATCTATCCATGTATTTATGTATCTATCCTTCCATCCATGTATGTATGTATATATTTATCTATCCATCATCTACCATCTATTTATCTGTCTCATCTATCTTTCTATTTATCGTGTATGTATCAATCATCTATCCACCCATCTCTATCCTCCCCCTGTGTATGTACTTGCGTACTTACCTATCTATGGCAACCAGAGATATTTTACCGCCAGGAGATATTTTGCAAATATCTGGTGACAATTTTGGTTGTCACAACTGGGGAGGGGGTGGTCCTGGCACCTGGTGGGTGAAGCCCAGGGTCTCTGCTCAACACCATACAGTGCCCAGGACAGCCCCACCACAGAGAATCCTCCATCCCCAAATGTCAGCAGAGCCTGGGCTGAGAGACCCTGAAATAGACAAGCATTAACTTCTCTCAGCTCTAGATTTGATAACTCTACAAAATGTCTGTTCCCTGCCACCTTCTCTGATTTTTCACTATTACAGTTCCCCCAAATAGAACGCTGTAACTAACCACAATCACAAATACACTCAGAGCTAAAGCCGCATGGCCCCTATTGGAGGAAAAACAGGACCCAAGAAACAATTCCTGGCATCCAGCTGACCCTCACAGGTTTTGCTAGGACATTCAGAAGTCACTGTGGCTGTCCCCAGGGGCCCAGAGTCATTGTGAGAAGCTCAGAGAAGCTGGGGACCCCGCGGATGGCAGCTGGGCATGGGGTCCTGCCTTTGTGCAAAAGTCTTTTAAATTCAAATCTCCCTCCATCCCCTGGGCTGTAAAATCCCTCCTCCTGCCAGTAACACAGCTCTCCCTGGATTTACAGCTGCAATGTTTACCACCAGCCTGCTGAGCTCAGAGCTTAGAGCCAGGCTTACCCTTTCAGAGCGAGTTTTCTTTTTTATTTTATTTTATTTTATTATTATTACGCTTTAAGTTCTAGGGTACATGTGCACAATGTGCAGGTTAGTTACGTATACATGTGCCATGCTGGTGTGCTGCACCCATTAACTCGTCATTTAGCATTAGGTATATCTCCTAATGCTATCCCTCCCCCCTCCCCCCACCCCTCAACAGTCCCCGGTGTGATATTCCCCTTCCTGTGTCCATGTGTTCTCATTGTTCAATTCCCACCTATGAGTGAGAACATGCGGTGTTTGGTTTTTTGTTCTTGCGATAGTTTACTGAGAATGATGATTTCCAATTTCATCCATGTCCCTACAAAGGACATGAACTCATCATTTTTTATGGCTGCATAGTATTCCATGGTGTGTATGTGCCACCGAGTTTTCACGAGGCCAGTCTACTTTCCAAGCAGAGACTCTAAGAATGTCTTCTAAGCTGTGCCGTAACTGTCCAAGTGGTTCTTCCTGCCTGCTGAATAAAGACTCACAGCATTGCTGTAGACAAAGAATTTAAGAGACACAAGGCCGGCCATGCCATGCGGGAGGTGGAGTACCTACTCAAAGCTCAGAGATAGGGGTTTTTCAAACGCAGTGTTGTTACCAGAAAGGGGTCTTGATCCAGACCCCAAGAGAGATTCCTGGTTCTTGCACAAGAAACATTCAGGGTGAGGCCATAGAGTAAAGTGAGAGCAAGTTTATGAAGAAAGTAGAGGGGCCAGGCGTGGTGGCTTGAGCCTGTAATCCTAGCACTTTGGAAGTCCGAGGCAGGTGGATCACCTTAGGTCAGGAGTTCGAGACCAGCCTGGCCAACATGGTGAAACCCTGTCTCTACTAAAAATACAAAAATTAGCTGGTCGTGGTGGGTGCCTGTCATCCCAGCTACTTGGGAGGCTGAGGCAGGAGAATCGCTTGGATCAGAAAGGTGGAGGTTGCAGTGAGCGGAGACCTTGTCACTGTACTCCAGCCCGGGTGACAGAGCAAGACTGTCCCCAAAAAAAGAGAAAAAAGGAAAAGAAATAGTGAAAATTTTTAAAAATAGCATAAAATGGAAATGTGAAATATAAAACATATAAATATGAATATATATAAATACAAATAATATAACATAAATGCATATAACAATACATATAATATAAATATAATTTAATTATACTTTTATTTATATTTTATTTTAATTGTATGTTAAACTTATAAAATATAATATAATAAATACGTAGAAATATAGATACCTATATACATATAATGTACATATAATATAATTTTAACTTTATTTATATTTTAATTTTAATTATCTTATAAAATATAGTAAATACCTATAAATACATAGAAATACAAATACATGTATACATATAATATAATGTAAATACATATAACAAATATAATTTTAATTGTATTTATATTTTATTTTAATTATATTTTAATTATCTCATAAAATATAATATAATAAATACCTATAATATATACATATAAATATAAATACATATATACATATAATATAATGTAAATACATGTAATAAATATAATTTTAATTTTATTTATATTTTATTTTAATTATATTTTAATTATCTCATCAAATATAATATAATAAATACCTATAATATATACATAGAAGTATAAATACATATTATATACATATAGTATAATGTAAATACATATAATAAATATAATTTTAATTTTATTTATATTTTATTTTAATTATATTTTAATTATCTTATAAAACAATAAATACATATAATATAAATACAGAAATATAAATACATGTATACACATAATATAATGTGAATACATATAATTTTAATTTTATTTATATTTTATTTTAATTATATTTTAATTATCTTATAATATATAATAAATAAATATAGACATAAATATAAATACATGTATATAATAATGTAAATACATATAAGCATATAATTTACTTTTAATTTTATTTGTATTTTATTTTAGTTATATTTTAATTATCTTATAAAATATAAATACATGTAATATAAATACATATATACATATAATATAATGTAAATACATAATAAATACAATTTAATTTTAATGTTATTTATATTTTACTTTGTATTTCAATTATTTTATAAAATATAATACATATGCATATAAATATAAGTACATATCAGTATAAAAATGGCTGTGATCATTGCAAGGAAATATCAAATGCCCAGGAGTAAAGTCAATAATAAACACCCTGAGTGACTAGAGAGGCAACTGCCGATCTTGCAGGCACGTGAAAGAATCCTTTGAGTAGAGAAGGCGGGAAATGCAAATGAAAAACATCTTGAGGTCCCCAAAATCACAAAACTAAAGGGAAAATGGAAGCTGGAAACCGAGGAGGGTAAAGCTGCCTCCCGTTCTATTCAAAGTCACCTCTGAGCTGGAGGCCCCCTCGCTGCTTTCAGTTGTCTCTACCTCTGTTGACAGAACTAATATACCTCTTCTATATATATTGATGGAGACCTTATATCTCCCTAAAGTTTATGAAGCCAAGCTGTGGCCCATCCACTTTGGCCCCATGTCACTAGGACCTCCTGAGGCTGTGTTATGGGTGCACGTCCTCAACTTTGGCAAAATAAACTTTCTAAATGAACTGAGACCTGTCTCGGATATGGTGAAACCCCGTCTGTACTAAAAATTCAAAAATTAGCTGGTTGTGGTGGGCGCCTGTCATCCCAGCTACTCGGGAGGCTGAGGCAGCAGAATCGCCTGGATCAGAAAGGCGGAGGTTGCAGTGAGCCGAGACCTTGTCACTATACTCCAGTCTCGGTGACAGAGCTGTCACCTGTGGTGTAACGGTCCAAGTGGTTCTCCCTGCCTGCTCAGGAAGCTCAGGAAGGGTACTCAGGAAGCAAATGAAAGAAGGCTTTGGCCAGGTGCGGTGGCTCATGCCTGTAATCCCATCACTTTGGGAGGCTGAGCAGGCGGATTACCTGAGGTCAGGAGTTCGAGACCAGCCTGGCCAACATGGCGAAACCCCGTCTCTACTAAAAATATAAAAATTAGCCAGGCATGGTGGCAGGCGCCTATAATCCCAGCACTTTGGGAGGCCAAGGCGGGCGGATCACCTGAGGTCAGGAGTTCGAGACCAGCCTGGTCAACATGGCGAAACCCTGTCTCTACTAAAAATACAAAAATTAGCCGGGCATGGTGCCTCACACCTGTAATCCCAGCACTTTGGGAGGCTGAGGCGGGCGGATCACCTGAAGTCAAGAGTTTGAGACCAGCCTGGCCAACGTGGTGAAACCCTGTCTCTACTAAAAATACAAATATTAGCTGAGAGCAGTGGTGGACATATGTAGTCACAGCTACTCGGGAGGCTGAGACAGGAGAATTGCTTGAATCCTGGAGGCAGAGGTTGCAGTGAGCTGAGATGACGCCATTCATTGCACTCCAGCCTGGGCGACACAGCGAGACCCCACCTCAAAAAAAAAAAAAAAAGAAAAAAAAAAGTAGAGAAGACTGTGGTCCCGTGGGATGTATAGATTTCATTTTGTAAATATATCAGTATTTCCCAAATTAAAATACAGCCTTAATCCCAGCAGAAAGTTTCTTTTTCAGGTCTGGAAATCAGTACACTGATTTCCAAATGTTTCTGTAGAAACATTAGCCTGGCTAACATGGTGAAACCCCATCTCTACTAACAATACAAAATATTGGTTGGGCGTGGTGGCAGGTGCTTGTAATCACAGCTACTCGGGAGGCTGAGGCAGGAGAATCACTGGAACCCGGGAGGCGGAGGTTGCAGTGAGCCGAGATCGCGCCACTGCACTCCAGCCTGGGCGACAGACCGAGACTCTGTCTCAAAAAAATAAATAAATAAATAAATAAATAAAATAAAATAAAATAAGAATCCCCTGTCCCTTCCTTTTGTGGTTCAAGACACCAGGTGTGACGTTTGCAATGCAACAGAACCAGGTATAACTGGTGATTCTTTCCATATCCTGGTCATGGAGGTCTTCATACCTCAGAAGGAAAAGTTATCTTTATTTATTTATTTCCTAAAGTTCTCTTTATTGATTTATTTATTTTCCAAATTTCTCTTGATTTATTTATTTATTTCCTAAAAACCAGCGAAAATCAGGTCTCAGCAAGAACAGACAAGAAACTCCTTTATAAAGATAATAATCAATGAAAGCTGTAAGGCAGCATCCCGTAAACAGACAGACAGATCAGTAACGAGAAGTAACACAAAGGGCCGGGCACGGTGGCTCACGCCTGTAATCCCAGCACTTTGGGAGGCTGAGGCGGGCGGATCACGAGGTCAAGAGATCGAGACCATCGTGGCTAATGTGGTGAAACCCCGTCTCTACCAAAAATACAAAAAATTAGCTGGGTGTGCTGGCGTGCACCTGTCATCCCAGCTACTCAGGAGGCTGAGGCAGGAGATTTGCTTTTACCCGAGAGGCGGAGGTTGCGGTGAACTGAGATTGCACCACTGCACTCCAGCCTGGGCCACAGAGCGAGACTCCGTCTCAGAAAATAAAATAAAATAATAATAATAAGTAACTCACTGAGAGTTTACAACGTGACAGAGGTGGTTTTTCAAATTTATTCCATTAAAAAAAATCCAAGATTTCTGTGTGTCCCAAAATATATACAAAATTAAAGGGAAGTTCAGAGACCACATGGAAAATACATTCTAAACCAAAGCATCATTAGTACACATGCGGCTGTTTCAAATCAAACATGAAGTTTCCCCCAGTGAAAAAGTCAAACGGTACAAGATAAATGGCCGGAATCAAAAGAACACGTTCGATTTCAATAAAGATTACAGAAATACTTTCTTTAAAACAAGGAGACCCCACTTGAATTTTCTACATTGCATAAGGCTTTTGTGCCCTGAAGGTCCTCCAGAGGCCGCACACAACAAGAACATTTTTTGCTGGGAGACGATTTTGTTGAAAACTCAGAAGCTTTGAAAATGTCCATTGTCTTGGCTGGGCGCAGTGGCTCACACCTGTCATCCCAGCACTTTGGGAGGCCGAGGTGGGCGGATCACCTGAAGTCAGGAGTTCGAGACCAGCCTGGTCAACATGGTGAAACCCCATCTGTACTAACAATACAAAAATTAGCTGGGTGTGGTGTCAGGCGCCTGTAGTCCCAGCTACTCAGGAGGCTGAGGCAGGAGAATCTCTTAGAACCCGGGAGGTGGAGGTTGCGCTGAGCCGAGATCGGGCCATTGCACTCCAGCCTGGGTGAGAAGAGGGAGACTGTCTCAAAAATATATATATAATACAAATAAATAAATAAAAATAAAATAGGCTGGGCGCAGTAGCTCACGCCTGTAATCCCAGCACTTTGGGAGGCCGAGGCAGGTGCATCACCTGAGGTCAGGAGTTTGAGACCAGCCTGGCCAACATGGTGAAACCCCGTCTCTACTAACAATACAAAAATTAGCTGGGTGTGGTGTCAGACGCTTGTAATCCCAGCTACTCAGACGGCTGAGGCAGGAGAATCTCTTAGATTCTCCAACCGGGAGGTGGAGGTTGCGGTGAGCGGGGATCAAGCCACTGCACTCCAGCCTGGGTGTGAAGAAGGAGACTGTCTCAAGAAAAAATAATATAATAAAATAAACAAATAAATAATAAAATAGGCCAGGCGCAGTAGCTCACACCTGTAATCCCAGCACTTTGGGAGGCCGAGGTGGGCAGATCACCTGAGGTCAGGAGTTTGAGAGCAGCCTGGCCAACACAGTGAAACCTTGTCTCTACTAAAAATACAAAAATTAGCTGGGCGTGGTGGTGCACATCTGTAGTCTCAACTACTGGGGAGGCTGAAGGAGAAGAATCGCTTGAAGCCGGGAGGCAGAGGTTGCAGCGGGCCGAGATTGCACCACTGCACTCCAGCCTGGGCGACAAGAGTGAAAAAACAGAAAGAAAAGAAAAGAAAAGAAAATGCCCATCCCATTGGATCCAGGCATTGCATTTTTCACTAAGTGTTACAAAGTCAAAACGAGCAAGGAGAAATCACAGCAAAAAGAAAATTACACAGTGCAAACATGCCCAAAATGAGAAGCATGTCTGTGTGGAAGGAGAGAAGAAGAGAAGATCTGTGGGGAAGAATTTTGTCTTTTTTATTGTGTACTTTAGAGATTTTCTACATATATGGGTGAAAAATAGATATATGTAAAAATAGAATATGTGAAAAATGGAATAAAATCACATATATGAAAAATAGAATTAAAAATGACGGGCTGAGTGTGGTGGTTCATGCTGGTAATCCCAGCACTTTGGGAGACTGAGGCGGGGAGATAGCTTGAGCCTAGGAGTTTGAGGCCAGCCTGGGCAACAAATAATACAAAATAATACTCTCTACAAATAATACAAAAAAATCCATCCTCCTGCCTCAGCCTCCCAAGTAGCTGGGACTACAGGAGTGTGGAGTCCCAGCTACTTGGGTGTGGTGGCCCACACCAATGGTCCCGGCTAATTGGGAGGCTGAGGCAGGAGGATTGTTTGAGCCCAGGAGGTGGAGGCTGCAGTGAGCTGTGGTCATGTCACTGCACTCCAGCCTGGGTGACAGAGCGAGACTCTGTCTTTGAAATAAAACAGCAGGCCAGGCGCGGTGGCTCATGCCTGTAATCCCAGCAATTTGGGAGGCCGAGGCAGGTGGATCATTCGAGGTCAGGAGTTCGAGACCAGCCTGGCCAACATGGCGAAACCCCATCTCTACTAAAAACACAAAATTACCGGGCGTGGTGTCACACACCTGTAATCCCAGCTACTCAGGAGGCTGAGGCAGGAGAATCGCTTGAACCTGGGAGGCGGAGGTTGCAGTGAGGCAAGATCATGCCACTGCACACCTGCCTGGTCTCCAGAGCGAGACTCCCTCTCAAAAAAAGTTGCAGCGAGAGAGAAGGGACAGACAGAGGATCCAGGAGAACGAACGCATGGGGAAGAGAGAATGGAAGAAAGAGGCTCAAGCTCACACCCTGGAGAAGGAGAGGAGCAGGCTTGGCCACCCAGAACCGTATCCACAGTGCAGAGAATGCTGTAGTTACAAGATACGAATAGGAATGTCTTGATCTGCTTACCTCAGTGAACATGGCAATGCATAGTTATCCTATTTATTTATTAATTATTATCATTATTATTTTGAGACAGAGTCTTACCCTGTCACCCAGGCTCGAGTGCAGTGGTGCCATCTCTGCTCACTGCAACCTCCGCCTCCCGGGTTTAAGCGATTCTCCTGCCTCAGCCTCCCGAGTAGCTGGGATTACAGGCACCCGCCACCACACCTGGCTAATTTTTGTATTTTTAGTAGAGACAGGGTTTCACCATGTTGGCCAGGCTGGTCTCGAACTCCTGACCTCAGGGGATCCGCCCGCCTCGGCCTCCCAAAGTGCTGGGATGACAGATGTGAGCCACCGCGCCCGGCCAGTTATTCCATTTAAATAAACAATTAAGTGTGCAGCAGTGGATGACTTCAGCAATGAGTTAGAAGAGGACCGAGAGACCGAGAGGAGGTGAAGGAGATTTCATTCCAATTCCTCGTCCAGCCTGGCTGTCCGGCCTCCCCGCGTCCCTCAGAAGACGATGCTGAAATCCCGTTGTGGCTATGGTGATGGCAGATGGGGAACAGCCAGATTCTCAAGGCGTCCCCGGCCACATCTGTTCCCGTTTTCTCCTCGGCCAGGCCATACCAGCAAGAGCGGAAATGCAGTTTTAATAACACGGCCCCCCCAACCTATTTCTGAAGGCAGTTTGCGGGGTGACCTCAGTGTGGATTGTAAATATAGAATTCATATGTGCTGGGCTTCCTGACTGTAATTACCTATCAAAAGGTTCAGGGTTTCAATGAAATTCTTTATGAAGCATCAAATGGTCTCACGGCGGAATCTCACCCCCACCTCTCCCTCTCTATACATTCCTGGGACAGAGAATTGATTCTCACGTTTCATACACAGGACAGACAAGCGTATTTGGTATTTTAATCCCATCCCAAGATGTTTGTGTGGAATTAATTTTCCTCATGGAATATTTCCTTTCTCCTCATGTGCCGGAGGAGAACAGCTACCCACTAGTCTCCAGGCAGTGTGGCAGGAGGAGAGAGAAGGGCTGGCTCTGCAAAATCCTTCATCTTGGCTGGGTGCGGGGGCTGACGCCTGTCATCCCAGCACTTTGGGAGGGTGAGGCGGGCGGATCACCCGAGGTC
The DNA here is from genome assembly GCF_028885625.2 of Pongo pygmaeus. Taxonomy (NCBI): domain Eukaryota; kingdom Metazoa; phylum Chordata; class Mammalia; order Primates; family Hominidae; genus Pongo; species Pongo pygmaeus. Next base: position 763,924 of record NC_072396.2, read on the forward strand.
AGGAGTTCGAGAGCAGCCTGGCCCACATGGTGAAACACCATCTCTGTTAAAAATGCAAAAAATTAGCCGGGCGTGGTGGCAGGTGCCTGTAATCACAGCTACTTGGGAGGCTGAGGCAGGAGAATCCCTGGAACCCGAGAGGAGGAGGTTGCAGTGAGATGAGATCATGCCACTGCACTCCAGCCTGGGAGACAGGGCGAGACTCTGTCTCAAAAAATAAAATAAAATAAAGTAAACTAAAGTAAAGTAAAATAAAATAAAATAAAATAAAATAAAACAATAAAATAAAATAAAGTAAAATAAAGTAAAATAAAATAAAATAAAAAGAATCCACTGTCCCTTCCTTTTGTGGTTCAAGACACTGGGTGTGACGTTTGCAATGCAACAGAAGCAGGTAGAACTGGTGATTCTTTGCACGTTGTAGTCATGCAGGTCTTCATACCTCAGAAGGAAAAGTTCTCCTTATTTATTTATTTTTTTTGAGAAGGAGTCTCGCTCTCTCAACCAGGCTGGAGTGCAGTGGCGCGATCTCGGCTCACTGCAAGCTCTGCCTCCTGGGTTGACGCCATTCTCCTGCCTCAGCCTCCGGAGTAGCTGGGACCACAGGTGCCCGCCACCACGCCCGGCTAATTTTTGTATTTTTACTAGAGACAGGGTTTCACTATGTTGGTCAGGCTGGTCTCGAACTCCTGACCTCAAGTGATCCGCCCACCTCCGCCTCCCAAAGTGCTGGGATTACAGGCGTGAGACACTGCGCCCGGCCCTGGGAAGGAAAAGCTCTCTTTATTTATTTATTTATGTATTTATTTATTTATTGAGAGGGAGTCTCTCTCTGTCACCCAGGCTGGAGTGCAATGGCACAATCTCAGCCCACTGCAACCTCTGCCTCCCGGGTTCAAGTGATTCTCAGGCATCAGTCTCCCAAGTAGCTTGTCCACCACCACAGCTGGCTAATTTTTGTATTTTTACTAGAGACAGGGTTTCACTATGTTGGTGAGGCTGGTCTCGAACTTCTGACCTCAAGTGATCTGCCCACCTCGGCCTCCCAAAGTGCTGGGATTACAGGCATGAGACACAGCTCCCGGCCCTCAGAAGGAAAAGCTCTCTTTGTTTGTTTGTTTGTTTATTTATTGAGAGAGAGTCTCTCTCTGTCGCCCAGGCTGGAGTGCAATGGTGCGATCTCGGCTCACTGCAAGCTCCGCTGTCTGGGTTCGAGCGATTCTCCTGCCTCAGCCTCCCGAGTTGCTGGGACTACAGGAAACTGCCACCACACCTGGCTAATTTTTGTATTTTTACTGCTGACGGGATTTCACTATGTTGGTCAGGCTGGTCTCGAACTCCTGACCTCAAGTGATCCGCCCGCCTCGGCCTCCCAAAGTGCTGGGATGACAGGCGTGAGCCACCGCGCCCGACCCTCAGAAGGAAAAGCTCTCTTTATTATTTATTTATTTATTTATTTATTTATTTATTATTTTTTAGAGGGTTTCCTTAATTTTCTCTTCTCCTGTCATAAATTCTTCCAGGAAACGTTTCCTCGCTCTAGGTCCTTTCCCAGAATGTCTAATTCTACTCTAGACACGGGGAAAGGGTACTGTGTCTGCCTTCTGTGGTTTCCTCTTGGTGAGTAAATTGCCATTTGACAGCTCATTGCGGTCACGTGTCTCTCTAGCCAAGTCAGAAGGATTTCTTGAGCCTGGGAGTTCTAGACCAGCCTGGGCGACATAGCGAGACTCCCATCTCTTAAAAAAAAAAATTATAAAATAAATTATCCATGGCTGGGAGTAGTGGCTGACGCCTGTCATCCCAGCACTTTGGGAGGCCGAGGCACGGGGATCACCTGAGGTCAGGAGTTCGAGACCAGCCTGGCCAACATGGTGAAACCCCGTCTCTACTAAAAATACAAAAACTAAGGCCGGGCACAATGGCTCACGCCTGTAATCCCAGCACTTTGGGAGGCTGAGGCGGGTGGATCACGAGGTCAGGAGATCGAGACCATCTTGGCTAACACGGTGAAACCCCATCTCTACTTAAAAAAAAAATACAAAAAATAAGCTGGGCGTGGTGGCGGGCGCCTGTAATCCCAGCTACTCGGGAGGCTGAGGCACAAGAATCACTTGAACTGAAGAGGCGGAGGTTGCAGTGAGCTGAGATTGCACCACCGCACTCCAGCCTGGGCAACAAGAGCAAAACTCCATCTCAAAAATAAAATAAGATAAGATAAGAGATAAGATGAAATAATAAAATAAAATAGCACATGCTTATGATCCTAATGACTAGAGAGACTGAAGCAAAAGGATCACTTGATCCCAGGAGTTCAAGACCAGCCTGGGTAACATAGTGAGGCCCTGTGTCTGCAAACAATTTTTTTTAAATAAAGATAAATGGGCCGGGCGCGGTGGCTCACGCCTGTAATCCCAGCACTTTGGGAGGCCAAGGCAGGCGGATCACGAGGTCAGGAGATCGAGACCATCCTGGCCAACATGGTGAAACCCCGTCTCTACTAAAAATACAAAAATTACCTGGGCGTGGTGATGGGCACCTGTAATGCCAGCTTCTTGGGCGGCTGAGGCAGGAGAATCGCTTGAACCAGGGAGTCAGAGGTTGCAGTGAGCCAAGATCGCACCACTGCACTCCAGCCTGGGCAACAGAGTGAAACTCCATCTCAAAACTAAACTAAACTAAACTAGCCAAGTGTGGGAGTCTGAGGCAGGAGGATCACTTGAGCCCAGGGGTTCAAGACCAGCCTGGGCAACATAGTGGGACCCTCTGTCTACAAAAGAATTTTTAAAAATAAAGATAAATTAGCTAAGCATGGTGGCACATGTCTGTAATCCCACTGCACTCCAGCCTGGGCAATAAGAGTAAGACTCTGTCTCAAAAAATAATAATAGTACTAATAATACATTTAAATAAAGATAAATTAGCTAAGCATGGTGTCACATGTCTGTAGTCGCAGCTACTCGGGAGGCTGAGGCACCACTGCACTCTAGCCTGGGCAATAAGAGCAAGACTCTGTCTCAAAAAATAATAATAGTACTAATAATACATTTAAATGAAGATAAATTAGCTAAGCATGGTGTCACATGTCTGTAGTCGCAGCTACTCGGGAGGCTGAGGCACCACTGCATTCTAGCCTGGGCAACAAGAGCAAGACTCTGTCTCAAAAAATAATAGTAAAATAATATATTTAAATAAAGATGAATTAGCTAAGCATGGTGTCACATGTCTGTAGTCCCAGCTACTCGGGAGACTGAGGCAGGAGAATCGTTTGAACCAGGGAGTCAGAGGTTGCAGTGAGCCAAGATTGCACCACTGCATTCCAGTCTGGGCAACAAGAGCAAGACTCTATCTCAAAAAATAATAATAGTAGTAATAATAAAGTTGAATAAAAAAAAAAACTTTAGGCTGGGCGCGATGGCTCACACCTGTAATCCCAGCACTTTGGGAGGCCGAGGTGGGCGGATCACAAGGTCAGGAGTTCGAGACCATCCTGGCCAACATGGTGAAACTCTGTCTCTACTAAAAATACAATAAATTAGCCAGGCATGGTGGCGGGCGCCTGTAGTCCCAGCTACTCGGGAGGCTGAGGCAGAAGAATCGCTTGAACCCAGGAGGCGGAGGTTGCAGTGAGCTGAGATTGCACCACTGCACTCCAGCCTGGCGACAGCGTGACAGTCCGTCTCAAAAAAAAAAAAAAAAAACTTAAAAAAAAAAACCAAACAGCCCCTTAATGCTGGTATTCCTGGCTGATGCCAGGAGAAGCTGCCGAGTGTGACATCCTCCCAGCTGGCTGGCGGACACCGTCTAGATTATATATTCAGAGAGAGCATTTCAGCCACCTCTGTTTTCTCTGCCGTCAGATACATGACTGGAGGTAGCTTCTGAAAGTCCTCAGCCGTAACGATCCGGCAAAAGCTCATTAACTGAGACGGAACGGATCATCACTCGCTTACTTATCGGGTACAAATTGAAATCTTCAGAGGCCTGGCTGGTTCATTAGCAAATCAGGCTACGTCACCCAGCATCCGTAGCACAACAATTAATAGATTCCTCAGTTATTTGATGCGTGCATTTTGTGTGTGTATGTGTGTGTGTGTGTGTGTGGTTGGAGCTGGGGGGAACGAGGCCCTGTCCAGAACTTTAGCCATTGTGGTATCTGACTAGGATCGACCGTTCAATGTCAAATGAAATCTGATGCATCCTAATGGCAGCTGGAGTCACTGGCCTAAGGACCCCCCGGTTACGTCACCTGCCCCGTCGTACGTAGACATCTGCTGTTTTTCTGTTTGTTCGTTCATTTGTTTGTTTGTTTTTGAGATGGAGTTTCACTCTTGTTGCCCAGGCTGCAGTGCAACGGCACAATCTCGGCTCACTGCAACCTCCACCTCCCGGGTTCAAGCAGTTCTCCTGCCTCAGCCTCCCAAATAGCTGGGATTACAGACACCCGCCACCACGCCCAGCTAATTTTTGCATTTTTAGTAGACACACGGTTTCACCATGTTGATCAGGCTGGTCTCGAAGTCCTGACCTCAGGCGATCTGCCCGCCTCAGCCTCCCAAAGTGGTGGGATGACAGGCGTGAGCCACCTTGCCTGGCCGGACGTCCACTCTTAAATACAGGTGGACTTTCCAGGTTGACCCTTCTGGCTGGTGGACTTACAGGTGCAGCAAATCCCATTATTTCATTCCTTTCATTGCTTAACTCTCCTATTGAGTTCTCAGAGTCCATTATATCATTCTCATGCCTTTGCGTCCTCATAGCGTAGCTCCTACTTATAAGTGAGAACATAATGATGATTGATTTTCCATTCCTGAGTTACTTCACTTAGAATCATGGCCTCCAGCTCCATCCAGGTTGCTGCAAACGCCGTCATTTCATTCCTCCTTATGGCTGAGTAGTATTTGGGGTAGATACCAAACTTCCAAGTATCTTAGTCACTTTCAGGGCTGGGACTAGAGTGAGGCATTCATCTAGGGCAATAGATTTATTTCATTATTATTATCATTATTATTATTATTATTATCTGAGACGGAGTCTCGCTCTTGTTCCCCAGGCTGGAGTGCAGTGGCGCGATCTCAGCTCACTGCTACCTCCGCCTCCTGGGTTCAAGCGATTTTCCTGCCTCAGCCTCCTGAGTAGCTGGGATTACAGGCACCTGCCACCACCCCCAGCTAATTTTTGCATTTCTAATACAGATGGGGTTTCACCTTGTTGGCCAGGATGGTCTCGAACTCCTGACCTCAGGTGATCCCCCGCCCTTGGCCTCCCAAAGTGTTGAGATTACAGGCGTGAGCCCGTGTCTGGCCGGGCACCAGATTCAAAACCTGAGTCACTGAGACAAGTAATAATTTATGGCAATGATTTTGAAAAATCCAGAAGAATGCCACGAGTCTGCAATGAACACAGTAGCCACACCTTAAAGAAACAGGTGCAGGTAAAGACAGGTAGAAGTGGCTGGCTGCAGTGGCTCACACCTGTAATCAAGGCACGAGGATCGCTTGAGCCCAGGAGTTTGAGACCAGCCTGGCCAACATAGCAAGACCCCATCTCTGCAAAAACTGTGACACATTAAGTGGGCATGACGGCATGACCCTGTAATCGGAGCTACTTGGGAGGTTGAGGTGGGAGGAGGGCTTGAGTCACACTGAACTGTGACTGAGCCTCTGCACTCCAGCCTGGGTGACAGGGACCCTGTTGTCTAAAAACAAAAATCAAGAGAAATCCAACAACGGTGTGATGAAGACAATGGCAACATTTTATAAGTAGATGGATGCGTGTACATACAGACAGGGTAACTTACTGACACCTACGTGAGCTTAAAGAGCGAAAAATAGGCCGGGCGCGGAGGCTCACGCCTGTCATCCCAGCACTTTGGGAGGCTGAGGCGGGCGGATCACGAGGTCAGGAGATCGAGACCATCCGGGGTAACACGGTGAAACCCCGTCTCTACTAAAAATACAAAAAAATTAGCCGGGCGTGGTGGCGGGTGCCTGTAGTCCCAGCTACTCGGGAGGCTGAGGCAGGAGAATGGCGTGAACCTGGGAGGCAGAGCTTGCAGTGAGCCGAGATCGCGCCACTGCACTCCAGCCTGGACGACGGAGCGAGACTCTGTCCAAAAAAAGAAAGAGAGAAAGAGAGAAAGAAAGAAAGAAAGAAAGAAAAAAAGAAAGAAAGAAAGAAAGAAAGGAAGGAAGGAAGGAAGGAAGGAAGGAAGGAAGGAAGGAAGGAAGGAGAAAAAAAGAAAGAAAGAAAGAGAGAGGGGAAAATACCGTGATCGTCCTTTTTGTTTGTTTTTTTGAGATGGAGTCTCACTCTGTCCCCCAGGCTAGAATACAGTGGCGTGATCTCGACTCACTGCAACCTCCACCTCCCAGGTTCAAGCGATTCTCCTGCCTCAGCCTCCCGAGTAGCTGGGATTACAGGCACCTGTCACCACACCCAGCTAATTTTTGTATTTGTAGTAGAGGCGGGGTTTCACCATGTTGGCCAGGCTGGTCTCGAACTCCTGACCTCAAGTGATCCTCCCACCTTGGATTCCCAAAGTGCCGGGATTACAGGCATGAGCCACCGCGCCTGGCCAGTGCTGCTTTTTATAATGACAAAACAGGTGCCTGTCCCACCTCACAACTCAGCCCTTGGGTAGGGGTTGAGCCCCAAGTAGCTTCATTCACAGCTGTCAGAGTCATAACGAAATGTTTCTTATTTTAGAAGCACATTCTCTGGTTTTCTTTTCTGTTTTTCTTTTTTAACACACAAACATATTTTTAATATAGTTCTAAGAGAAGAAAAAGTAGGTCATAAAACTGTAATATGTTTTCCTAATATTTTATTTATTTTTCATTATTACTATTTTTTAGATTTGCCAGAATGTCGAAAAGAACCTTTATTACTTTCTATAATTGCCTCTTATGCTTTCTTACCAGATGCCTTTGGAGCAGGAGCCTCTGTGGCAGGTATTTCTTCTATTTTAGGACTGGGGCCTTTTTTGTTGTTGTTTTGTTTTGTTGAGAGGGAGTCTTGCTCTGTCCCCCAGGCTGGAGTGCAGTGGCGCGATCTCGGCTCACCGCAACCTCCACCTCCCAGGTTCAAGCGATTCTCCTGCCTCAACCTCCCGAGTAGCTGGGATTACAGGCACCTGCCACCACGCCTGGCTGATTTTTGTATTTTTAGTAGAGACGGGATTTCACCGTGTTAGCCAGGCTGGTCTTGAACCCCTGACCTCGTGATCCACCCACCTCGGCCTCCCAAAGTGCTGGGATTACAGGCATGAGCCAGTGCGCCTGGCCGGAGCTGAAGCTTTTTGACCCTTCTGAGCTTTTGGAGCAGGTGCCTCTGTGGATGTAACCATCTTCTCACTCTATTATTGGCAGGTGTTTCTTCTATTTTAGGAGCTGGAGTTTTTGAGTCCTCTGAACTTTTGGAGCAGGCGCTGCCTTCTGGCCTGTGGTTTTCTGGGAAAGAATCTTCTGGGCCTTCTTACGCACAGCGGTCATCTTTTTTGCTGGAACTTTAGCAGCAGCAGCTGCAGCAGCAGCAGGTGCTTTTTTGGAAGAAGCTTTCAGGATAGCTGCCTTTTGAAGCTTCTTAACTTTATTCTTGATGATTCTGTTCCTCATTTTCTTTGCCTTCATAACTGTAAAACGATCCATATCTGTCATCTTGGCTTTTTGGAGAAGCTTTCAGGACAGCTGCCTTTCGAAGCTTTCTTTTTTTTTTTTGAGATGGAGTCTTGCTCTGTTGCCCAGGCTGGAGTGCAATGGCACAATCTCAGCTCACTGCAACCTCCACCTCCCGGGTTCAACCGATTCTTGTGTCTCAACCTCCCCAGTAGCTGGGATTACAGGTGCCTGCCACCACACCCGGCTAATTTTTGTATTTTTAGTAGAGATGCGGTTTCACCATATTGGTCAGGCTGGTCTTGAACTCCTGACCTGGTGATCCGCCCGCCTCAGCCTCCCAAAGTGCTGGGATTACAGGGGTGAGCCACCGCTCCCAGCCTGTACCGCATTTTCTTTATCCACTCGTTGCTGGATGGGTCTTGGGGCTGGTTCCATGATTTTGCAGTTGCAAACGGTGCTGCTATAAATGTGCCTGTGCAAGTGTCTTTTCCACATAACGACTGCTTTTCCTTTGGTAGATACCCAGTCGTGAAATTGCTGGACGTAATGGTACTTCTATTCTCATTATTTTAAGGAGTGTCCGTGAGCTCTCCTGTCCTAGCATATTTTTAAGTGCAGGAGACAATATTGCTGGCTGTAGGCATGGCACTGTACAGCAGATCTTTAGAACGTAAGGATGTCTGGCCGGGCGCAGTGGCTCACACCTGTAATCTCAGCACTTTGGGAGGCCGAGGCGAGCGGATCAAGAGGTCAGGAAATCAAGATCATCCTGGTTAACATGGTGAAATCCCGTCTGTACTAAAAATACAAAAATTAGCCGGGTGTGGTGGCAGGTGCCTGTAGTCTCAGCTATTCAGGAGGCTGAGGCAGGAGAATGGTGTGAACCCAGGAGGCGGAGGTTGTAGTGAGCCAAGATTGCACCACTGCACTCCAGCCTGGGCAACAGAGCGAGACTCCATCTCAAAAAAAGAAAAAATAAATAAGAATTAGCTGGGCATGGTGGTGGGTGCCTGTAATCCCAGGTACTTGGGAGGCTGAGGCAGGAGAATCGCTTGAACCCGGGAGGTGGAGGTTGCAGTAAGCTGAGATTGTGCCACTGCACTCCAGCCTGGGTGACAAAGCGAGACTCCATCTCAAAATAATAATAATAATAATACTGATAAAATAAAAAATAAAAAAGAACATAAAGACATCCTCAGGGAAGCATGCATCTCCTCTGCCCTGTAGTTTGAGCTACTGACTGACAATCCCTTCTCCTTGCAAATGCTCAACACAGAATTGCTGAGGCCGTTGGAACATCACAGAGCCCTCCCTCCATGCTTCATGAATCTTGCCTCTTTCTGTTTTTTTTTTTACTTTTTGTAGAGATAGCGGAGGGGGGAATCTCACCATATTGCCCAGGCTGGTCTCGAACTTCTGGCCTCAAGCCATCCTCCTGCCTCAGCCTCACAAAGTACTCACAGGCATGACTCGCCGCCACGTGGATGAATCGTGCGTCTTTTTACCTGCAACCATGTCCATCAACCCTCGTCGGTGTTCGTCAATATTATCAAACATTATTATTGTTATTATTAAATATGAAATAATAATTATTAAATATTAATTAAATATTTAATTTATATTTAGTAATATTATATATAATATATTATATATTACATAATATATATTATATATAATATTATATATAATATATTATATATATTACATAATATATATTATATATAATATTATATATAATATATTATATATATTACATAATATATATTATATATAATATATAATATATATAATATTATATATAATATATAATATATTTTATATATAATATTATATAATATATAATATATATTTTATATATAATATTATATAATATTATTTTATATATAATATTATATAATATATAATATATATTTTATATATAATATTATATATAATATATATTATATATTATATAATATATATATTATATATAATATATTATATAACTATTAAGTGATGTTAAATAAATTAAATATTGATTAAATATTTAATTTATATTTAATCAATATTTAATCAATATTTCTATTGATTTATATTTCTATTTTATATTGCATATATTGCAATATGCATATAGATGCATATCTATTGCATAGATATATATGCATAGCTATATATGCATATACAAATATATGGATATATGCAAATATATGGATATATAGATATATGCATGTTTATATTTTAATTAAATATTTAATTAATATCTAATAATAATCACGAATATTTAATATTAATAATTAAATACTAATTATTAAATGTTTAATTAAAATATAGGTATATGCATATATATTAAATGTTGTTCAATATTTTCAACATCTCACAACTTTCACAGGCGATCCAGCCATATGTTGTGATGTCAGGGGACCCCCCCCCAAGTATCCCTCTCTCTCATTGCCAAGTGCCCACACCGAGGTGACCCGGGGACCCCCACTTTCACAGGCCTGAATTGTGACGGAGTCTGAAGCATTCGCCATTGGTGGGGCACGCTCAGGTGATCAGTGGGACGTGAGTGTGGAAGGTGGGACAGCCAGGAGACAGACGATGTCTCCTGTAACACAGCATGAGCACAGGAGAAAAGAAAGAAAGAAAAGAAAGAAAAGAAAGAAAGAAAGATGACACCACAGCCTGGGCACGGTGGCGCACGCCTGTAATCCCAGCACTTTGGGAGGCGAGGCAGGTGGATCACCTGAGGTCAGGAGTTCAAGACCAGCCTGACCAACATGGTGAAACCCCATCTCTACTAAAAATACAAAAATTAGCCAGGCATGGTGGAGGGTGCCTGTAGTCCCAGCTACTCGGGAGGCTGAAGCAGGAGAATCGCTTGAACCCGGGAGGCAGAGGTTGCAGTGAGCTAGGTATGGTGGCAGGTGCCTGTAATCCCAGCTACTCGGGAGGCTGAGGCAGGAGAATCGCTCGGACCCGGGAGGTGGAGGTTGCAGTGAGCTGAGCTCGTGCTACTGCCCTCCAGCCTGGGCGACAAGAGCAAAACTCCATCTCTAAAATATATGATCAAAAAATAATAATAATAAAATAAAATATATGATCAACACAATGTAAATTAGACAATTTATAGTCATACAGCATCCATTGCGACCTCACCCACAGTGGGAGAGAAAAATTAAAAAAAAAAAAAAACAGTTTTAGGACGATCCCCATGAAATTGTCAAAACCAGCCGTCTTCTAAATATCTGACTGGGGCTGTCAGAAAACAGACTTCAGAGAAGAATACAAATCATTGTTTCCAGCCGTAATAACAGAGTTCAAAGCTGAGAGGATATGAAAAATTCATCGTGTGTCTACTTGAAACGAGGGATGTAAATTATGCCACTTTGTCTATATTTGTACAATATGTTCTCGTTGGCAAATACGGGATCCGTTCATTGTTTCGTTAAATACCTGACAATTCTGTAACAGTTGCAAAGATGGGTGCTTAAATCAGCGTTTCCCACTCTAGGACGGCAAGAAAACAAAAATAAAGAAACAAAACAGGGTCAGAGAGAATGAGAGCCGGGGGAACCTTTATCTAAATCAGTTGCTTGGACCGGGTGTGCGGTGGCTCAGGCCTGTCATCCCAGCACTTTGTGAGGCTGAGACGGACGGATCACCTGAGGTTGGGAGTTCAAGACCAGCCTGGCCAACATGGTGAAACCTCGTCTCTACTAAAAATACAAAAATTAGCCAGGCGTGGTGGCAGGTGCCTGCAATCCCAGTTGCTTGGGAGACTGAGGCATGAGGATAGCTTGAACGCGGGAGGTGGAGCTTGCAGTGAGCTGAGATCGGGCCAGTGCACTCCAGCCTGGGCGAACAGAATGAGATTCTGTCTCAAAAAAAAAAAAGAATTTCTTGAATTCATTCTCGAGGTCGGGGTATGTGATGCGAAGCTCTCCTAAATGCTGAGAAGATGCAAACAGCGTTTTGGTGCATGTCTGTTATCCCAGCTACATGGGAGGCTGAGATGGGAGAACTGCTTGAGCCCATGAGGTTGAGGCTGCAGTGAGCTGAGATTGCACCAGTGCACTCCAGCCTGGGTAACAGAGGGAGACCCTGTCTCAAAAAAAGAAAAAAAGACATGGAAATAACATTTGATGAAGAAGATGAGGAAAGCCCACACTTTAGCTTTCAAACTGCTCCAATTTTTTTTTTTTTTTTTTGAGATAAAGTCTTGCTCTGTTGCCCAGGCTGGAGTGCAGTGGCGTGATCTCAGCTCACTGCAACCTCTGCCTCCCGGGTTCAAGCAGTTCTTCTGCCTCAGCCTCCCGAGTAGATGGGATTACAGGCGCCTGCCACCACGCCCAGCAAATTTTTGTTTTTTTGGTCGAGACCAGGTTTAGCCATGTTGGCCAGGCTGGTCTCGAACTCCTGACCTCAGGTGATCCACCCGCCTCGGCCTCCCAAAGTGCTGGGATTACAGGCATGAGCCACCGCGCCCAGTGCAATTTTTCCAAATTCTTAAGTCACATGAACCCCAGATGCAAGTACTCATACCTCAGACAAGGCAAGAAATTATGATTTTTCCTGCTGACTAAGAAATTCTCATAGCAAAGTCTCCCTTGAATAATATAGCCTGGTTATTCCAGTTTGCATATCTTTTGTTTTTTTGAGACGGTGTCTCACTCTGTCACCCAGGCTGGAGTGCCGTGGCTTGATCTCGGCTTGCTGCAAGCTCCGCCTCGTAAATACTATTCTCAGGCTTCAGCCTCCTGAGTAGCTGGCATTACAGGTGCCCGTCACCACACCCGGCTAATTTTTGCTTTTTTTTTTGTTTTTTGTTTTTTTTTTTTTAGTACAGACCAGGTTTTACCATGCTGGCCACGTTGGTCTCAAACTCCTGACCTCAAGTAATCTGCCTGCTTCGGCCTCCCAAAGTGCTGGGATTACAGGTGTGAGCCACCGTGCCTAGCCTCCAGTTTGCATTTCTTGCTGAGAGGGTTAATTAGCTGAATGAGCCCAATTTGATAATGCAGGTGGGCAATATTGCTTTCCTGCTGCACACAGGGTCATAGATGAAATGACATCTATCCTCGGTATTCAAAGCAGTTGAATACATTCTGGTTTGCAATTTTGACTGATTTGGTAAGAGGTGGGGGCTGAAGAATCTCAATCCAGTTTTTTAGGTTAGTGTTTTGTTTCGTTTCTTTTTGAGACTGAGTCTTGCTCTGTTGCCCAGGCTGGAGTGCAGTAGTGCAATCTCAGCTCACTGCAGCCTCCACCTTCTGGGCTCAAGCCGTCCTCCTTCCTCAGCCTCCCAAGTAGCTGGAACTATAGGCATACATACCACATCCAGATAATTTTTTTTTTTTTCTTGGTACAGACGGGGTTTCACCATGTTGCCCAGGCTGGTCTCAAACTCCTGACCTCAAGTGATCCACCCGCCTCGGCCTCCCAAAGTGCTGAGATTACAGGCGTGAGTCACCGCACCCGGCCACTTTTTTTCTTTTCCTTTTTTTAAATAACAGCACAATTGCACAGCTCATGAGTGCTACAGAAAACACACGTTAAATGCTTTCCACCAAATTTTGACTTTTTATTGCGGTTAAAAATAAACAAGTACCAGAAAATCAGATCTTTTTGTAAAATGTTAAGCACACATTATGGTTAATGTACACAGGGTAATTGAATTTGATTCGAGTTCATTTACTCTTGCCAAATCAAGCCCCACCGAACAGGTTTTAGTTGTTGTTAGAGACTCAGCTTTGAAATGTCCATTTATCTCTTCCTTTCAACTTCTGGATGTGTTGAAGTGGGGAAAATCCTGTGAGTATAATTTACATGTTACTGCTGCTTTGCACCCTAAGGAGTGCCTGATGACTTCTTTATATGGCGCATCTGAAAGCAAACTCTGAAATGAGGCCGGACGCCGTGGCTCACGCCTGTCATCCCAGCACTTTGGGAGACCGAGGAGGGCGGATCGCCTGAGGTCAGGAGTTGGAGACCAGCCTGGCCAACATGGTGAAACTCCGTCTCTACTAATAATACAAACACTAGCCTGGCGTGGTGGCGGGCGCCTGTCATCCCAGCTACTTGGGAGGCTGAGGCAGGAGAATCACTTGAACCCGGGAGGCCGAGGTTGCAGTGAGCTGAGATTGCGCCACTGCCCTCCAGCCTGGGCGACAGCGAGACTCTGTCTCAAAAAATAAAAATAGTCACTCATGAGCATCGCCTTATTTTCCATTGTTACTGGTTATTGACAAATTCAGGGAAATACTGGTTTTATAATTTTACGGTTGCTAGAAGTTGCGTCTCACTTTATTTGATGATTTGGTGGTCTTGTGTTCTTTTAATTTATTCTGGGTTAATTCTCTATGTCTATTCTTTCTTCAACTTCACATTTTGATCTCTGCACAATTTTCTGCAATTTGTTTTTTATTTTTTGGTTTTTTTGTTCTTTCACGCCCCCTATCGTCTTCTTGGGCTCTTCGCCATATTAGTCGTGTTTTATTTTGTCTTTTCTATATCATTCTTTGTTTCATTTCTATTTTTCTATCCTCTATTTCTCTCTCTCTCTTTTTTCTTTTGAAACAGCATCTCGCTCTGTCACCCAGGCTGGAGTGCAATGGTGTGATCTTGGCTCACTACAACCTCCGCCTCCTGGGTTCAAGCGATTCTCCTGCCTCAGCCTCCCGAGTAGCTGGAATTACAGGCACCTGCCACCACGCCTGGCTAATTTTTGTAGTTTTAGTAAAGACGCAGTGTCACCATGTTGGCCAGGATGGTCTCGAACTTCTAACCTCAGGTGATCCATCTGCCTCGGCCTCCCAAACTACGGGTATTTTGTTGCTGTTGTTTTTGAGATGGAGTCTCGCTCTGTCGCCCAGGCTGGAGTGCAGTGGCGTGATCTCGGCTCACTGCAACTTCCATCTCCCAGGTTCAACTGATTTGTTTGCCTCGGCATGCCGAGTAGCTGGGATTACAGGCATGCGCTAGCATGCCTGGCTAATTTTTCTATTTTTTAGTAGAGACAGGGTTTCACCATGTTGGCCAGGCTGATCTCGAACTCCTGATCTCTGGTGATCTGCCTACCTCAGCCTCCCAAAGTGCTGGGATTACAGCCGTGAGCCACCGCACCCAGCCAAAAAGATATCTTAAAAGATCTCAGCATCTCACCTCACTGTAACCTCCACCTCCCGGGTTCAAGTAATCCTCCTGCCTCAGCCTCCCAAGTAGCTGGGATTACAGGCGTGCACCACCACGACCGACTAATTTTTGTATTTTTAGTAGAGACGGGGTTTCACCGTGTTGGCCAGGCTGGTCTCGAACTCCTGATCTCATGTAATCCACCTGCCTCGGCTTCCCAAAGTGCTGAAATTACAGGCGTGAGCACCACGCCCAGCAAAGCTTTTTCTAACTCGATAGCTTGAGAGCTTGCTTTCCTCTTGTTTTTGTGAAGTGCTGAACCCCAGGATTACTTTCTAAAAGATTCTGCTGTTCCCTACACCATTCTTTTTCATTATGGCAAAATACGTATAATGTCATATGCACCATTTTAACTGTTTTTCTTCTTCTTGAGACCACTCTTTTGTGTCTTGTTGTGGTTGTTGTTTTCTTGTGTTTTTTAGAGACAGGATCTTCTCTTTTTTTTTGAGATGGAGTCTTCCTCTGTCACCCAGGCTGGAGTGCAGTGGTGCGATCTCGGCTCACTGCAAGCTCCGCCTCCCAGGTTCACGCCATTCTCCTGCCTCAGCCTCCCAAGTAGCTGGGACTACAGGCGCCCACCATCACGCCTGGCTAATTTTTTGTATTTTTAGTAGGGACGGAGTTTCACCGTATTAGCCAGGATGGTCTCGATCTCCTGACCTCGTGATCCGCCCGCCTTGGCCTCCCAAAATGCTGGGATTACAGGCGTGAGCCACCGCACCTGGCCAAGACAGGATCTTGTCTTTTTGCCCAAGCTGGAGGGCAGTGGCGTGATCACACCTCACTGCAGCCTCCACTTCCTGGGCTAAACGGATCCTCCAACCTCAGCCTCCCAAGTAGCTGGGAATCCAGGTGTGAGCTGCTGTACCCTGCTGAGAACAACTTTTTGCATTTTTAAAATTTAATTCTGTGCAATGTTCGTTGTTGCCAACCAAATGTACCCTTTTCCACAAAAGAAAGCATTTTTTTTTCCTGTGTATAGCAATAAAATTTTTTAAGATCGTGGTAGAGCGCACATAATATAATCTCTGCCATTTTAGCCATTGTAAATAAGAGTACAATTTGTCCGGGCATGGTGGTTCACACCTGTAATCCCAGCACTTTGGGAGGCTGAGGCAGGCTGATCAGGAGGTCAGGAGATTGAGACCATCCTGGCCCACATCGTGAAACCCTGTCTTTACTAAAATACAAAAAATTAGCCGGGCACGGTGGTGCGCACCTGTAGTCTCAGCTACTCGGGAGGCTGAGGTAGGGACATTGCTTGAACCCAGGAGGTGGAGGTTGCGGTGGGCCAAGATCGCGCCACTGCACTCCAGCCTGGGGAACAAGAGCGAGACTCCATCTCAAAAAAAAAAAAAGAAAAAAAATTAAATATTCTGCAATGTTCATTGTTGCCAACCGAATGTACCCCTTTCCTCAAAAGAAAGCTTCTTTTCCTGTCTATAGCAATATATACTTTTTAAAAATTGTGGTAGAGCACACATAATATAATCTCTGCAATTTTTGCCATTTTAAAGAGTATAATTTGGCCGGGCACGGTGGCTCATGCCTGTAATCTCAGCACTTTGGGAGGGCAAGGCGGGTGGATCACCTGAGGTTGGGAGTTCAAGACCAGCCTGGTCAACATGGCAAAACCCTGTCTCTACTAATAATACAAAAATTAGCCGGGTGTGGTGGTGCGTGCCTGTAATCCCAGCACTCTGGGAGGCCGAGGTGGGTGGATCACATGAGGTCAGGAGTTCAGGACCAGCCTGGCCAAAATGGCAAAACCCCGTCTCTACTAATAATACAAAATTTAGCCAGGCGTAGTGGCACATGCCTGTAATCCCAGGTACTCGGAAAGCTGAGGCAGGAGAATCACTTGAACCCGGGAGGCAGAGGTTGCAGTAAGCTGAGATTGAGCCACTGCACTCCAGCCTGGGCAGCAAGAGTGAGACTCTATCTCAAAAAAAAGAAAAAAAATTAAATATTGTGCAATGTTCATTGTTGCCAACTGAATGTACCCTTTTCCTCAAAAGAAAGCTTCTTTTCCTGTCCATAGCAATATATATTTTTTTAATTGTGAGGGAGCACACATAATATAATCTCTACTATTTTAGCCATTTTAAAGAGTACAATTCAGCCAGGCATGGTGGCTCATGCCTGTAATCCCAGCACTTTGGGAGGGCAAGGCGGGTGGATCACCTGAGGTTGGGAGTTCAAGACCAGCCTGGTCAACATGGCAAAACCCCGTCTCTACTAATAATACAAAAATTAGCTGGGTGTGGTGGTGCGTGCCTGTAATCCCAGCACTTTGGGAGGCCGAGGTGGGTGGATCACCAGAGATCAGAAGTTCGAGATCAGCCTGGCCAACATGGTGAAATCCTGTCTCTACTAAAAATACAAAAAATTAGCTGGGCCTGGTGGGAGGTGCCTGTACTCCCAGCTACTCAGGAGGCTGAGGAAGGAGAATCACTTGAACCCGGGAGGCGGAGGTTGCAGAGAGCTGAGATCGCGCCATTGCACTCCAGCCTGGGGAACAAGATCAAAACTCTATACCCCTCAAAAAAAAATAGTACATTCAAATAATTGTGCAACCATTGTCACTAACCACCTCCAGAATGTTTTCATCTTCCCAAACAGAAACTCTCTCCCCATGAAACACCAATTCCCCATTTCACCCCCCAGCCTCTGCCACCCATAGTTCTAGTTTCTGTCTCTATGAAATCTTTGCCTGTTCCAGATATTTTAGATAAGTGGAGTCATACACTATGGGGTCTTTCCTGTCTGGCTTCTCTCACTGGGCCTGATGTCCTCAAGCTTCACCCATGCCACAGCCTGCGTCTGACCTTCATTCCTTTTCCTGGCTGTATAGTATTCCATTGTGTGTCTCTTCTCTCACTGGGCCTGAGATCTTCCAGGTTCATTCACACTGCAGCCTGCATCTGACCCTCATTCCTTTTCTGGCTGTATAGTATTCCATTGTGTGTCTCTTCTCCCACCGGGCCTGATGTCTTCAAGTTTCACCCATGCCGCAGCCTGCGTCTGACCCTCATCCCTTTTCCTGGCTGTATAGTATTCCATTGTGTGTCTCTCCTCTCACTGGGCCTGAGGTCTTCAAGGTTCACCCATGCCGCAGCCTGCGTCTGACCCTCATCCCTTTTCCTGGCTGTATAGTATTCCATTGTGTGTCTATTCTCCCACCGGGCCTGATGTCTTCGAGGTTCACCCATGCCGCAGCCTGCGTCTGACCCTCATCCCTTTTCCTGGCTGTATAGTATTCCACTGTGTGTCTCTTCTCTCACTGGGCCTGAGATCTTCCAGGTTCATTCACACTGCAGCCTGCATCTGACCCTCATTCCTTTTCCTGGCTGTATAGTATTCCATTGTGTGTCTCTTCTCCCACCGGGCCTGATGTCTTCAAGTTTCACCCATGCCGCAGCCTGCATCTGACCCTCATCCCTTTTCCTGGCTGTATAGTATTCCATTGTGTGTCTCTCCTCTCACTGGGCCTGAGGTCTTCAAGGTTCACCCATGCCGCAGCCTGCGTCTGACCCTCATCCCTTTTCCTGGCTGTATAGTATTCCATTGTGTGTCTATTCTCCCACCGGGCCTGATGTCTTCAAGGTTCACCCATGCCGCAGCCTGCGTCTGACCCTCATCCCTTTTCCTGGCTGTATAGTATTCCACTGTGTGTCTCTTCTCTCACTGGGCCTGAGATCTTCCAGGTTCATTCACACTGCAGCCTGCATCTGACCCTCATTCCTTTTCCTGGCTGTATAGTATTCCATTGTGTGTCTCTTCTCCCACCGGGCCTGATGTCTTCAAGTTTCACCCATGCTGCAGCCTGCGTCTGACCCTCATCCCTTTTCCTGGCTGTATAGTATTCCATTGTGTGTCTCTCCTCTCACTGGGCCTGATGTCTTCAAGGTTCACCCATGCCGCAGCCTGCGTCTGACCCTCATTCCTTTTCCTGGCTGTATAGTATTCCATTGTGTGTCTCTTCTCTCACTGGGCCTGATGTCTTCAAGGTTCATTCACACTGCAGCCTGCGTCTGACCCTCATCCCTTTTCCTGGCTGTATAGTATTCCATTGTGTGTCTCTTCTCTTACTGGGCCCGATGTCTTCAAGATTCATTCACACTGCAGCCTGAGTCTGACCCTCATTCCTTTTCCTGGCCATATAGTATTCCACTGTGTGTCTCTTCTCCTACTGGGCCTGATGTCTTCCAGGTTCATTCACACTGCGGCCTGCATCTGACCCTTATTCCTTTTCCTGGCTGTATAGTATTCCATTGTGTGTCTCTTCTCTTACTGGGCCTGATGTCTTCAAGATTCATTCACACTGCAGCCCGCATCTGACTCTCATTCCTTTTCCTGGCCATATAGTATTCCATTGTGTGTCTCTCCTCTCACTAGGCCTGATGTCCTCAAGGTTCACCCATGCCACAGCCTGCATCTGACCCTCATTCCTTTTCCTGGCCATATAGTATTCCATTGTGTGTCTCTTCTCTTACTGGGCCTGATGTCTTCCAGGTTCACTCACACTGCAGCCTGTGTCTGACCCTCATTCCTTTTCCTGGCTGTGTAGTATTCCATTGTGTGTCTCTTCTCTCACTAGGCCTGACGTCTTGAAGGTTCATCCACACTGCAGCCTGCATCTGACCCTCATTCCTTTTCCTGGCTGTATAGTATTCCATTGTGTGTCTCTTCTCCCACTGGGCCTGATGTCTTCAAGGTTCACCCATGCCACAGCCTGCTTCTAACCCTCATTCCTTTTCCTGGCTGTATAGTATTCCATTGTGTGTCTCTTCTCTTACTGGGCCTGATGTCTTCAAGATTCATTCACACTGCAGCCTGAGTCTGACCCTCATTCCTTTTCCTGGCCATATAGTATTCCATTGTGTGTCTCTTCTCCCACCGGGCCTGATGTCTTCAAGCTTCACCCATGCCGCAGCCTGCATCTGACCCTCATTCCTTTTCCTAGCTGTATAGTATTCCATTGTGTGTCTCTTCTCTCACTGGGCCTGATGTCTTCAAAGTTCATTCACTCTGCAGCCTCTGTCTGACCCTCATTCCTTTTCCTGGGTGTATAGTATTCCATTGTGTGTCTCTTCTCCCACCGGGCCTGATGTCTTCAAGGTTCACCCATGCTGCAGCCTGCGTCTGACCCTCATTCCTTTTCCTGGCTGTGTAGTATTCCACTGTGTGTCTCTTCTCTCACTGGGCCTGATGTCTTCAAGGTTCACCCATGCTGCAGCCTGCGTCTGACCCACATTCCGTTTCCTGGCTGTATGGTATTCCATTGTGTGTCTCTTCTCTCACTGGGCCTGAGATCTTCCGGGTTCATTCACACTGCAGCCTGCATCTGACCCTCATCCCTTTTCCTGGCCATATAGTATTCCATTGTGTGTCTCTTCTCTCACTGGGCCTGATGTCTTCAAGGTTCACCCATGCCGCAGCCTGCGTCTGACCCTCATCCCTTTTCCTGGCTGTATAGTATTCCATTGTATGTGTCTTCTCTTACTGAGCCTGATGTCTTCCTGGTTCATTCACACTACAGCCTGTGTCTGACCCTCATTCCTTTTCCTGGCTGTATGGTATTCCGTTGTGTGTCTCTTCTCTCACTGGGCCTGATGCCTTCAAGGTTCATTCACACTGCAGCCTGCGTCTGACCCTCATTCCTTTTCCTGGCTGTGTGGTATTCCATTGTGTGTCTCTTCTCTCACTGGGCCTGAGGTCTTCCAGGTTCATTCACACTGCAGCCTGCGTCTGACCCTCATTCCTTTTCCTGGCTGTATAGTATTCCATTGTGTGTCTCTTCTCTCACTGGGCCTGATGTCTTCAAAGTTCATTCACTCTGCAGCCTCTGTCTGACCCTCATTCCTTTTCCTGGCTGTGTGGTATTCCATTGTGTGTCTCTTCTCTCACTGGGCCTGAGGTCTTCCAGGTTCATTCACACTGCAGCCTGCGTCTGACCCTAATTCCTTTTCCTGGCTGTATAGTATTCCATTGTGTGTCTCTTCTCTCACTGGGCCTGATGTCTTCAAAGTTCATTCACTCTGCAGCCTCTGTCTGACCCTCATTCCTTTTCCTGGCTGTATAGTATTCCATTTTGTTCCCAGAGCAAATTCTGTTTACCTGTTCATCCACTGATGGGCGCCTGGGTTGCTTCCACGTTTGAACTGTTGTGAGTCATGCCGCTATGAACTTGGGTATAGCAGTATGCTATGTTTTTCTAGGAAAATTTGGAGATGAAAAAAGTATGTTCACCCATGAGATCATGTCCTTTGCAGGGACGTCGATGGAGCTGGAACCCATTATCCTCAGCAAACACAGGATCAGAAAACCAAACACTGCATGTTCTGTCGCATAAGTGGGAGCTGAACAATGAGAATACATGGACACAGGGAAGGGAACGTCACACACCGGGGCCTCCAGGAGTGGAGGGGTGGGAGGGAGAGCAACAGGAAAAATAACTAATGCATCGTGAGGTTAATACCTAGGCGACAGGTTGACAGGTGCAGCAGACCGCCATGGCACGTGTTTACCTATGTAGCAAACTTGCCCACACTTGCTTAATTTTTTTTTCTTTTTTTTTTTTTTTTTTTTTTAAGATGGAGTCTCACTCTGTCGCCCAGGCTGGAGTGCAGTGGTGCGATCTGAGCTCACTGCAAGCTCCACCTCCCAGGTTCACGCCATTCTCCTGCCTCAGCCTCCTGCGTAGCTGGGACTACAGGTGCCTGCCACCGCGCCCGGCTAATTTTTGTGTTTTTAGGAGAGATAGGGTTTCACCATGTCAGCCAGGATGGTCTCGATCTCCTGACCTCGTGATCCACCTGCCTCGGCCTCCCAAAGTGCTGGGATAACAGGCGTGAGCCACCATGCCTGGCACCCCAGAGCTTAAAATAACATTTTTTAAAAAGTTTACATAGTACAAAGAAAAAAAGCGTAATTATTTTCATAGTCATTAACTAGAGAATAAGACAGAGACTAATAGAGACACAAAAGTGATGTGTGATTGTCACAGCTAAGTGGAAACAGGGCTGGTATAATTTGCATCTTCACCTTTTCAAGGCTGGGAGTGCGGTGGTCCACGCCTGTGATTTCAGCACTTTGGGAGGCCAAGGCAGGTGGATCACCTGGGGTCAGGAGCTCGAGACCAGCCTGACCAACATGGCAAAACCCCATCTCTACTAAAGATACAAAAATTAGCCGGTCGCAATGGCTGGTGCCTATAATCCCAGCTACTCGGGAGGCTGAGGCAGGAGAATGGTGTGAACCCAGGAGGCGGAGCTTGCAGTGAGCTGAGAAGGCGCCATTGCACTCCAGGCTGGGAGACAGAGCGAGACTCCGTCTCAAAAAATAACATAATATCCGACTCTGAATTCAACAGTCAATTAAAAACATAGTTTCCCTTCTATCAGAATCTGCAGCCTACACTTTCATTTCTTTCTTGTCGGCTAGTCCTTCCATCAAGGTAGGACATTTCTCCCATATGAACCATGCCCTGTGTTTTGGGCACCCGTAAAATATGTCTTTTAAACGGCTTGAACTCTATTTATTTATTTATTTATTTATTTATTTATTTATTTATTCTGAGACAGAGTCTTGCTCTTGTCACCCTGGCTGGAGTCCAGTGGCACGATCTTGGCTCACTGCAACCTCCGCCTCCCGGGTACAAGCAGTTCTCCTGCCTCAGCCTCCCGAGTAGCTGGGATTACAGGTGCCACACCGCCACACCCGGCTAATTTTTGTATTTTGTAGTAGAGACGGGGGTTTCACCACGTTGGCCAGGCTGGTCTCGAACTCCTAACCTCGTGATCCACCCGCCTCGGCCTCCCGAAGTGCTGAGAGGACAGGCGTGAGCCACCGCACCCGGCCAGAAAAAATCACCTGAACTCTTTTTAACGTTTGGAAAGAAGTCCCTGGTTGTGTTCCGTCTGTTGGAGGCACCACGATGGAATGGGAACCATGTGTGCTAAAGGCACCCGTCCTCATTTTTCACAACAAATCCGTCTGGCCTCTTGCTGTGCTCGTGAGCTCTCTGCAGAGAAAGCTTGTTCATCCCGGCTCTTTTCTACTCAGCTCGCATTCAGGTTCCTGCAGACCTGGGATAATCTCTTCTGGAGGAGGGTCTTTTCCAAACCTTTGATCTGCCCTGTTTTATTTATGTCAAGTAATTCCTGTGTCTGCAGAACCGGTGGGGAGGATCAAGCCAGCTCTGTCCTGATCCAACACGTGCGGTCCCCCGTTAGTGCACAAGCCTGGGGTCTGCTTTTTTGGGAGGCGCCCCCCCCACCCCCCCACCGAGTCTGAAGCGGGCGTCTAATCCTCAGGCGAAAGAACTTCCCGCTTTTATACACAGGAAAAACTGCACCCTGGGTTCTAATACAGCGATCTGTGTCTTTTCCGAGGCTGTCTTGGCGAGGGTATTACTCAGCCTAATAACCGTGTCAATATTAGGTCAATAATATCCCACACCTGTGATAACTTCAGCCTGCCAGGCAGAAATTTGCCGTGCTGATCAAAAGACATTCTCCCAAGGCAAACATTGGAAATTAATGTTTTAAAAACTGGTTCTGATTCCAGAAGGAAAGGCTGTTTTAGAAAGACAACCGGCGTTCTAGGGGGGAAAGATGGTCCTCGTTGAAATGCACGGATTATGCATGACAAATATGGAATTGGATGTTGCCAGTGAATGAAGAGAGCTGTTTGGAAAAGGCTGGTAAAGAGGAAGGTTTTCTGTACAAAGAGAAGCGACTCACACGTTTAAGAGTTTATGCAGTCAGCAGACACATGAAAGAATGTTCATCATCACTGGTCATCAGAGAGATGCAAATCAAAACCACAATGAGATACCATCTCACACCAGTTAGAATGGCAATCATTAAAAAGTCAGGAAACAACAGGTGCTGGAGAGGATGTGGAGAAATAGGAACACTTTTACACTGTTGGTGGGACTGTAAACTAGTTCAACCATTGTGGAAGTCAGTGTGGCGATTCCTCAGGGATCTAGAACTAGAAATTCCATTTGACCCAGCCATCCCATTACTGGGTATATACCCAAAGGACTATAAATCATGCTGCTATAAAGACACATGCACACATATGTTTATTGAGGCACTATTCACAATAGCAAAGACTTGGAACCAACCCAAATGTCCAACAATGATAGACTGGATTAAGAAAATGTGGCACATAGACACCATGGAATACTATGCAGCCATAAAAAAGGATGACTTCATGTCCTTTGTAGGGAAATGGATGAAATTGGAAACCATCATTCTCAGCAAACTATCGCAAGAACAAAAAACCAAACACCGCATGTTCTCACTCATAGGTGGGAATTGAACAATGAGAACACATGGAAACAGGAAGGGGAACATCACACTCTGGGGACAGTTGTGGGGTGGGGGGAGGGAGGAGGGATAGCATTAGGAGATATACCTAATGCTAAATGACGAGTTAGTGGGTGCAGCACACCAACATTGCACATGTATACATATGTAACAAACCTGCACATTGTGCACATGTACCCTAAAACTTAAAGTATAATAATAATAAAATAAAAAAAAAAAGAGTTTGCAAGGGTGAAAGTTGAAGGGTGCAGAGAAAAACAAAGATTGGGAAGCTGTGTGTCCTGGAGACATGCTGTGTGTTTGCCAGGCTTGGCTGATTTCTTCGAATTAGGTGGAATTCCTCTCTTTTCTTGCCACACATTTGCTAAGGGATCTTCTCTCTGTATCATCTTTGCTCTCATGCAGCTGCATAGAAAATGCATCTCCCAAGGCTGGGCACGGTGGCTCACATGTGTAATCCCAGCTACTCAGGAGGTTGAGGCAGGAGAATCGCTTGAACCCGGGAGACGGAGGTTGCAGTGAGCCGAGATCGTGCCATTGCACTCCAGCCTGGGTGACAGAGTGACACTCTGTCTCCAAAAATAATAAAAATTGGCTCATGCCTCTAATACCAGCACTTTGGGAGGCCGAGGCAGGGGTATCACAAGGTCAGGAGATTGAGACCATCCTGGCCAACATGGTGAAACGCCGTCTGTATTAAAAAAAATCCAAAAAATTAGCCAGGTGTGGTGGTGGACGCCTGTAGTCCCAGCTACTTGGGAGGCTGAGGCAGGAGGATCGCTTGAACCAGGGAGGTGGAGGTTGCAGTGAGCCAAGATTGCGCCACTGCACTCCAGCCTGGGTGAAAGAGCGAGACTCCGTCTCAAAAAATAATAATAATAAAATTAAATTAAAATTAAATTTTTAAAAAAATTTAAAAAATGCATCCCCCGGCCGGGCTTGGTGGCTCACGCATGTCATCCCAGCACTTTGTTATTGTCTCCCCTACTTTTAGTCTTAAGCAAATACAACTGTTGTTTTGCTAAATTTGCCTCTTTCTTTCTTTCTCTCCTTTCTCTTTCTTTCTTCCTTTTCTTTCTTTCTCCTTCTTTCTCCCTCTCTTCTTTCTTTTTTCTTTCTCTCTCTCTTCTTTGTTCTTTTTTCTTTCTCCCTCTCTTCTTTCTTTCTTCTTTCTCTTTTCTTTCTTTCCTTTCTTTCTCTCTTTTCTTTGTTTTTTCTTTCTCTTTCTTTCTCTCTTTTCTATTTCTCTGTCTCCTTTCTTTTCTTCTTTCTCTTTTTTTCTTTCTCTTTCTCTTTCTGTCTTTCTTTCTCTTTCTCTCTTCTTTCTTTTTTCTTTCTTTCTCTTTCTTTTTTCTTTCTCCTTTCTTCGTCTTTCTCTCTTTCCTTCTCCTTTCTTTCTCTTTCTCTTACTTTCTTTATCTCTCTCCTTTCTTTCTGTTTTCTTTCTTCCTCTTTCTTTCTCT
Source organism: Pongo pygmaeus (assembly GCF_028885625.2). NCBI lineage: Eukaryota > Metazoa > Chordata > Mammalia > Primates > Hominidae > Pongo > Pongo pygmaeus. The sequence goes on from NC_072396.2 coordinate 789,517, forward strand.
CTCTTTCTTTTTTCTTTGTTTCTCTTTCTTCTTCATTTCTTTCTCTTTCTTCTTCCTTTCTTTCTCTCTCTTTTCTTTCTTTCTCCCTTCCTTCCTTTCTTTCTCTTTGTTTCTTCTTTCTTCCTCTCTCCTTCCTTCCTTCCATCTTTCCTTCCTTCTTTCCTTCCCTTCAAGACAGAGTCTGACTGTCACCCAGGCTACAGTGCAATGGCACAATCTCAGCTCACTGCAACCTCTGCCTCCTGGGTTCAAGTGATTCTCCTGCCTCAGCCTCCTGAGTAGCTGGGATTACAGGCACTCGCCACCACACCCAACTAATTTTTTTATGTTTTCGGTAGAGACGGGGTTTCACCATGTCGGCAAGGGTGGTCTCAAACTCCTGGCCTCAAGAGATCCACCCGCCTCGGACTCATAAAATGCTTGCATTACATGAACCACCCTGCCCAGTCCTAAATTTGCTTTTTATGGGGGATGCCTTTGCAAAGGTAGCCTGAAGCTACATTAAGGCTGTTGTACATGAGCTGGTCACATGACAGTCTGCCTAAAAGTAGAAGAAGGAAAGGAAAATCGCAATCCTCCAAAGGCTGTGATAACCAAGGGTAGAGTCATCTCCCAACAAGTGTGAGTGGCTGGATTCTCTATCCGTCCCGGAGACAGGATCAGGGGTCACTGGGCACAAGGTTTATTATGAGACAACTTGAGATGTCTTCCAGCAGGAAAAGGACCAAAACACTCTGGAATAGGATTGCTTGGGGCAGAAAGGTCTTCACCAGACCACATGCTTTGTAAGCACCTGGCTGTACGCAGAACCCTGTCCGGGAAACGCTGGGTGAACAGAACACGCTGTCCAGCGGGCTTGGGAGGGCCTCATCTTGTGCCGGCTTCAGCCAATTGGAAAAAAATAAAAGATGAGCCGATTATGTAAGGCCTGACATGGTACTGAGTGCTCTCCGAGCATAAATTAACTTCCCCACACAGCCTGGCTGTGAGGTAGGTAGGAAGGTGGATGGTAAACGTGTGTGCCAGTTTTCATCTGGACCTCAGAGACCCGTGTCAGCAAAGGCCACACAGTGAGCCTGATGGAGGAAGCGTAGAAACTCTCAGGCATCCGCCAGGCCCAGTCCCATACTTTGGCAGGGAGGTTTCTATTAAAATGATTAAGGACCGACTTGGTGATCCTGGGAAAAGTTGTTGAAAAATGAAAGTTTGGGCCTCTGAGTTAATGGTTTAATTATGCGTCTCAGGATTTGCAAAGAGCACAGTAACCTTATGTGTGGGGCGGATTCTGACTTCCCTTCCAGCCTTTCATTTCTAGAGACAATCGGCCAATTTATACTTAGGGGAAAATGAAGGATGAGCTGAAAGAATGGCAGAAAGTCCATCTTCCAAGCTCTTCCTGGAAATACAGAAAAGAAAGAGGCGTCCTCAAAAAACACCAGCCCACACGTTGACGTCGGCACCTCCTGCGAGATGAGCCGGGCACATTTATTAAGCAGCCGTTTGGCTGGAAAAATGGCCAGTGCAACTCGGTGTGAATTTCTCTCCTGGGTGTCCAAGGATCAAGGCAGGCAGTGAGGTTGGCAGAATTATGAATCTCAATCAAATTTGTTCTATGACCTGATAGAAACACCAGCGCACTGTATGAGTCTGTTGTCGAACTCTAACTTCCAAAACGCAACGCACACTCCCGATCATAAACACAGAGATACAAGTATTCACGAATCGTCCCCCGGCTCCAGCCCAGGATTTCTCTAGAGGCGCTAATGGAGGCCGCTCACATTTCTGGGATAAAAAGGTTTGCGATAAACAGTCTTGCCTGGGGCGTAGAAGGTGAGGAGCTGTGTGTGGCTTTTGCGTTTTCCTTCATGATGGAATGTGAGTCTTTGATGCCGGCTGGATCCACGTTTTATGAGGCGGAATTTTTAATATTGAAAGTCAGAAAGGGCTAGGTGGTCTTTGGAGTCCCAGTGGGTGAAGTCAAAGTAAAGGAATGTGGTCAAAAAAAAAAAAAAAAAAAAACCTTGATTTTTCTTACCCAGAGGTTGCTAAATGGTGAGTCTAATTTTTTCAAATGAAATCTGAAATCAGACCAATTTGGAGTGTGGTTACCTGGGATCTGCCTCCAACGGGCCCACATCACCAGCCCTCATGTTCGGTGCTGAATTTCCATCACTATTCTGCAAGACGAGCTCACGCCAGGAATACCTCCACCAACCCAATGTCTGACTCAAAACTTTGCAGACTAGGAAAGACCCAAAAGAAAGTATGAAATCGGGGCCAGGTGTGGTGGCTCACGCTTGTCATCCCAGCACTTTGGGAGGCTGAGGTGGGTGGATCACCTGAGGTCAGGAGTTGAAGACCAGCCTGACCAACATGGTGAAACCCCGTCTTTACTAAAATACAATTAGCCGGGCACAGCTGTGGGCACCTGTAGTCCCAGCTACTCAGGAGGCTGAGGCTGGAGAATTGCCTGAACCTGGGAGGCAGAGGTTGCAGGGAGCAAATATCACGCCGCTGAACTCCAGCCTGGGCGACAGAGTGACATTTCATCTCAAAAAAAGAGAAAGAAATGGCCGGGCGTGGTGGCTCACACCTGTAATCCCAGCACTTTGGGAGGCCGAGGCGGTGGATCACCTGAGGTCAGGACATCCAGACCAGCCTGACCAACATGGAGAAACCCCGTCTCTACTAAAAATACAAACAAAATTAATCAGGCATGGTAGTGGGTGCCTGTAATCCCAGCTACTCGGGAGGCTGAGGCAGGAGAATTGCTTGAACCCGGGAGGCGGAGGTTGCAGTGAGCTGAGATCGCACCATTGCACTCCAGCTTGGGAACAGAGTGAGACTCCGTCTCCAAAAGAAAAAAAAAATGTTAACATTCTTTCACCCAGATTTCCTAGTCTTTATTTTAGCTGTAACTTCCCCTGTAGGAAAAACACCTGTTTCCATCTTTCTAAAGACATATTCCTGAAACCACCCTTGGAGAGTTTTACAGAGCTGGAGCTGCAGAGAGAGGAATAAAAAATCCTGGCTGTGCACAATGGCTCACGCCTGTCATCCCAGCACTTTGGGAGGCCGAGGTGGGCGGATCACCTAAGGTCAGGGGTTCAAGACCAGCCTGACCCACATGGAGAAACCCTGTCTCTACTAAAAATACAAAAATTAGTCAGGCGTGGTGGTGCATGCTTGTAATCCCAGCTACTCCAGAGGTTAAGGCAGGAGCATCGCTCGAACCCGGGAGGCAGAGGTTGCCATCAGCCAACATCGTGCCAATGCACTCCAGCCTGGGCAACAAAAGCAAAACTCCGTCTCAAAAAAAAAAAAAGAAAGAAAGAAAGAAAAAAAAAAGAAAATCAGAGACTCCCTGGCAGATCTCAGGATATGACTCCCCCAGGGTCGCCAGAGCTGACTGCATTAGCACGGCCCTGTGATCACTGGATGAATGGTCTTGGTGGGACAGGTGGCTGGCGTGATCAAACGGCGTGTCCGCCGGTGCTGACAGGTGAGGTGCAGAGTTACCCACATGGCCCGCCTGGGCCTGGTCCAACAGTAGCAGGGAAGGAGGAGCAGAGCCCAGCTCGGTGCATTTGGAGGCGGTTACCAGGGAAACCAGGGGACAAGCTCAGACGCTCGGGGACGGCGTCTCCACCCAGGCACGTGGAGCCTCATATTAATCAGCAGCCGGGCAGGAGCTGGCAGCCCCTTACCCAGACGGATACACGCAGAACTGGGGCTCCCGGCGGTGGCTCGTCACGGCTGATATCTGCCCCAGTGGTCGTGTTGAACCGGGATGTCATGTCTGTAGGAAAGGGGGGACGGATGTCTGTCTGGACACAGTGCAAGGTACATCGCTGTCTGAACTTTCCGAAAAGTCAGCGTTTGTGGCTTGAGCTGGAGGCTTTGAAAGGCGAGGGCGTCGGAAGCTTCATCTCAGGGAGCTGTCGTGTGGTATTACCTTGTAGCAGCACCAACCGGCCCTGTCCAGACTGACTTCTCCGGGGCGGGTTTTCCAGGAGGAAGAGCACAGTGACTCTGTTTCCCCAGCAGCTTCCAAGCACCCCTGGGGACCTCTGTTTGTGAGAAGGCCAACATCTGTGTCTGTTTGATGGGCTTGGTGGGATACTCTGATCCATGCACCTGCCACTGGAGCTCTCTCTGCAAACGTTCTATGATGACTTAGGGGAGGCAAAGACACAGAGTTGGAGACCAAGGCTGGTTTGTTCTTCAGCCTTTTGACTCTTCATCTGCGGCATCATTGCATCTGTTTGAATATTTTTCAAAAAGTTTATCAAAAACACAGCTGCACTCTGATGAAGATCCCCACACTATTCACAAGGGGAAACATACAGAATCGACCGATGTGTGTTTCATTTGCTTTTCCCTGATGATTATTGATTGTCTTAGTCTGTTTTCGTGCTGCTGATAAAGATACAACCGAGGCTGGGCTCGGTGGCTCACACCTGTCGTCCCAGCACTTTGGGAGGCTGAGGTGGGTGGATCACCTGAGGTCACGAGTTCGAGACCATCCTGGCCAACATGGTGAAACCCGTCTCTACTAAAAATACAAAAATTAGCTGGGCATGGTGGTGAGCGCCCGTAGTCCCAGCTACTTGGGAGGCTGAGGCAGGAGAATGGCGTGAACCTGGGAGGCGGAGGTTGTAGTGAGCCGAGATTGCACCACTGCACTCCAGCCTGGGCGACAGAGCAAGACTCTGTCTTAAAAAAAAAAAAAGAGACATACCCGAGAGTGGGTAATTTATAAAAAAGAAAGAAAAAGAGGTTGAATGGACTCACAGTTCCTTCCCAAAAGCTCACTGCAAAAACACAACGTGGGGATCACTGCAGCAGTACAAATTTTTTGTTTGTTTGTTTGTTTGTTTTGAGACAAGTTCTTACTCCATCACCCAGGCTGGAGTGCAGCGGCACAATCTTGGCTCACTGCAACCTCCGCCGCCCGGGTTCAAGCGATTCTCCTGCCTCAGCCTCCCGAGTAGCCGGGACTACAGGTGCCCGCCACCACGCCTGGCTAATTTCTTGTGTTTTTAATAGAGACGGGGTTTCACCATGTTGGCCAGGCTGGTCTCGATCTCTTGACCTCATGATCCCCCGCCTCAGCCTCCCAAAGTGCTGGGATTATAGGGGTGAGCCACCGCGCCCGGCCTAAATGTTTTTTGGTTGGATGGATGGTTGGTAAAGTCTAGGCTGTTAGTGCACGTGTGCACTGGGTAGTGTACATTGAACCCCAGAGCATAGCGTCTTCTTATAAATGACAACATGTGGTATTTTTTTTTCTGTTCCTGAGTTACTCTAGTTGGGAAAGTCATCTCCAGCTCCATCCAAGTTGCTGCAAATGACATTATTTTGTTCTTTTTCATGGCTGAGTAGTATTCCATCGTGTATATACACCACTTTTTTTTTTTTTTTTTTTTGAGATGGAGTCTCGCTCTGTTGCCCAGGCTGGAGTGCAGTGGTGCAATCTCGGCTCACTGCAACCTCCGCCTCCCGGGTTCAAACGTTTCTCCTGCCTCAGCCTCCCGAGTAGCTGGGATGACAGGCGCCTGCCACCACGCCCAGCTCATTTTTTTTTTCTATTTTTTTGTATTTTTAGTGGAGACGGGGTTTCACCATGTTGGCCAGGCTGGTCTTGAACTCCTGACCTCAGGTGATCCGCCCGCCTCGGCCTCTCACAGTGCTGAGATGACAAGTGTGAGCCACCTCACACCCGTTTCTTTTCCTTCTTAATGGGAATGTTAAATTGTTCTGCAACACTCCTGACTCTTCTATAGAAGTGTGATGTCCACAAGAAGGAATTTAGGGAGAGCAAGCTTGCTTCTGCACTCTCCGGGAAAGGCAGGTCTGCACGGCTAGGGGGGTCAAGCTCTTGTAGGAAGGAAAGAATGCTCCAAGACGTGCTCTGAACCCAGGAAGAACACAAGCTTCGGCTCCGAAGCGTTCCGAGGAGGCCAAGCTGCCACTAATCACCCCGAATTATCCGTAAGGGGAGGCGTTGGGGAGCTGGTAATCCGTGGGGATGGAAGGTAATTACTTAATCACTCGCATTTGTAAATCGCATTATTGGAAAAGAAATTACTCTGGTGATCGAATTACAGATATTTATCTGCTAATAGCCCTGATTAACTGGCGATGTTAATCTGTCATTTTGAAAGCTAATATTAACAGCATCAATCTCGCCGAAAAAATAAACAGTTTACGGGAAATAAAACCGGGTGTAATGGAAAGTACCGCGTGTCGGAGGTGCCAGATCTAGGGTGCTGCTGAGTGGAGTGGCCGGGGTCCCCGTTAGCCCTTTATGAGCTGCAAAATACCCTCTGGCTGGGAATGGTTCAGACAGGGCTGACTCTAACAGGCTCAGAGAAGCTGAGGAAAAACACCCAGGGAAAATGCATTTTGAGAAAAATCCCAAAGATTCTAGACAGGGGTCCCCCAGGGAACACCCTGCACGTGTAGTTACCCAGTTCACGCTCCATAAAAAGGATCCCCTGGAATTCCAAGCAAGGAAGGATTGAGTTATCCAGCAGACACCCTGTGGGTGCGTTTTACGTCCACTTTAGCCAAATCGATAATCTCAGAGTGAGACTCCGTCTCAAAGAAAAAAAAAAAATTACCAAATAGTGTCAAAAGAATAGCTATGTCTTTTTCAGACAACGATTTGATGCTTCTTTTTGGAAAATTAGCAAGATTTGAGGATGGAGTTTGGATTTGCTCAAGAAAAGTATTATGGCAGGATCTGGACCTTTAGCAACTCCCTCTCTACTAAAAAAAAAAAAAATTAGGCAGGCGTGGTGGCGGGCGCCTGGAATTCCAGCTACTAGGGAGGCTGAGGCAGGAGAATCGCTTGAAAGGGAGTCGATTGGCTGTAAATGTAAAGGAATCTTCCACAATCTGAAAACCGTGGGCTGAACGGTGTCTCCCCTGGAAAGCGTGTTGAAATCCAGACTCTGGTGAACGTAACCTGATTTGCAACAGGGTCTTTGATTTGGAAAGTTAACATGATATCCGCAGGGTGGGCCCTGATGCAATAGGACTGGTGTCTTATAAGAAGAGGAGATGGGCTGGGCACGGTGGCTCACGCCTGTAATCCCAGCAGTTTGGGAGGCTGAGGCTGGGGGATCACTTGAGGTCGGGAGTTCAAGACCAGCCTGACCAACATACAGAAACGTCGTCTCTACTAAAAATGTAAAATTAGCCGGGCGTGGTGGGGTGTGCCTGTGATCCCAGCTACTCAGGAGGCTGAGGCGGGAGAATCGCTTGAACCCAGAAGGCGGAGGTTGTGGTGAGCCGAGATCACGCGATTGCACTCCAGCCTGAGCGACAACAGTGAAACTCCATCTTAAAAAACAAAAACAAACAAAACAAAGAAACAAACAAACAAAAAAAACAGAAGGGAGGTGAGGACACAGACACACACACAGAGGGACGACCCTGTGAGGACACAGGGAGAAGACGGCATCTCCAAGCCCAGGAGAGAAGCCTCAGGAGGAACCAGCCCTGCCCACACCTGGATCTCAGACTTCCAGCCTCCAGGACTGTGGGAGAATCAATGTCTGTTGTTTATAAGCCACCCAGTCTATGGTGTTCTGTGATAGCAGCCTGAGATGGACTAAGACATCCCATAAGAAGAGCAGATAAAGACACAGACACACACAGAGGGACGACCCTGTGAGCACACAGGGAGAAGACGGCGTCTCCAAGCCCAGGAGAGAGGCCTCAGGAGGAACCAGCCCTGCCCACACCTGGATCTCAGACTTCCAGCCTCCAGGACTGTGGGAGAATCAATGTCTGTTGTTTACAATCCACCCAGTCTATGGTGTTGTGTGACAGCAGCCTCAAACGGAGTAAGACATCTCATAAGAAGAGGACATGAGGACACAGACACACACAGAGGGATGACCCTGTGAGGACACAGGAAGAAGACGGCATCTCCAAGCCCAGGAGAGAGGACTCAGCAGGATCCAGCTCTGCCAGCATCTTCGCTGGAGGCTTCTGTTCTCTGAAAGAGTGAGAGGAAAGTATTATATCTTTCAAAGCCCCCCAGTGTGTGATAGTTGGTGACGGCCACCCCGGGGAACCAGTGCAACAATCTCCCTGTGTTTTGCTTTTTGCATTTTCTCAGCCGACTCTCAGAAACGGATGCAAGGAGATGCACAAGGAGACACACACCAGCCCATCTTTTTTTTTTTTTTTTTTTTTTGAGACGGAGTCTCGCTCTGTCGCTCAGGCTGCAGTGCAGTGGCACAATCTGGGCTCACTGCAGGCTCCGCCCTCCGGGTTCACGCCATTCTCCTGCCTCAGCCTCCCGAGTAGCTGGGACTACAGGCACCCACCACCACGCCCGGCCCATTTTTTTGTATTTTTAGTAGAGACGGAGTTTCACTGTGTTAGCCAGGATGGTCTCGATCTCCTGACCCCGTGATCCGCCTGCCTCGGCCTCCCAAAGAGCTGGGATGACAGACGTGAGCCGCCGCGCCCGGCCCCACCAGCCCATCTTAAACTGCATCCTTTGTCAGCCCTGGCTGGCCGGGAGTCGTGTTTGGAGAGGTCCCTGGCAAAGGCCGTCGTTGCCATGATCTGCCTCTACCCGCACTCCCACACCCGAGAGAGGAATGAATGGATAATGTCACCCTGTGCACAGAGCACCCAGCATTATCTGTTGGGGAGAAGAGACATTGCTTCCTTCTTCCTCTTTTAAAATTAAAGATACTGGCAGGGCGTGAGGACGGAGTGATGTCTATCTGAGTTAGCTTTACAAAAATGTGCATCTTCCAAAACTCTGTTCATCCTTCTCACAGCCTGTTTCTCCTGTGCTGGATGCTTCCTGCCTTCAAACATCAGATTCCAAGTTCTTCAGTTTTGAAACTCGGACTGGCTGTCCTTGCTTCTCAGCCAGCAGACGGCCTATGGTGGGACCTTGAGATCATGTCAGTTCATACTTAGTAAACTCCCCTTTATTTATATATGTATATATGTAAGTATTCCATTAAGAATACCATATACAGGCTGGGCACGGTGGCTCACTCCTGTCATCCCAGCGCCTTGGGAGGCCCAGGTGGGCGGATCATTTGAGGTCAGGAGTTTGACGCCAGTCTGGCCAACATGCTGAAGCCCCTTCTCTACTAAAAATACAAAAATTAGCAAAGTGTGATGGTGGGTGCCTGTAAACCCAGCTACTGGGGAGGCTGAGGCAGGAGAATTGCTTGAACCTGGGAGGCGGAGGTTGCAGTGAGCCGGGATCACGCCACTGCACTCCAGCCTGGGTGACAGAACGAGACTCCGTCTCAAAAAATAAATACATTAATTAAAAACAATGCAGCACCATGAGACGCCTGCCAAAGAGAAAGAAATAGATAATCAGGCACGCTGCATGGAAAACACATTAAAACAGTGAGTCACATTCTCTCTGACTCATGCAGCTATGACCAGCTGTTCTGGATTGAATCGTGTCCCGTACTCGTGGGTATAACCTTATTTGGAAATAGGATCTTCAGAGGTATAATCAAGTAAAGACGAATTCATGAGCATGAACCCCCATGCAATAGCTCTGGGCTTCTTATGAAAAGAGGAGTTGTTTATTGCAGCACTATTTACAAGAGCAAACACTTGGAACCAACCCAAATGCCCATCAATGCTAGACTGGATAAAGAAAATGTGGCACATATACACCATGGAATACTATGCAGCCATGAAAAAGGATGAGTTCATGTCCTTTGTAGGGATGTGGATGAAGCTGGAAACCATCATCCTCAGTAAACTCACACAGGGACAGAAAAGCAAACACCGCATGTTCTCACTCGTAAGTGGGAGTTGAACAGTGAGAACACATGGACACAGGGAGGGGAACATCACACACCGGCTGCTGTCAGGGAGTGGGGTGCAAGGGGAGGAAGAGAATTAGGACAAATACCTAATGCATGCAGGGCTTAAAACCTACATGACAGGGTGACAGGTGCAGCAAACTACCCTGGCACATGTATACCTGTGTAACAAACCTGCACGTTCTGCACATGTATCCCAGAACTTAAAGTAAAATAAAAATAAATAAATAAAAAGGAGGTAAAACTTTGAGGAGACATTCTCCAGAGTCTCGCTCTGTCGCCCAGGCTGGAGTGCAGTGGCACGAACTCAGCTCACTGCAACCTCCACCTCCCAGGTTCAAGTGATTCTCCTGCCTCAGCCTCCTCAGTAGCTGGAATTACAGGTGCCTGCCACCATGCCTGGCTAATTTTTCTATTTTTTAGTAGAGAGGGGGTTGCACCATGTTGACTAGGCTGGTTTTCAAACTCCTGACCTCCGGTGATCCACCCACCTTGGCCTCCCAAAGTGCTGGGATGACAGGCGTGAGCCACCGCACCTGGCCCTGGATTTCCTTTTTTTAAATTAATTTTTATTCATTTATTTATTTTTCTTTAGAGATGGGGTCTCACTGTTTTGCCCAAGCAGGTCTCCAATTCCTGGGTTCAGGTTATCTTCCTGCCTGAGCCTCCCAAAGTACTATATTTCTTGTTTGCACATTCCCTTCCACAAATCTTTCTTTCTTCCTTCTATTCACATCGATTTTCTTGGTAGGTCCATGGGAACCTCTTTCAATTGAAATGTCCAGAACCTTCCATAATATTATTCTTGAGCAAATCTAAACCCCGTATTCAAATCTTGCTAATTTTCCAAAAAGAAGCATTATCAAATCATTGTCTGAAAAAGGCATAGTTATTCTTTTGACAGTATTTGGTAATTTTTTTTTTTTTTTTGAGATGGAGTCTCACTCTGTCACCCAGGCTGCAGTGCAATGGTGCCATCTCAGCTCACTGCAACCTGTGTCTCCCAGGTTGAAGCAGTTCTCTGCGTCAGCCTCCCAAGTAGCTGGGACTACAGGCACCCGCCACCACGCATGGCTAATTTTTGTGTTTTTAGTAGAGACGGGGTTTCACCATGTTGGCCAGACTGGTCTTGAACTCCTGACCTCAGGTGGTCCACCCACCTCAGCCTCCCAAAGTGTTGGGATGACAGGCGCGAGCCACCGTGCCCGGCCAGGTTGGTTTTTTTTTGTTTGTTTGTATGTTTGTTTTTTGGTTTTGTAAACTGGAATGAGAGCAATGTGGATATTCATTGACTTCATCTGTCCAATAATTGGCTAATTGTTCCTTTTAGTCCAAAACATCCATTCAGAATCAGATGAATGGCACCCCCAAGACATATTAAATATACAATGTTTTCACCTTAAATAATTTCATTTCAACTCCCTTTACCTTGTGGGTTTTTTTTTTTTCTTTTCCTGGAGGTTTCAGAAATGGTGAGGTGCTAGCTAGCCTGTTCCACATTCGGTGCTTAAGAGAATCTTTGTTCCCATCACCCAAAAATGTTTTGACATCTCAGGTCTAGACAGATGAATCTTTGCCGTTCTCCCCTGGTGTTTTGTAGATTTGTTAACTCGTTTTCTCTAATAACCTTGACTTTCTATTCTATCTTGTGAGTTTCTAAGTGGGTCCCATAGCATCCCTGGTGTCTCCTCAGAAAAACTAATTTCACTTGGATTAAGTTGTACGTTTTCATCTATCTTCTCTTTCTAAGTACCTGACACCCCGAAGCACGTTTTTCATCTGTTTCTGTAACCTGCCCAAAGTGGTCACCAACATTTTTTGATCAATGAATTCTAACATTCCACCCTGTGTAAAAAAAAAAAGTGTTATATATAATAAATATATTCACTTTTATATATAAATATTCCATTAGAAATATTTATATTCTATATTATATAATATTATATATGGAATAGCTATAAATATTCCATTACAAATATTTTGTATTATATATATTATATATTGTATATATATGTATTTCCATTAGGAATGTTTTATATTTTTTATATATATTATTGTATTATATATTGTATATATATGTATTTCCATTAGGAATATTTTATATTTTATATATATATATCATATATTGTATTATATATTGTATATATGTGTATTTCCATTAGGAATATTTTATATTTTATATATATCATATATTGTATTATATATTGTATATATATGTATTTCCATTAGGAATATTTTATATCTTTTATATATATCATATATTGTATTATATATTGTATATATATGTATTTCCATTAGGAATATTTTATATTTTATATATATCATATATTGTATCATATATTGTTTATATGTGTATTTCCATTAGGAATATTTTATATTTTATATATATATATCATATATTGTATTATATATTGTTTATATATGTATTTCCATTAGGAATATTTTATATTTTATATATATCTTATATATATCTTATATTGTATTATATATTGTATATATATATGTATTTCCATTAGGAATATTTTATAGTTTACATATATATATCATATATTGTATTATATATTGTATATGTATGTATTTCCATTAAGAATATTTTATATTTTATATATATATCATATATATGTATAAATAAACATTTTACATATAACAGGGAGTGAGTCATTTGTCGCTTACCAGACTTTGGTGTGGAATCTTACAGGGAGGTGGTTTTTCTCCTACTGCAGAATTATTGCTGGCAGAGAGGTTGGAGTCCTGGTCATTTATAATGATCCCCTGGGTCCAGTCTCTGATCACATGCAGATGTGGGCCCTGGTGAGCCACAGGCCCTGGCAGGAAAGGCAGTTCTTGCAGGCAGCAAAACAGGGGTTTGTCTGCACCAAAGAAGAGTCATCATTGAGGGCCTGGGCCGAGGAGCAGGCTTGGAGGACACACCCATGAAGAGGAATGCAAGGTGTTTATTCCAACTGTGGATGGAAGCAAGCCTGTGTCCACAACACCTCAAGTTACCCCAAAGGGAACAAAGTCATGTCATTACCTGTGTTCTGGGCACTGTTGCCTGGGACCTCCCTGAGACTACCTGAAATCTTCGCTAAGAAAATGTCATCAAGGAGATGGGGGAAGCCAGCGTTCTTTCCTGTAAGCCAGAGAGGGTTGTTCTCACAGAAGCATGACCTGCAGTTACTCAAAGGAACACAAAACAGGAATTTCCCCCTGCCTATGATGTACGAGAACTTCCCACATCTACAAAACACGAGGATGCTCTCTGTCCTACCTTTTGGGCTAGAAAAAATGTTGCAGCATGTGGCCGGGTGTGGTGGCGCACACCTGTAATCCTAGCACTTTGGGAGGCCAAGGCAAGTGGATCATAATGTCAGGTGACCGAGACCGTCCTGGCTAACACGGTCTCTAATAAAAATACAAAAAAAAAAAAATTAGCTGGGAGTGGTGGTGCACACCTGTAGTCCCAGCTACTTGGGAGGCTAAGGCAGGAGAATCACTTGAACCCGGGAGGCGGAGGTTGCAGTGAGCCAAGATTGCGCCACTGCACTCCAGGCTGGGTGGCAGAGCGAGACCCTGTCTCAAACAAACAAACAAAATTTTGCAGAATGTTAAATATAAAGAAATTATGAAATCAATCTCCATACAGGACTCCTTTGAATATCTCATTGGACAGATCCAGAAATTGCAAGAAGTAGCAATAAAATAGAGTCTTTTACAGAAAAAAAAAAAAATCCAGCCGCAAGGACAATGTCACAAATGTAATTCAAAATATATAGACACATTATCTCCTAGAGTGATTGATATGGTTTGGCTGCGTCCGCACCCAAATCTCATCTTGAATTGTAGCTGCCATAATTTCCACGTGTTGTGGGAGGGACCTAGTGAGAGATAATCAAATAATGGGGACAGTTTCCCCCATACTGTTCCCATGATAGTGAATTACTCTTGGCCAGGTGCAGTGGCTCACGCCTGTCATCCCAGCACTTTGGGAGGCCGAGGCAAGTGGATCACCTGAGGTCAGGAGTTCGAGACCAGCCTGACCAACATGGCCAAACCCCGTCTCTACTAAAAACACAAAAATTAGCTGGGCACGGTGGCGGGCGCCTGTAGTCCCAGCTACTCGGGAGGCTGAGGCATGAGAATCACTTGAACCGGGAGGTGGAGGTTGCATTGAGCCGAGATCACGCACTGCACTCCAGCCTGGGTGACAGAGTGAGACTCCGTCTCAAAACAAAGAAATGAAACCTCTTCCCTTTATTAACTACCCGGTCTGCAGCATGCCTTTATCAGCAGCATGAAAACAAGACTAGTACAGTAATTAATATCCTTAAATAGTGATGGAGACATGTCAGTGAGAACTATCAAGAAAACCGGTCCTGTGATTTCTCTCTAGACCGTCCAAAGCAAACCCAGCCATCTCTCCTTACAACCCAAAGTTAGTTTTAGTTGACATCAGAGGCTTCTTTTGTTCGCTAGCACATAACAGCACTTTTCAAGTCCAATTTGCCATTCACAAAAATCGAGTAATAGAGCCATAATGCTTTTCTGATCTGCATTCACATATAGAGTCATCCCCAAAACAGGTGTCCTTTCTTCACAGATCTCCCCAGAAAGACTCACAGATTTCTCCACAGGTTTTCGTTTTTGCTCTAAAACTGCATTTTGTACAGACTCTATTAGATGCATGGCACTGAAAAAATATTTTGCTTTACGTGCCGAGCACTCTTTCTGGTGTTGTAGACATTTCAGCCAAATTGCTCTAACATGCGTTACTGGTGACTTTCGATTCTTTCTCACAGCTTCTTTGGTGAACAATTGGGGGTTTGGGGTTGTGCCTGTCTGTGGAGGAAAAGTTAAATATTAAATTTGAACTCTGCCGGGCACAGTGGCTCACACGCCTGTCATCCCAGCACTTTGGGAGGCCGACGCGGATGGATCACCTGAGGTGGGGAGTTCGAGACCAGCCTGACGAACATGAAGAAACTCCGTCTCTACTAAAAATACAAAATTAGCCAAGCGTGGTGGTGGCAGGTGCCTGTCATCCCACCTACTCGTGAGGCTGAGACAGGAGAATCACTTGAACCCGAGAGGTGGAGACTGAGCCATTGCACTCCAGCCTGGGCGACAAGAGCAAAACTCCATCTCAATAAATAAATAAATAAGTAGATTGGAACTCAGTTGAACGTGGACACAAACAATGGTCACCAAGTCCCGGAACAGGTTGCGTGAGCCCCCTTGAGGCGTTCATCCAGCGCTATTTCAGAGAAATCTCTATTTCAATCTATTCCTATACACCAGTTATTGAAAAACAACAGATAATCACAAAAACAAGTTGACCTTCTTCTGTTCCCTGAGCCCAGTCGAGAGGGGCCCTCATGACGGGGCCTCATGCCAAACAACTAGTTACAAAAAGAGCTAGGGTCCCACACCACGCCGAAGCTTCATGAGACCTCTCCTCATCTGTGCATGGATGACTGGCCGAATCTGGAGCTCTTGCTTCCCAGTCTGGTGGTGAATCCTCCATAGTCTGGTGAGTGTAGCTATCTTTTCCCTTCTCCCTTCTCATTACAATTTGCTTATTATATCAATCTGCTTATTGTGTCCATCTATTTATTATATCATTTGCTTATTATTCTATCATTTGCTTAATTATTTGCTTATTGTTGTTACTACTATTATTATTATTTTCTTGAGACAGAGTCTTGCTCTCTCGCCCAGGCTGGAGTGCAGTGGTGCAATCTCAGCTCACTGCAAGCTCCGTCTCCCGGATTCACGCCATTCTCCTGCCTCAGCCTCCCGAGTAGCTGGGACTACAGGCACCTGCCACCACGCCCAGATAATTTTTTGTATTTTTAGCAGAGACGGGGTTTCACTGTGTTAGCCAGGATTGTCTCGATCTGCTGACCTCATGATCCGCCCGCCTCGGCCCCGCAAAGTGCTGGGATGACAGGTGTGAGCCACTGCGCCCGGCCTATTATTTGCTTATTATATCTGCATTGCCATTGACATGGGATAAAGGTTGTTTACCCCTTGAAGGTATTGTGTGTGTGTCTTTTCTTCTCCCCTCACGCGTTTCTTGCAGAGAACACTGTCTTGTGTGGTGGTTAATGTCATCCACAACCTTAACACTTGCAGTTAGCCTGTGAGTTCTTTGGGGATTAAAATTCTGTCTTGTTCTTGTCTTTGGTTCTTAAAGTTATTTTCTCATCCCTTTGCATTATAGCAAGTAAAATAAAAAATAAAAATGGGTGGCCGGGCACGGTGGCTCACGCCTGTCATCCCAGCACTTTAGGAGGCCGAGGCGGACGGATCACGAGGTCAGGAGATTGAGACCATCCTGGCTAACGTGGTGAAAACCCGTCTCAACTAAAAATACAAAAAATTAGCCGGGCGTAGTGGCGGGCGCCTGTAGTCCCAGCTACTTGGGAGGCTGAGGTAGGAGAATGGTGTGAACCCGGGAGGCGGAGCTTGCAGTGAGCCGAGATAGCACCACTGCACTCCAGCCTGGGCAACAGAGCGAGACTCCATCTCAAAAAAAAAAAATGGGTATAAGTTTGATAATTAGGAAACAGATGAATCAATTTATTCAGAAAGTGTTGAAGAGTTTCATAACTAGGAACTCTGTGCACATTGGGTAAAACTAAGAGATACATTCCTTGCCTTCATGGAGCCCATGGTCTTTACAGGGTGTTGGACGATACACAGGTAACCACACAGAAGGGCTTGTGACTCTAGCTTGTGCTAAAGTGGACACAGGGGTGGATGTCAGTGGCCACCACAAAGATCCATCTTTGGATCTGATATGGTTTGGCTGTGTCCCCCCCCAAATCTCACCTTGAATTGTAGCTCCCATCATTCCCACGTGTTGTGGGAGGGACGCAGTCGGAGATCATTGAATCACGGGGCTGAGTCTTCTCCGTGTTGTTCTTGTGATAGTGAATAAGTCTCACGAGGTTTGATGGTTTGATAAGGGGAACCTCTTTCTCTTGGTTTGATGGTTTGATAAGGGGAACCTCTTTCTCTTGGTTTGATGCTTTGATAAGGGGAACCTCTTTCTCTTGGTTTGATGCTTTGATAAGGGGAACCTCTTTCTCTTGGTTTGATGCTTTGATAAGGGGAACCTCTTTCTCTTGGTTTGATGCTTTGATAAGGGGAACCTCTTTCTCTTGGTTTGATGCTTTGATAAGGGGAACCTCTTTCTCTTGGTTTGATGCTTTGATAAGGGGAACCTCTTTCTCTTGGTTTGATGCTTTGATAAGGGGAACCTCTTTCTCTTGGTTTGATGCTTTGATAAGGGGAACCTCTTTCTCTTGCTTTGATGCTTTGATAAGGGGAACCTCTTTCTCTTGGTTTGATGCTTTGATAAGGGGAACCTCTTTCTCTTGCTTTGATGCTTTGATAAGGGGAACCTCTTTCTCTTGGTTTGATGCTTTGATAAGGGGAACCTCTTTCTCTTGGTTTGATGCTTTGATAAGGGGAACCTCTTTCTCTTGGTTTGATGCTTTGATAAGGGGAACCTCTTTCTCTTGGTTTGATGCTTTGATAAGGGGAACCTCTTTCTCTTGGTTTGATGCTTTGATAAGGGGAACCTCTTTCTCTTGGTTTGATGCTTTGATAAGGGGAACCTCTTTCTCTTGGTTTGATGCTTTGATAAGGGGAACCTCTTTCTCTTGGTTTGATGCTTTGATAAGGGGAACCTCTTTCTCTTGGTTTGATGGTTTGATAAGGGGAACCTCTTTCTCTTGGTTTGATGCTTTGATAAGGGGAACCTCTTTCTCTTGCTTTGATGCTTTGATAAGGGGAACCTCTTTCTCTTGGTTTGATGGTTTGATAAGGGGAACCTCTTTGTCTTGACTCTCCTTCTCTTCTCTTGTTTACCACCATGGATGACATGTTTTTCCCCTTCTGCCGTGATGGTGAGGCTTCCCCAGCCACTTGGAACTGTGAGTCCACTACACGCTTTTCTTTTTTTTTTTTTTTTTTTTGAGACAGAGTCTCGCTCTGTCGCCTGGGCTGGAGTACAGTGGCGTGATCTCAGCTCACTGCAACCTCCACCTCCCGGGTTCAAGCGATTCTCCTGCCTCAACCTCCCGAGTAGCTGGGATTACAGGTGCCCGCCACTACGCCCAGCTAATTTTTTGTATTTTTAGTAGAGACGGGGTTTCACCATGTTGGCCAGGCTGGTCTCAAACTCCTGACCTTGTGATTCGCCCGCCTCAGCCTCCCAAAGTGCTGGGATTACAAGCATGAGCCACCATGCCCAGCCATTACACGCCTTTCTTTTGTAAATTTCCCAGTGTTGAGCTTGTCTTTATCAAATGCATGAAAACGAATTAATACAGGGTCACACCCACATGGGGTTGCAAGATAATCTGAAAAACATCTTTTCCCATTCTTCCCATTGAGTAGATCTCTTCCCAGACTTTCTTCCTCTCGTCCTCTTTGCTCCTGTCCTTCCCCTACCTCCACCCAACGGCTGTGAGATCAGGAGGTCTTCAACTTGGAGAACATTGATGTATTCCAACCACAGATGATGGCACCACAGAGTCTTCTGCCCCGGGAGGATGGCTTTCATGTTGGCGGATTTCTTAGACTTCCACATCACCAAAGTGAACACACCTTTTTTTTTTTTTTGTAATATTAACTCTGTCCGTGCAGTTCAGGAGGTCTTCAAGGTCACCTACAGGTCTAAAAATGTGCTAGAGAGACTCACAGAGCTCAGAACAGCTGTTAGACTCATGGTTATGGTTTATTACAACAAAAGAATACAAGCTAAAGTCAGCAAAGACTAAAGGCTTACAAGGTGGAGTCCAGGAGACTCCAGGTATGAGATTCCCAGTGTCCCCTCTTGGTGAAAGCATGCAGATGGTGATTAGTTCTTCTAAGACTCTCCCAGGTTCTTCTAATACACTCCTGGAGTATTTCCAATCAGGGAGGCTCCCATGAATTTGATATCAAGTTTTCACTGAAGGTCAGTCACAGGTATGGCTGATCACCAGTGTGACTAATCTGTCTCCAGCCTCTCCAGAGGTCAACCTGATATAGGAGGGTGCAGGTCCCCCACCATCAATTACATTCTGTTTTTATTTTGTTTTTGTTTGAGATGGAGTTTTGTTCTTGTTGCCCAGGCTGGAGTGCAACAGCGTGATCTCGGCTCACTGCAACCTCCGCCTCCCGGGTTCAAGTGATTCTCCTGCCTCAGCTTCCCAAGTAGCTGGGATTACAGGTGCCCACCACCATGCCAGGCTAATTTTTGTATTTTTAGTAGAGACAGGGTTTCACCATGTTGGCCAGGCTGGTCTCGAACTCCTGACCTCAGGTGATCCGCCCACCTCAGCCTCCCAAAGTGCTGGGATTACAGGCATGAGCCACCACGCCCAACCAATTGCATTGTTAACGTGGACTCTCTGGCATGGCCCTAAGGGATTAGGTAAGCAAAGATACTCTTATCCAGCAAGGGTTTTAAAGCTACCTCCCAGAAGCCAATCAAGCGCCAAATATTTCACTGGGCAAGACAAATCCTTTGCCACATGACCCTGGAAATTAATACTTGTGGTAGTTTCCTTCCACAGCAATGATGCATGACCTTAACTGCACCTTGTAGTATAGCATTTGTGCATTAAAACACTGAAGATTGGGCTGGGTGCAGGTGCTCACGCCTGTAATCCCAGCATTTTGGGAGGCTGAGGCAGGCGGATCACGAGGTCGGGAGATTGAGACCATGGAGAAATCCCATCTCTACTAAAAATACAAAAAATTAGCTGGGCGTGGTGGCAGGTGCCTGTAATCCCAGCTACTCGAGAGGCTGAGGCAGGAGAATGGCGTGAACCCGGGAGGCGGAGCTTGCAGTGAGCCGAGATCACACCACTGCACTCCAGCCTGGGCGACAGAGCGAGACTCCATCTCAAAAAAAAAAAAAAAATTAAAGATCGGATCACAAAGTCAAGAGATCGAGACCATCCTGGTCAACACAGTGAAACCCCGTCTCTATCTAAAATACAAAAATTAGCCGGGCATGGTGGCCCATACATGTAGTCCCAGCTCCTCAAGAGGCTGAGGCAGGAGAATGGCATGAACCTGGGAGGCAGAGCTTGCAGTGAGCCGAGATCACACCACTGCACTCCAGCCTGGGTGACAGAAAGAGACTCCATCTTAAAGAAAAAAAAAAAAAAATTAAAGATCGGATCACAAGGTCAAGAGATCAAGACCGTCTTGGTCAACACGGTGAAACCCCATCTCTACTAAAAATACAAAAATTAGCTGGGCATGGTGGCCCATACCTGTAGTCCCAGCTCCTCAGGAGGCTGAGGCAGGAGAATCACTTCAACCTGGGAAGTGGAGATTGCAGTGAGCTAAGATCGCACCACTGCACTCCAGCCTGGGTGACAGAGCGAGACTCCATCTCAGAAAAAAAAAAAAAAAAAATTGAAGATCTGTCTTGGATGCCCCTGGATGCCCCATGAGTGAGGGAGGGAGGGATCTCCTACCCTAAATAGTATCCGATAGCCAGATGCACCACACCCAACACTGCATAGGTGAGATTGAGATCTATCCACAGTTTACTAGTCATAGAAGGTTACTGCTGGAGTAAGAGGACACCGTCTGCCATGCAGGACCCTGGGAACGTTGCATTTGAGAGCAGAGTGAACCAGCAGAAGTTGTAGGAAGTAGACTTTGTAGTCACAAGAGGGTGTGGTGCCCCCTGGTTCCCGTGAGAAGACGTGATTGGCTCCTTGCAGCTATGAGTAGAAGAGTGTTTGTGCAGCTATAACAAAATATCCAAGACTGGGCAATTCAGAAAGAACAGACATTTATTTCTTACAGTTCTGGAGGCTGAGAAGCGGCAGATCGAGGTCCCGACAGATTCAGTTTGAGTAATTTTATGGGCTAGGTGGGAGGGAAAATCCATGAGATTGAAAAGTTCTCATAAGGTATGCCCCCTGCTCAACAGGAATGGCTCCCCACCCGGTGAGTTCTATTTTATCTATTCTATCTATCTGTCTATCTGTCTGTCTGTCTGTCTGTCTATCTATCCTCTATCTATCTATCCTCTATCCATGTATCTATCAATCTTTCTTCCCATCATCAATTATCCATCTATCTATCCATCTATCCATTATCCATATATTCATCTATCATCTATCTATCATCTATCTATTTATCTATCCTCTATCCATGTATCTATCCATCTATCTTTCCATTATCTATTATCCATCTATCTATCCATCATCTATATATTCATTTGTCTATCATCTATCTATCTATCCTCTATCCATGTATCTATACATCCGTCTTTCCATTATCAATCTATTATCCATCTATCTATCCATCATCTATATATTAATCTATCATCTGTCTACATATATCTATCATCTATCATCTATCATCAATCTGTGTATCATCTATCTATCATCTTTCTATCTATCTATATACCTATGTATCATCTATCTATGTGTCATCTATCTATCTATCATCTAGCTAGCTAGCTAGCTATCATCTATGTATCTATCTATCATCTATCTAGCTATCTATCATCTATCTATCTGTTATCTATCTAGCTATTATCTGTCTATTTATCTATGTATCTATCATCTATCTATCTATGTATCTATCATGTATCTATCAATTACCTGTCATCTCTCTCTCTCTCTCTCTCTCCCTCTATCTTATCTATTCTAGCTATTCTAGTTGATGGGAGAACTCGCCACATGGGGAGCCATTCCTGTTGACTAGGGGGCATATCTTATGAGAACAGAGAAACTCATGGTTAGGATTTGGGGGATCCTGAGGCTCTAAGACGTAAAAGCATCAGCACTTGAAACTTTCAGTCTTACAATGTAACAGCCCCTTTCCTTGCAGTAATGAGTAGAACAGCGTCATTATCTGTTTGGGCTGCTGTAACAAAACAACAAAGACTGGGTAATTTTAAAAGAACAAAAATGTATTTCTTACAGTTCTGGAGGCTGGGAAGTCCAAGAACCAAGTAGCCAAGCATCAAGTGATGCTGTTGTCCGGTGAGGGCTCCTGTCTGCTTCCAAGATGAAAACTTGTCACTGTTTCCCCTGCAGGGGAGGAATGCTATGTCCTCACATAGCAGAAGGCAGATGAGCAAGAGAAAGCTAAATGCTGTATGAAGCCCCTTTATAAGGCCTTAATCCCCCCTATGAGGGAGAAGCCATCTAATACCATCACTTTGGCCATCAAATTTTAACACTTGCATTTTGAAGGAAATACGTTCAAACCATATCAGACAGAAATTATATGGCCAGCTCTATGGTTCCTCTACTTATGCTAACCATTATTTAAATAAGTAAAAGGCATGCTGGCTGGGTGCAGTGGCTCACATCTGTAATCCCAGCACTTTGGGAGGCTGAGGCAGGAGGATTGCTTGAGCCCAGAAGTTTGAGGCCAGCCTGGGCAACATAGCAAGACTCTGTCTCTACAAAATAAAAATGTTTAAACTAATTAGCCAAGTCTGTTGGCATATGTCTGTAGAAACAGCTACTTGGAAGGCTGAAGCAGGAGGATTGTTTGAGTCTAGGAGTTTGAGGCTGCAGTGAGCTATGACCACACCACTGCACTCCAGCCTGGGAGAAAAAGCGAGACCCCCAACTCTAAAAAAAAAAAAAAAAAAGAGGATGGTGACCTTATATAGGAGATAGATGGTGGAAGGCATTCCAGAGAAGGCAAGCAGTGAGTAGATGTTGCAGGTCCATTCTCAGCCCTGAGACAGGAGGCCCATCAAGTACTTTAGCTGGAATGCATTGTAAAGAAGAGAAAAAGAAGCTGAGAGCTTCTGTGCTGTCCTTGTGGGCCTGAGCTGTAGTTTTGTCTTTCTTTCCACAGCAACGGGGAAGGTGTTGCATGGTCTTCAGCAGCTGGGCAATGTTAGCAGGAGTGCCCCCCACTTTCAAGTAGGCCTTCACCTCCAAATGGCCTCCACCTCCAAGTTAGTCTCCAACTTCTAAATTGGCCTCCACCTCCAAGTTAGCCTCCAGTTTCCCAGTTGGACTCTACCTCCTAGTTGGCCTCCACATCCAACTTGGACTCAACTTCCAAAGTGGCCTCCACCTCCAAGTTAGCCTCCCACCTCCAAATTGACCTCACCTCCATGTTAGCCTCCACCTTGAAATTAGCCTCCAATCTCCTAACTGGACTCTAGCCTCCTAGCCGGCCTCCAACCTACATGTTGGCCTCCACATCCAACTTGGACTCCAACCTCCAAATTGGCCTCCACCTCCAAGTTAGCCTCCACCTTGAAATTAGCCTCCAATCTCCTAACTGGACTCTAGCCTCCTAGCCGGCCTCCAACCTACATGTTGGCCTCCACATCCAACTTGGACTCCAACCTCCAAATTGGCCTCCACCTCCAAGTTAGCCTCCACCTTGAAATTAGCCTCCAGTCTCCTAACTGGACTCTAGCCTCCTAGCCGGCCTCCAACCTACATGTTGGCCTCCACATCCAACTTGGACTCCAACCTCCAAATTGGCCTCCACCTCCAAGTTAGCCTCCACCTTGAAATTAGCCTCCAATCTCCTAACTGGACTCTAGCCTCCTAGCCGGCCTCCAACCTACATGTTGGCCTCCACACCCAACTTGGACTCAACTTCCAAAGTGGCCTCCACCTCCAAGTTAGCCTCCCACCTCCAAATTGACCTCACCTCCAAGTTAGCCTCCACCTTGAAATTAGCCTCCAATCTCCTAACTGGACTCTACCTCCTAGCTGGCCTCCAACCTACATGTTGGCCTCCACACCCAACTTGGACTCAACTTCCAAAGTGGCCTCCACCTCCAAGTTAGCCTCCCACCTCCAAATTGACCTCACCTCCATGTTAGCCTCCACCTTGAAATTAGCCTCCAATCTCCTAACTGGACTCTAGCCTCCTAGCTGGCCTCCAACCTACATGTTGGCCTCCACATCCAACTTGGACTGCAACCTCCAAATTGGCCTCCACCTCCAAGTTAGCCTCCACCTTCAAGTTAGCCTCCAGTCTCCCAACTGGACTGTACCTCCTAGTTGGCCTCCAACCTACATGTTGACCTCCACTTCCAACTTGGACTCCAACCTCCAAACTGGCCTCCACCTTCAAGTTAGCCTCCAACCTCCAAACTGGCCTCCACCTGCAAGTTAGCTAATTTACCAACTGGGAGATTATCAATCTGCTTATTATATCAATCTGCTTATTATATCTTATTATGCCTCCAAGTTGGCCTCCACCATCAAGTTCACCTTCACTTCCACATTGGCCTCCACCGCCAAGTTGAGTGGCCTCCACCTCCAAGTGGGCCTCGACCTCCAAGCTGGCTCTAACCTCCAAGTTGGCCTTCACCTCCAAGATGACCTCCAACCATCCAAATTGACCTCCAACCTCCAAGTTGACCTCCACCTTCAAGTTGGTCTGAACATGCTTTGGAGAATATATCAATGGATGTATATGAAAGTAGCGTGACCAGTGGAGAAGTTGGTGTGGCCACTTGGACGTGATTGATGGACAGGGCT
Organism: Pongo pygmaeus; assembly: GCF_028885625.2. Lineage (NCBI taxonomy): Eukaryota > Metazoa > Chordata > Mammalia > Primates > Hominidae > Pongo > Pongo pygmaeus. The sequence continues at coordinate 813,851 of NC_072396.2, forward strand.
CCAATGGTTCATCAACCCGAGGCTCCTTTCCTTAGAAACCACACTGACTCAACAGACCAGAGACCACATCTGAAGTCTACAGAAGAGCTGATAGCAGGCTCTGTCTGAGATAAACTACTGTCTCAATTTCTCCCCATGTCCACCCGGTTCTGATCATGGTGCCTGGGTAAATGTAGCCTGCCCTGTGTTTGTCTATTGTCTGAACAATTTCCAAATCACTGCCTCATCTGTAGCTCATTCTCCAAGGTCACTAACCTGTGTCCTGACTGTCCACAAGGAAGGAGTGAGATTTCTCTTTCAGTCCTTGCTCCGTCCTCAAAGCTTGGGCACCTCGTCATATGAACTTTCCCTTTGATGGTCTTTTTGTTTCTTGCACTTCAAATCTGGCGGCCCAGGAAGTGTGGGCTTTGTCCTAGGCACCGATTGTCACATGCCTTCTCCACGCTTAGTACGGGGTTTTTGTACAATTAACCAGGTTTCTCTGATTCCTTCATTCTTTGCACCTTGGAAAAACTGCATGAACACAATCTTATCTGTTCCCAATCTTAACTGTTCTTTGATTCTCTCAAGCTCCTGCATCATTACCTATCTGGCCTGTGGATTTAGCTCCTTGTCTGATTGCTTTGTGTTATTTTTCTTACAGTTGCCTTTTCCATCTGCCCCAAAGACTCAACTCATGAAAGCAAGACGATGAAGAGGGAGACGGATTAGGGCAGAGGCCGGGCAGAGAGGCGGGAGACGTGGGCTTGTTCTAAACAAGGTGTGAGATCTGCTGTAGAAGCCAACTTACCAGGGGGTTTAGGCAATACAGCCAAGCCAGCCAAGATCTCCGGGGCTGTCCTGGGAGTGCTCCCAAACCCGAGGTTGGACTTGGGAGGTCTAGAGAGGAACACCACAGGCTCATGTTTCACTAGCCTGTTGGGACCACGGCTAATTCCACAGCCTCTTGGCTCCTTGGGAGGATATCACACCTCTCCTGGAACCCGAACCCTTGCGGCCCTCCCGTGATCCAGCGCCACCTCCCTAAGAACCTTTATAAGAAGAAGACATGAGGATCTTTGATCAGCTTCCTTCTTTTGCAGCTGAAAATATATTGAATGTCAGTAAAAGGTCTCATCTATTTTTATATATCTATCTCTGTCTGTCTATGTGTCTAGCTATCAACTATCTATCTATCTATCTATCTATCTACGTGTCAATCTATGTACTTATCTGTTTGTCTGTCTGTCTATCTATGTATCTATCTATCTATGTGTGCATCTATGTATCTATCTATCTATGTGTCTATTTATCTATCTGTGTATCGATCTATCTATCTGTCTGTCTGTCTATCTATGTGTCTATCTATCTATTGGTCTATCTATCTATCTGTGTATCTATCTATATATCTATCTATCATCTATCTATTTATCTACCTATTGATCTATCTATCTATCTGTCAATCTATGTATCTATTTGTCTATCTATCTATCTATCTCTCTATCTATCTGTTGGTCTATCTATCTATGTATCTATCAATCTATCCTTCTATCTATCCATCCATCTATCCATCTCCATCCATCTATCATATCAATTGATCTATCTATCCATCTATCCTATTGATGTATCAATCTATCCTCCATCTATCTGTCCATCTCTATGCATCTATCCTATCAACTTATCAGTCTATACTTCTATTTATCTATCTCTCTATGTATCTCCATTCATCTATCCAATTGATCTATCAATGTATTTTTCTATCTATCCATCTATCTATCTACCTACCTACCTGCCTATCTATTTTATCTAATCTATCTATCTGTCCATCTATCTACCCATCTATTATCTTTATCTATCTCTATCTATCATCCATCTTTCTATGTCTTTATCTAGCTCTCTATCGATCTCTATCTATCTATCTCTTTCTCTATCTGTATCTACCCATCCATTCTTCTGTCTGTTCGTCTGTCCGTCCATCTGTCTGTCTATCTATCTATCTCTGTCTCTATCTATCTGTCTATCTATCTATCTATCCATTCTTCTGTCCGTTCGTGTGTCTGTCCATCTGTCTATCTATCCGTCTATCTATCATCTATCTGTCCATCCATCCATCCATCTATCCATCCATCCACCCATTCATCCATTCACCTATCCATCTATCCATCCGTCCATCCATCCATCCGTCTATCTTATGCATCACAGCTGGACCATGCAGAAGACAGAGGGCTGAGGAATGGGAGCTTCTGGTGAGGTCTGTGGGTGCAGCCATGAACCCCTCCAGTTAATGTGACTGTATTGGGGAGAACCGGCACCATTGAGGGGGAAGTTGTAGCTGTGAAGAGAACAGGACCCAGTGATTGTTGTTGAAGACCATCTGTGCACGATCTGAGGCAGAGCTGGAACACGCAGGTGACGAGTTCCTCACTGAAGGTCAATTTGGACCATCCCAAGAGTCCCCTTGGTAGCACAGAGAGATACTGATCTCCCACAGCAGGTACAAAGAAAGTAAAAGACCAGGAACAAAGTGTGCTGGGACTGTCTGATGTCAAACCCCAGCTAACGGGCAGTATCAGGACATGATGGACACCACCTCAAGACATGGGATGGGGTGTCCTGGTATCTGTACCTTTGAGAGCTTTATTTTATTTTATTTTATTTTATTTATTTTATTTTATTTTATATTTTATTTTATTTTATTTTATTTATTTTTTTATTTTATTTATTTTATTTTATTTTTTGAGACAGAGTCTCACTCTGTCACCCAGGCTGGAGTGCAGTGGCGCAAACTCAGCTCACTGCAACCTCCACCTCCTGGGTGACAGGCCCCACCGAGTAGCTGGGATGACAGGCATGAGCCACCATGCCCAGTCCCAGCTTGGATTCTGAACCCTTCAACACAGACTCTTTCTGAGAAAAAACAGGCCAGGCACAGTGGCTCACGCCTGTCATCCCAGCACTTTGGGAGGCTGAGGCTGGTGGATTATCTGAGGTCAGGAATTTGAGATCAGCCTGGCCAACATGGAGAAACCCCATCTCTACTAAAAATACAAAAATTAGTCAGGCATGGTGACGGGCGCTTGTAATCCCAACTACTCGGGAGGCTGAGACAGGAGAATCACTTTAACCCGAGAGGCAGAGGTTGCAGTGAGCCAAGATCACACCACTGCACTCCAGCCTGGGTGACAGAGCAAGACTCTGCCTAAAAAAATTAAAAAATTAAAAGGAAATAAATAAATATGAAGTTGGCAACTAAAAAAAATCAAACTTGGCCAGGTGCGGTGGCTCACGCCTGTAATCCCAGCACTTTGGGAGGCCGAGGTGGGCAGATCACAAGGTCAGGAGATCGAGACCATCCTGGCTAACACAGTGAAACCCCATGTCTACTAAAAATACAAAAAATTAGCCAGGCGGGGTGGCAGGCACCAGTAGTCTCAGCTACTCAGGAGGCTGAGGCAGGAGAATGGCCTGAACCCGGGAGGCGGAGCTTGCATTGAGCTGAGACCCCACCACTGCACTCCAGCCTGGGTGACAGAGCGAGACTCTATCTCAAAAAAAAAAAAAAAAGAAAAAATCAAACTTTACTAGATAGGAGAACTGCTCACAAAACAGAAAAAAACCTACAAATCACATTTTCTAATTATAAAAATACGATCATTTACATGAAAATGCTCCGTCTTACCAATAAGAAAGCTTATTAGTTAAAAGAAAAGAAACTGCATGTCTGTATATGCACATATGTATGCGGGCATGTGTGTCTGTACGTGTGTACATATGCAGTTGCCTTCCTCCACCAAAAGGTAAACTTTTTTTTTTTTTGGAGACGGAGTCTTGCTCTGTCGCCCAGGCTGGCGTGCGGTGGCACGATCTCGGTTCACTGCAACCTCCGCCTTCCGGGTTCAAGCAATTCTCCTGCCTCAGCCTCCCGAGTAGCTGGGATTACAGGCACCCACCACCTCTGGCTAATTTTTTGTATTTTCAGTAGAGATGGGGTTTCCCCATGTTGGCCAGGCTGGTCTCAAACTACCGACCTCAGGTGATCCGCCCACTTCAGCCTCCCAAAGTGCTGAGATTACAGGTGTGAGCCACCGCACCTGGCCTAAACTTTTTTTTTATTGGGATAAAATTCGCATAGCATGAAATTCCCCTTAACTATCTTGCAGAGAACAGCTCAATGGTATTTAACACTTTCACCATGCTGTGAAACCATCAGTCTATTTCCTTCTAGAACACTCTCTTCAACCCAAGGAGATCCTGCACCCATTATCACTCATGCCCGTTTCCTCTCCCCACACTAAGTCTCTTGAAATTTGTGACTTTGTGTGTCTTTCCTCCACAACGACCATTCTCCTTAAGTTTTAAAAAGCCATTTGCCCTCTCTTCTTTCTTTTTTTTTTTTTCTGAGACAGAGTCTCGCTCTGTTGCCCAGGCTGGAGTACAGTGGTGTGATCTCAGCTCGCTGCAACCTCTGTCTCCCGGGTTCACGCCATTCTCCTGCCTCAGCCTCCTGAGTAGCTGGGACTACAGGCGCACACAACCACGCCCAGCTAATGTTTGTATTTTTAGTAGAGACGGTGTTTCACTATGTTGGCCAGGATGGTCTTGATCTCTTGACCTCATGATCCACCCGCCTCGGCCTCCCAAAGTGCTGGGATTACAGGCATGAGCCACCGCGCCCCGCCCCCTCGCTTCTTTAATAAGACCCTGATTTCCTTTACAGGATCCTGCCCCAACCCAGGGGATGAACCAGGCAGGTCAATCTGTTCCCCATTTCTGCTGGCCAAGCTTCAGACTTGATAAAGTGTGTGGGACAAGCAAGGCAAAAGAGGAACATGGAAAAAACTATCTTTGCCTATGCCCTCCCTTTCTGCTAAGAATGCTGTCTTGAGGATGTGATGTCTGGAGCTTCAGCAGCCACTTTGTGACTATGAGAAAACTCTGCTGTGCCCATGCCTTTCCTTCCTACCAGGAATGCTCTCTTGAGGGTGTGATGTCCAGAGCTTCAGCAGCCACTTTGTGAGTATGAGAAAACTCTGCCATGCCCATGCCCTCACTTCCTGCTAGGAATGCTCTTTTGAGGGCAGGACATTCAGAGCTCCAGCAGCTGCTTTGTGGCTATGAGGCACACTATCAGACTGTGAGGCGTTACCATGCAGGAGGATGTCATTACCCGTTCTTTATTTGCATTACTGTTCTTTTATTTGCATTACCTGTTCTTTATTTGCATTACTGTTCTTTTATTTGCATTACCTGTTCTTTATTTGCATTACTGTTCTTTTATTTGCATTACCTGTTCTTTATTTGCATTACTGTTCTTTCATTTGCATTACTTGTTCTTTATTTGCATTACTGTTCTTTTATTTGCATTACCTGTTCTTTATTTGCACTACTCTCTGTTCTTTATTTGCACAAACGGCCTAGATTTCTCTGCCTGCATCACTGCAGCAAACACTCTATGGGACTTTGGCAAGAGCAAGAAATATTCTCACTTCACGTCTCCTCAATGCCTCCCAGCCATTTGTGCTGCTGTGATGATAGGTCTGTGGTAAGGAATATTCCTTCTCCCCAGGCTGCAGCAGGTACCTGGAACAGGCATTCCTCGTAGTACTTCTGTTTGGTACTTTTCATCTCTAGGAAAGGAGTGGGAAAATCGCCTGCCTAAGTGTAGCCATACAGAGTAGCTAATGAAGTTCATGCATGAGGGCGTATGGGTCATCAAGCCCCTTTTAAGATTTACATTCCTCCAACTTCTTCTAAAGAACAGCATACTGGCCAGGTGCAGCAGCTCACGCCTGTAATCCCAGCACTTTGGGAGGACAAGGCAGGCAGATCACCTGAGGTCAGGAGTTTGAGACCAGCCTGGCCAACATGGTAAAACCCTGTCTGTACTAAAAACACAAAAATTAGCCAGGTGTGGTGGCACGTACCTGTAGACCCAGCTACTTGGGAGGCTGAGGCAGGAGAATCGCTTGAACCCGGGAGGCAGAGGTTGCAGTGAGCCAACATCTTGCCACTGCACCCCAGCCTGGGTGACAGAGAAAGACTCCATCTCAAAAAAAAAAAAAAAAATAGAAACAAATAAGAAAGAAAGAATGAAAGAAAAGAAAGGAAGAAAGAAAGAAAGAAAAGAAGAAAGAAAGAAAGACGAAAGAAAGAAGGACGAAAGAAAGAAAGAAAGAAGAAAGAAAGAAAGAAAAAAGAAAAGAAAGAAAGAAAGAAAAGAAAAGAAAGAAAGGGAGGGAAAAAAAACACAAAATACCTCCTGCATTCATTTGTTCCAGCGCCAGGCACAATGAGGTGCTGTTAAAATCCTAAGTTATTTCTCTTCCAGCAAAGAAGAGATGCCGACTTATGTTTTATTAGGTAGCTCATAAATTACCTTTACTTAGGCGACCACAATGCTGACATCTCATGTGCATTCTTGTCTAGACCAGCGCCTCTTTTCCTTCCAATTTCTGTAAGGGGGTCTTTTTTTTTTCCAATGTGCATCGGCCAGCTACCCACTTAAGCAGCTTCTCAGAAACCCTTTCAAGTTCTGAAGCGTCTGCTAATAACACGGGCTTCCATCGAGGCTGTGTCTCCAATCATTCTTTCCAAAGCAACCATCTTCCTTCTGCTCCCATAACATATGTTTGTAATCATGTAACACTCTCAGCCTGTTGCAGCAGCCCGTCGTCTCTGCAACCCAGAGCTGCTCTTCTGAACGCTGTCCAATGTCATTTATGCCGGATTTTAAATGCATTTTTCCTCTAGCACTCTTGGCTGTTTTAGGATCTCTCTCTCTCTCTCTGTTTTTTTCACCTTGTACATGATTTCCTTTGTTTTATGCATGTTGGAAACTCAGACCTTTTTGCAAGAATTCCATTTACCAAGATGCAGACAGCAATCATAAAAGATGACGCTGGCTTTCAGAATGGAAAAAAAATATTACAAAAGAATTCTTTGACATTTAGCCATGTCATGACTGATTTTTTTAAATGCAATCATTTCCCATTTGTCTTTAACGCTAGCATTTTTACAAGTGGGTTTAAATATTTGATAGATTTATATTTTAAACCTTTTAGCCCGGGTGCGGTGGCTCACGCCTGTCATCCCACCACTTTGGGAGGCCGAGGTGAGTGGATCACCTGAGGTCACGAGTTCAAGACCATCCTAGCCAACATGGTGAAACCCTGTCTCTACTAAAAATACAAAAATTAGCCAGGTGTGGTGGTGGGCACCTGTAATCCCAGCTACTCAGGAGGCTGAGGCAGGAGGATCACTTGAGCCTGGGAGGCAGAGGTTGCACTGAGCCAACATCTTGCCACTGCACCCCAACCTGGGCGACAGAGAAAGACTTCATCTCAAAAAAAAAGAAAGAGAAAGAAAGAAAGAAAAGAAAGGAAGGAAGGAAGGAAAAGAAAGAAAGAAAGAGAAAGAAAGAAGAAAGAACGAAAGAAAAAGAAAGGAAGGAATGGAAAGAAAAAAAAAAACCAGCATACCTCCTGCATTCATTTGTTTAAGTGCAAGGCACAATGAGGTGGTGTTCAAATCCTAAGAGCCGAGATCATGCCACTGCACCCCAGCCTGGGCGACAGAGAAAGACTCCATCTCAAAAGAAAGAAAAGAAAGAAAGAAACGAAAGAAAGAAAGAAACGAAAGAAAGAAAGAAAGAAAGAAAGAAAGAGAAAGAAAGAGAGAAAGAAAGAAAGAAAGAAACAAAGAAAGAAAGAAAGAAGGATAGAAAGAAAGGAAGGACAAAGAGAAAGAAAGAGAAAGAAAGAAAGAAGGAAAGAAAGAAGAAAGAAAGAAAAAAAACCCAGCATATCTCATGCATTCATTTGTTCCAGCACCAGGCACAATGAGGTGCTGTTCAAATCCTAAGAGCCGAGATCATGCCACTGCACCCCAGCCTGGGCGACAGAGAAAGACTCCATCTTAAAAAAAAAAAAAAAGAAAGAGAAAGAAAGAAAGGAAAGAAGGAGAAAGAAAGAAAGAGAGAGAGAACAAAGAAAGAAAGAGAGAAAGAAGAAAGAAGAAGAAAGAAGAGAGAAAGAAAGAAAGAAAGAAAGAAAGAAAGAAAGAAGAAAGAAAGAAAGAAAGAAAGAAAGAAAGAAAGAAAGAAAGAAAGAAAGAAAGAAAGAAAGAAAAGAAACAAGAAAGGAAGAAAAAAAAACCCAGCATACCTCCTGCATTCATTTGTTCCAGCGCCAGGCACAGTGAGGTGCTGTTCAACTCCTAAGAGCCGAGATCATGCCACTGGGTAACAGAGAAAGACTCCATCTCAAATAAATAAATACATAAATGAATAAAATAAACTACTCTCCTATTGACTTTGACTAGTCTACGTCTTTCTGGGTAGTGCCTTCACTCCTGTCTGACCCTTAGTGAACACCTCTAGGAATCTGTAATCAATATATTTGTAATGAATCACCATCAGCTGTCCACGGTCCCAATGATTCCCATTGAATTTACCTCCAAGGGTGAAGATGCCCCTGTTTTCTGAGGGATCTCTTCCTCCTTGTGCCTTCTGCACCAAAGCAAAATGTCCAATCTCAATGCCGGGGCTGGGATCATTGATGATTATCACGTGGATTTCTCACATAGACTGTGGGTTGCATTTTTCTAAAATACATGATCCAACAGCGTTTAAGGTCACTGTCACTGCCCCTAAACACACAGAGCGAGGCGCAGAACACAGGATCGAATGCACATACGTGCACACACACACACACGCACTTCTTTTCCCAACTACATGAGAAAAATCATTCGGTGCTTATCAAAAATGACTCTCCGGCCGGGCGCGGTGGCTCATGCCTGCAATCCCAGCACTTTGGGAGGCCGAGGCAGGCGGATCACCTGAGGTCAGGAGTTCGAGACCAGCCTGGTCAACATGGTGAAACCCCCGTCTCTACTAATAATACAAAAATTAGCTGGGCGTGGTGGTGGGTGCCTGTAATCCCAGCTACTTGGGAGGCTGAGGCAGGAGAATCACTTGAACCCAGGAGGCGGAGGTTGCAGTGAGCTGAGATGCTCAGATCTTTTAAGATATCTTTTTGGCTGGGTGTGGTGGCTCACGGCTGTAATCGCAGCACTTTGGGAGGCTGAGGCAGGTGGATCACCTGAGATCAGGAGTTTGAGACCAGCCTGGTCAACATGGCGAAACTCCTTCTCTACTAAAAATACAAAAATTAGCCGGGCGTGGTGGCTGGTGCCTATAATCCCAGCTACTTGGGAGACTGAGGCAGGAGAATCGCTTGAACCCGGGAGGCCGAGGCTGCAGTGAGCTGAGATCATGCCACTGCAATCCAGCCTGGGAGACACAGCGAGACTCTATCTCAAAAAAAAAAAAAAAAAAGGAAAAGAAAAACAAAGGAAGGTGTGGTTATGGGAGAGCAGCCTAAACATTGAGGGGAACATCCTAAATCCCAGCAGCAAGGGAAGAAACGCCAGGTGACAGGGCTTTTTTCTGCACAGAAGTAACTGATGTCTGACTCCATTTCTATGAAACGTGCTCAACAGGCAAATCCACAGACAGGAAGTGAATTTGTGACTCTCAGAAGTTGGGGAGGGGGATGTGGAGTGACTGCTTGATGGGAATGGGGGTTTCCTTTTAAAGGGAATGAAGATTTTCTCAAACTACATAGAACTGGTGGTTGTACAGCACGGTGAATGTACTAAATGCCCCGTTCGTATAATTTAAAATAACTAACTTGATGTAATTTTTTTTTTTTTTTTTGAGACAGAATCTTGCTCTGTCACCCAGGCTGGAGTGCAATGGTGCGATCTTGGCTCACTACAAGCTCCGCCTCCCGGATTCAAGCGGTTCTCCTGCCTCAGCTTCCCAAGTAGCTGGGATTACAGGCACCTGCCCCCACACCAGTATTTTTAGCAGAGATGGGGTTTCTCCATGTTGGCCAGGCTGGTCTCGAACTCCTGACCTCAAGTGATCCACCCACCTCGGCCTCCCAAAGTGCTGGGATGACAGGCGTGAGCCACTGTGCCCGGCTATGTGATGTGTGCAAGTTTTTATTTGATAATTGTGAGTATTTCACACAAACGTGGGAGTACGGGGTATGCAACAAGCTTTTTAAAAAACAGAGGTATGTGATGTGAATCTTACCTCTATTTTTAAAAAAGCTTGTCACATGTCTCACACTCACAAGTTTGTGTAAAATAGTCACAATTATCAAATAAAAACTTGTACAGGGATATTCATAGCAGTGGTATTCACAGTAGCCAAAAAGTAGAAACAGCCCTACTGCCCATTTATGAATAAATGGGTAAACACAATGTGGCTCATCCATGCAATGCAATATGATAATCGAATATTATGCAGCCAGGAAAAGGAAGAAGGCTCTAACAAAAGGCTGCAACATGAATGCATTTTTGGAAACAGCCCTACTGCCCATCTATAAAGGAATGGATAAACACAGCATAGCTCATCTATGCAATGCAATATTATAATAGAATATTACGCAGCCTGGAAAAGGAAGAAGTCTCTAACAAAAGGCTGCAACATGAATGCATTTTTGCAACAGCCCTACTGACCTTCTATGAAGGAATGATAAACACGATGTGGTTCATCCATGCAATGGAATATTATGCAGCCTTGAAAAGGAACAAGGCTCTGACAAAAGCTGCAACAGGAATGAATCTTTGGAACAGCCCTACTGCCCATCTATGAAAGAATGGATAAACACAGCATGGTTCATCACTGTGATGCAATATTATAATGGAATATTATGCAGCCTGGAAAAGGAACAAGGCTCTGACAAAAGGCTGCAACATAAATGCATTTTTAGAAACAGCACTACTGCTCATCTATGAAGGAATGATAAACACAATATGGTTCATCCATGCAATGCAATATTATAGTGGAATATTATGCAGGCTGGAAAAGGAACAAGGCTCTGACAAAAGCAGCAACATGAATGAATTTTGGAAACAGCCCTACTGCTCATCTATGAAGGAAAGGATAAACACAACATGGTTCATCAACGCAATGGAATATTATGCCACCTGGAAAAGGAATGAGGCTCTGACAAAGGCTGCAACATGAATGAATTTTGGAAACAGCCCAATGCCCATCTGTGAATGAATGGATAAACAACACGTGGTTCATCCATGCAGTGCAATATTATAATGGAATATTATGCAGTCTGGAAAAGGAACAAGGCTCTGACAAAGGCTGCAATGTGAATGAATTTTTGGAAACAGCCCTGCTGCCCATCTATGAAGGAATGACAAACACACCATCATTTATCCATGCAATGGAATATTATGCAGTCTGGAAAAGGAACAATGTTCTGACAAAAGCAGTAACATGAATGAATTTTGGAAACAGCCCTACTGCCCATCTATGAAAGAATGATAAACACGATGTGGTTCATCCATGCAATATTATAGTGGAATATTATGCAGCCTGGAACAGGAACAAGGCTCTGACAAAAGACTGTATCATGAATGAATTTTTGGAAACAGTCCTACTGCTCATCTATGAATGAATGATAAACACAATGTGGTTCATCCATGCAATGCAATATTATAATGGAATATTATGCAGCTGGAACAGGAACAAGGCTCTGACAAAGGCTGCAATGTGAATGAATTTTTGGAAATAACCCTAATGCTCATCCATGAAGGAATGATAAACACAGCATCATTTATCCATGCAATGGAATATTATGCAGTCTGGAAAAGGAATAAGGCTCTGACAAAAGGCTGCAACATGAATGAATTTTGGAAACAGCCCTACTGCCCATCTATGAATGAATGGATAAACACCACATGATTCATCCACGCAATGCAATATTATAATGGACTATTATGCAGCCTGGAACAGGAACAAGGCTCTGACAAAGGTTGCAATGTAAATGAATTGTTGGAAACAGCCCTACTGCCCACCTATGAAGGAATGATAAACACAGCGTTGTTTATCCATGCAATGGAATATTTACGCAGTCTGGAAAAGGAACAATGTTCTGACAAAGGCTGTAACATGAATGAATTTTGGAAACAGCCCTACTGCCCATCTATGAAAGAATGATAAACACAATGTGGTTCATCCATGCAATGCAATATCATAATGAGATATTATGCAGCCTGGAACAAGAACGAGGCTCTGACAAAGGCTGCAATGTGAACGAATTTTTGGAAATAGCCCTAATGCTCATCTATGAAGGAGTGATAAACACAGCATCCTTTATCCATGCAATGGAATATTATGCAGTCTAGAAAAGGAATAAGGCTCTGACAAAAGACTGCAATATATATGAATTTTGGAAACAGCCCTACTGCCCATCTATAAAGGAATGGATAAACACAGCATAGTTCATCTATGCAATGCAATATTATAATGGAATATTACATAGCCTGGAACAGGAACAAGGCTCTGACAAAGGCTGCAACGTGAATGAATTTTTGGAAACAGCCCTACTGCCCATCTATGAAGGAATGATAAACACAATGTGATTCCTCCATGCAATGGAATATTATGCAGCCTGGAAAAGGAACAAGGCTCTGACAAAAGCTGCAACATGAAAGAATTTTTGGAACAACCCGAACAACCCGACTGCCCATCTATGAATGAATGGATAGACATAGCATGGTTCATCCATGCAATGGAATATTATAATGGAATATTATGCAGCCTTGAAAAGGAACGAGGCTCTGACAGAAGACCACAACATGAATGAATTTTGGAAACAGCCCTACTGCCCATCTATGAAGGAATGGATAAATAAAGCATAGTTCATCCATGCAGTGGAATATTATGCAGCCAAAAAAAAGAACAAGGCTCTGACAAAGGCTGCAATGTGAATGAATTTTTGGAAAGAGCCCTATTGTCCATCTTTGAATGAATGATAAACACAGTATGGTTTATCCATGCAATGGAATATTATGCAGCCTTGAAAAGGAGCAAGGCTCTGACAAAGGCAGAGACAGGTTGCAATGTGAATGAATTTTTGGAAACAGCCCTACTGCACATCTAAGAATGAATGATACACACAATGTGGTTCATCCATGCAATGCAATATTATAATGGAATATTATGCAGCCTTGAAAAGGAAGGAGGCTCTGACAAAGACTGCAACGTGCATGAATTTTTGGAAACAGCCCTACTGCCCATCTATGAAGGAATGATAAACACAGTGTGATTCCTCCATGCAATGGAATATTATGCAGCCTGGAAAAGGAACAAGGCTCTGACAAAAACTGCCATGTGAATGAATTTTTGGAAACCGCCTTACTGCCCATCTATGAAATTATGATAAACACAATGCAGTTCATCCAGGCAATGCAATATTATAATGGAATATTATGCAGCCTAGAACAGGAACAAGGCTCTGACAAAAGACTGTATCATGAATGAATTTTTGGAAACAGCCCTACTGCCCATGTATGAATGAATGATAAACACAATGTGGTTCATCCACGCAATGCAATATTATAATGGAATATTATGCAGCCTGGAACAGGAACAAGGCTCTGACAAAGGCTGCAACGTGAATGAATTTTTGGAAATAGCCCTACTGCTCATCTATGAAGGAATGATAAATACGGCATGGTTCATCCATGCAATGGAGTATTATGCAGCCTTGAAAAGGAACAAGGCTCTGACAAAATCTGCAACATGAATGAATTTTTGGAACAGCCCTACTGTCCGTCTATGAAAGAATGATAAACACAGTATGGTTCATTCATGCAATGCAATATTATAATGGAATATTATGCAGCCTGGAAAAGGAACAAGGCTCTGACAAAAACTGCAATGTGAATGAATTTTTGGAAAGAGCCCTACTGCCCATCTATGAAAGAATGATAAACACAATATGGTTCATCCAGGCAATGCAATATTATGATGGAATATTATGCAGCCTGGAAAAGGAACAAGGCTCTGACAAAGGCGGTAACATGAATGAATTTTTGGAAATAGCCCTACTGCCCATCTATGAAGGAATGACAAACACACCGTCGTTTATCCATGCAGTGGAATATTATGCAGTCTAGAAAAGTAACAATATTTTGACAAAGGCTGTAACATGAATGAATTTTGGAAACAGCCCTACTGCCCATCTATGAAAGAATGATAAACACCATGTGATTCATCCATGCAATGCAATATTATAATGGAATATTATGCAGCCTGGAAAATGAAGAAGGCTCTGACAAAAGGCTGCAATGTGAATGAATTTTTGGAAACAGCCCTACTGCCCACCTATGAATGAATGATAAACACAGTGTTGTTCATCTGTGCAATGCAATCCTATAATGGAATATTATGCAGCCTGGAAAAGGAATGAGACTATGACAAAGGCTGCAATGTGAATGAATTTTGGAAACAGCCCTACTGCCCATCTGTGAATGAATGGATAAACATCACGTGATTCATTCGTGCAATGCAATATTATAATGGAATATTATGCAGCCTTGAAAAGGAACAAGGCTCTGACAAAAGGCTGCAATGTTGATGAATTTTGGAAACAGCTCTACTGTCCATCCATGAAGGAATGGAGAAACACAGCATAGTTCATCCATGCAATGGAATATTATAATGGAATATTACACAGCCTGGAAAAGGAACAAGGCTCTGACAAAGACTGCAACGTGAATGAACCTTGAGGACATCATGCTCAGGGAGAAAAGCCAGGCACAAACACAAAAGCACACGTAGTGTATGATTCCCTTTCAATGAAACGTGCTGAACAGGTAAACTCCTAGAGAAAGATAGTGGATTTGTGGGTGCCAGGGCCTGGGAAGGAGAAATGGAAGTGACTGTTTAATGCGTACAGGGTGCGCTTTTGGGGGTGATGAGAAATTTCTGGACCTTGAGATTGGTGATGGTTGTACAACATTGTGAATGCACTAAATATCACTGACTCATTGAGTTTAAAACGGTTATAATGCTGAATTTTATATATTTGTATTTTGTCATCATAAAAAAGAGTGTACATTCTGAATTTTCTTTTTTAACAGGTGAGAGGTTGGGTAAAGAATCTTCCAGAATGGACGGACATGGTGACTCACCCCTGAAATCCCAGTACTTTGGGAAGTCAAGGTGGGCAGATCACCTGATGTCAGAAGTTCGAAACTAGCCTGGCCAACATGGCGAAACCCCGTCTCTGCTAAATATACAAAAAAATTAGCCGGGTGTGGTGGTGCACGCCTTAATCCCAGCTACTTGGGAGGCTAAGGCAGCAGAATTGCTTGAACCTGGGAGGCAGAGGTTGCAGTGAGCTGAGATTGTGCCACCGCACTCCAACCTGGAGGATGGAGCAAAAACTCTGTCTAAAAAAAAAAAAAAAAAAAAAAAACAACTTCCAGAATGCTTGCCTTCTCCACACGCTATGTCACTTTTGCTGGTTGACCTAGAATCCATCTTTTTTTTTTCTTTTTTTTTTTTTTTTCTCGAATGCAATCCAAACATACAAGCTGAAGCTGGCCACAATCGCCACTTATAAAGCGTGATTGGTGTAATAGAGTTGAACTTCCATTTTTACTTACTTATTTTCATCATACCCAGAACGATTTATGTGGTTTCACACTTAGATGTCCAAAGGGTGCCGGCATTAAAGTGGTTTGTGCTGAATGCCGTTGTAATTCGGAGGGGTTGGGGGCATCCACTGGCGTAATTGATACTCTAACCCGTAATTGGCACTCTAACTTGAAACACATTTTATTTATAATTTTTATTTATTTATTTATTTATAAAATAAAATTTTATTTACACAGTGTGTTTCATTCACGTTGCTGTCTTTGTCGGGAACCTGTTCCTTTTCCAGGCTGCATAATATTCCATTATGAGTCCACGGTTTCTGTGAAGGTATCGCCCAAAAAGCCATAACAAAACAAAATGAAGTTCAGAGCCGTCATCACAGCCCGGAATGCTGGTGTTCACTTTGGCCCCATTAAGAGTCTAAGATGTTTTGGTGGGGAGCCCTGATATTCATTTCTGTGCTGCTGGAGACCTTGTAGAGAAATCTCAGCTTACCAAAGGCCAGAAGAGAAACGGCGGAAACGATTTGACATTCTCTGGCTGGGATGCCTGGAGAATTATCCAATGATCCAGAATCATGTGGGTAAAGAAGGAGTTTGGGAAACTTTTGCTGTTTTTGTTTGTTGTTTGTTTGTTTTTGAGACGGACTTTCACCCTGTCACCCAGGCTGGAGTGCAATGGTGTGATCTCGGCTCACTGCAAACTCCACCTCTGGGGTTCAAGAAATTCTCCTGCCTCAGCCTCCCGAGTAGCTGGGATTACAGGCGCACTCCACCAAGCCCGACTAATTTTTTTTTTTTTTTTGAGATGGAGTCTTGCTCTGTCTCTCAGGCTGGAGTGCAATGACACGATCTTGGCTCACTGCAACCTCCGCCTCCCGTGTTCAAGCCATTCCCCTGCCTCAGCCTCCGGAGTAGCTGGGACTACAGGCATGCGCTACTGCGCCCAGCTAATTTTTATATTTTTAGTAGAGATGGGGTTTCTCCATGTTGGCCAGGCTAATCTCGAACTCCTGACCTCAGGTGATCTGCCCGTCTCGGCCTCCTGAAGTGCTGGGATTACAGGCGTGAGCCCCTGCACCTGGCCCGGCTAATTTTTTTTTTTTTCTTTGAGACACAGTCTTTCTCTGTCGCCCAGGCTGGAATGCAGTGGCACAATCTCGGCGCACTGCAACCTCCGCCTCCAGGGTTCAAGCAATTCTCCTGCCTCAGCCTCCCGAGTAGCTGGGACTACAGGCACCCGCCACCACGCCTGGCTAATGTTTGTATTTTTAGTAGAGACGGGGTTTCACCATGTTGGCCAGGCTGGTCTCGAACTCCCGACCTCAGGTGATCCACCCACCTCAGCCTCCCAAAGTGCTGGAATGACAGGCGTGAGCCACCACGCCCGGCCGAGTCGGGGAAGGCTTTGACAAAAACGTCGCTTTTCCTGGGAGTTGGTGGCACCAAATGACTGTTGACAAATTCTGTCAGGGTGAAATTGAGCCAGTTGTCACCTTCGGTCACCAGCAAATAAGCCAGTGTGACAGTTGTCACATCTTCTGTAGGCCTTAGCTCAAAGCAAATGTGGCTTGGTGTTTTCCTGGCCTGGTACAAACCTGATCATCTCCCTGTAAACTCTGCCCTCCTCTTTGGGCCTGAAGCAGACCCTGTCCCTTGTCAAACCTCATAGCAGGCTGGGCGTGGCTGCTCACGCCTACGATCAAAGCACTTTGAGAGGCTGAGGCAGGAGGATTGCTTGAGACTTGAAGTTCAAGACCAGCCTAGGCAACACAGTGAGGTCCCGTCTCTACAAAAAATGAAAAAATAGCTGGGCATGGTGGTAAGTGCCTGTGGTTCCAGCTACTCGGGAGGCTGAGGGAGGAGAATCACTGGAGCCCAGGAGGTTGAGGCTGCAGTGAGCTGTGATAATGCTGCTGTACTCCAGCCTGGACAACAGAGCAAGACCCTGTTTTTCTTCCTCAAAACACACACACACACACACACACACACACACACACACACACAAACTCCTTAGGAATTATGGTTCACATATGATGTTTTTTTTTTTTTTGAGACAGAGTCTTGCTCTCTTCCCCAGGCTGGAGTGCAGTGGGGTGATCTCAGCTCACTGCAACCTCTGCTTCCCCAATTCAAGTGATTCTTCTGCCTCAGCCTCCCAAGTAGCTGGGATTACAGGCACCTCAGCTCACTGCAACCTCTGCTTCCCCAATTCAAGTGATTCTCCTGCCTCAGCCTCCCAAGTAGCTAGGACTAGAGGCATCTGATACCACGCCCGGCTAATTTTATATTTTTAGTAGAGACGGGGTTTCGCCATGTTGGCCGGGCTGGTCTCAAACTCCCGACCTCAAATGATCCACCCACCTCAGCCTCCCAAAGTGCTGGGATTATAGGTGTGAGCCACCCCACCCGGCATTTCTTTTGTAAGTATTTTAACGCTGGTTGGACTGAAGGGCGACTAGTCCATGGAGTCAAGGACGATCAGTACTTTCCTTTGGATTTTTTTACATTTTAATTTTAATTTGTGTAGATTTACGGGTTCCAGTTCCAGTTTTGCTCCACGGATATTGTGCGTGGCGAAGTCTCCGCCTTCAGCATCACCAAAGGTTTTGTTCAGTCCTCAAATCATTGATTCCAGGTACTGTTTAAAACCATTTTTTCAGGATAAATGTTAACTTGTTAAGTAAAGTAAGGCTAAGCAGGGAAAAAAAAGAAAAACACCTTTGGACTCAAAAGAGGCATGATATATTTTATATCGTGTTCTGCCTGATGGAGGGAAATAAATATTTCTGTGCTTATGCCTTGGAGGACCAGGTGAAGCCCCAGAGCAGACGCCCATCACTGTGTTAGAAGCTGTTTACTGAGGTCCTACTATGTGCAAAGCTCTGAGCGGCACGTTGTGAGGAAGAATGAATGATTTGACCTCTGAAAACTCATGTCCCTACTAGGCTAATCCAACACGGGACAGATACAGAAAGGAGATAACGGCCGGGCACGATAGCTCACACCTGTAATCCTAGCACTTTGGGAGGCCGAGGCAGGAGGATCATGAGGTCAGGAGTTCGACAGCAGCCTGGCCAACATGGAGAAACCCCATCTCTACTAAAAATGCAAAATTAGCTAGGCATGGTGGCGGGTGCCTGTAATACGAGCTACTGTGGAGGCTGAGGCAGGAAAATCACTTGAACCCAGGAGGTGAAGGTTGCAGTGAGCTGAGATCATGCCACTGCACTCCAGCCTGGGCAACAGAGCAAAACACTATCCCCCAAACGAAAACAGAAACAAATCAAACAAACAGAAACACAGGAGGGAGAGCTCAGCCTTATTTCTGCAAGGGTGACCAATGTGAGTCACGAGGGATCAGGTAAATGGGGTTTTGCAGACTGCATAGGAGTTTGCCAGGGAGATTTAGGAGAGTTTGTGGAAAGGGATCAATACTTGCAAATGCTTAGAGGTGTGGTTGTGGGCACCTTTAAGGAGAATAGCAGAAAGGGGGTTGTATGAAGACAGAATCAAAGGGAATGTTATTATTTCTCCCAACAAAGCAGGTACCCCCCAAATCAGGGCATTTTTCTTTATCGTTGTTCTTATTTTAATTTGTCCTCCCAGGCTCTGCCGTTAGGACTCTCGGCTCTTGAGCCTTAATTTTTGCCTTCACTTTTATCTTAATAGTTATATATATATTTAAGATGTTAGTTAGGTATTCTTAATACCCCAACACAATTTTATAGTTGATTTTTTTTCATGGGGGTTAGGTAGAG
The DNA here is from genome assembly GCF_028885625.2 of Pongo pygmaeus. Classification (NCBI taxonomy): domain Eukaryota; kingdom Metazoa; phylum Chordata; class Mammalia; order Primates; family Hominidae; genus Pongo; species Pongo pygmaeus. The sequence goes on from NC_072396.2 coordinate 833,065, forward strand.
GTCCCTTTTAACACTCTAATGCAATCTGTCCAACCGTCACCAATATATAAACAGAGACATTAAGAATAACGGACACCCATCGCTTCTCCCACCCCATCCAGCCCTCTGTGACGCTACCCACAACCCAAGGTGACTCTGTGTGGAGTTTGGTATCCTTCATTTTCTGAATTTCCTTTGATACTTCACTTTATTGCATTTCTCTATTTTAATTGTCTCTAACTTTATGAAAAGTGTATATCATGCTCTATGTAATTTTTTGAGACCAGCATTTCCCACTGAAAACGTCATTTCAAAGATCATCCATACTGGATTTCTGCTGCGTCTTCATTTTGGTGGCTCCGTAATATCCCAGTGGGTGAATATTCCACAACTTATGGATGCGTCCTTCTGCCTATGGGCATTAGGTTATTTCCTCGTAGAAACAGGAAATGGAAATAGGAATATTTCTATGGGGTATTTTGGGGCAGGGCTACTGTAAACATTTTTAGACATGTTACCTGACGGGCAAATCAAGACTGCCGTGAGACACCCTTTTCACACCAATATTGAAAGACAGGACTAGCTGGATTTCCTAGGCCAATTCGGAATTCCTAAGTCTAGGTGGGGAAGGTGATCGCACCCACCTTGTAACTCAGCTCACACCCAACCAAACGGGTAGCAAAGAGGGAGCTCACTAAAATACAAATTAGGCTAAAGGCAGGAGGTAAAGAAATAGTCAAATCATCTATCACCTGAGAGCACAGGGGGAGGGACAATTATTGGGATATAAACCCAGGTATTTGAGCCGGGAGGGGGCAACCCCCTTTGGGTCCCCTTCCATTGTATGAGAGCTCTGTTTTCAAGCTGTTAAATCTTGCAACTGCACACTCTTCTGGTGCATGTTTGTTCCGGCTCGAGCTGAGCTTTCGCTCGCCGTCCACCACTGCTGAACGCCGCCGTTGCAGACCCACCACTGACTTCCACCCCTCTGGATAGGGCAGGGTATCTGCTGTGCTTCTGATCCAGCAAGGCACCCCCTGCCACTCACAATCATTGTTCCTGCGTGGCTAAGTGCCCAGGTTTGTCCTAATGGAGCTGAACACCAGTTGCTGGGTTCCAGGGTTCTCTTCCGTGACCCATGGCTTCTAATAGAACTGCAACACTCACTGCATGGCCCAAGGTTCCATTCCTTGGAATCCATGAGGCCAAGAACCCCAGCTCAGAGAACAAAAGACTTGCCGCCATCTTGGGAGTGGCCGGCTGCCATCTTGGGAGTGGCCGGCCGCCATCTTGGGAGTGGCCCGCCCCCATCTTGGGAGTGGCCTGCCCCCATCTTGGGAGCTCTAAGACCAAAGACCTGCCCGTAACGATATGATTGGCAAAAATGTTAAAAATGAAGCATTCTGACGGTTGCAGATGTTGCCATAGGTGCCAGAGATTGGCTTTCCTCAACATTGTAGGGCGAAATGTCTGTCTCGACCACCATTTTGGAAAGGGGTTTGGCCTCATCTTAAAGTTGAGAAACACGGGTTCCCCAGCCCAGCAATTGTACTCTGGATGTGTCCCCAAGATGAACTCCAGCCTTTGGGTATTGTCAGAGGCACTGGAACCGGAACAACTTCGGCTTGAATAGGGGCTGGGTAAAATGAGGCTGAGACGTACTGGGCTGCATCCCCAGATGGATAAGTCATCCTAAGCTACAGGATGAGTTAGGAGGTTTGCACAAGACACAGGTCACAAAAACCTTGCTGATGAAACAGGTTGCAGTAAAGAAGCTGAATGAAACCCACCGAAACCAAGATGGCAATGAGAGTGACCTCTGGTTGTTCTCACTGCTACACTCCCACCAGCGCTAAGACAGTTTACAAATGCCACGGCAACGTCAGGAAATTACCCTATATGGTCTAAAAAGGGGAGCCATGAATTATCCACCCCTTGTTTAGCATAAATTCTTTCCTGGGGGCTCCAGGCGTCCTCCCTCTCTGGGGGGTCTGGAATGGCATCCCTGGGCTTGTGGCCGCATCACTCCAGTCTCTACCTCCACTCACAGGTTTTTGGGTTAGAATATGAAACATATCTTTTTGGGGATACATAGTTCAATCCACTTCAAATGTATCAAGTTCTCTCTGGAGGCTCTAGGGAGGATCCTTCCTGCCTCTCCCAGCTCCTAGGGGATCCAGAGTCCCTGAGCTTGTGGCTGCATCACTCCAGTCTCTGCCTCCGTCTCCAGGTGGCCTTCTCCTGTGTGTCTGTGTCTCCTCTTCTGTCTCTTGAAAAGACACTTGTCATTGCATTTAGGGCCTACCCTACTCTACTCCAGGATGATCTCATCTCAAGGCCCTTCACTTTATCACATCTACAGAGATCCTATTTCGAAATAAGTTCTCACTCCAGGTTCTGGGCTTTCAGATGTGGACAGATCTTTCTGGGGGCCACTGTTCAATCCAGTACAATTGTATCCAGTTCCCTCTAGAGGCTCTAGGGGAGGATCCTTCCTGCCTCTCCCAGCTCCTGGGGGATCCAGCATCCCTGGGCTTGTGGCCACATCACTCCAGTCTCTGCCTCCATCTCCATGTGGCCTCCTCCTCTGTGTCTGTGTCTCCTCTTCTGTCTCTTATGGGGACAGCTGTCATTGGATTTACAGTCCACCCTAATCCAATATGACCTCACCATAACTTGACTAAAACTGCGAAGAGTGTATTTCCAAAGAAGGTGATGATCAGAGATTCTGAGTGGATGCGAATTTTGGAGAGGACGCAGTTCCATCCTCTGCAGAGTGTCTTGTGCTGTCTCCAATGTCCTCATCTGCCGGAGACCCTGCGGGCGTTGAGCAAGGTGGTCCTCCTGCGTCACCACCTCCGGGGTCTTACCTTTCGCCAGGTGTGCCCACCTGGTGGCCGAATGGTGCAATGTGAAATGATCTTTGCTCTCCGCTCCCTCATCTCTCTCTCTCTGTGTCCCTCTCTCTCTCTCTCTCTCTGTTTCTCCAGCATGCTGGTCCTGTCCACACCACCTCATCCAGCTGGGTGGACCCCATTCTCATCCACTCAGCAAGGGAGGAAAGTGCTCACGTGAAAACAGGTGAGGATGTGAAGAGGGGCTTCGGAACATGGAGCCAGGGCAAGAGGGTGGGTGACACTGGGATGGAGCCCACAGCATTCTGTGCTCATCCCTGCAGCTGCCTGGGGGCTTTGTCTGCATTCGCTCCTCTCCACCATCCACAGCTTCTCACTCTTCCTCCATGTGGTACACATTTTCCTGCCCAGGAGCTGCTCCCTGAGCTCGGGATGCTCTCCCTCTAGATCCCTGCATGGCTGTCACCTTCCTGTCCACACTTAGCAAGACCCACAGTTGTTTCGTTCAGTCTTTGGGGGCAGCTGTCTCCTGAGCAAGACCACCTCTCTCAAGCCTAGAATGTGAGTCAAGGAAGCAGCCAGGAGCTGAACCAGCAACACTAAAGCTACATCCACCTCTTCCCAGGAAACGATGGTTTAGAATCACCCTTGTGCACCTGCCAGGATTGTTAGACTCAAAACATAAACAAAGAAAAATAATAAGTGGGCTGGACACAGTGGCTCACGCCTGTAATCCCAGCACTTTGGGACGCCAAGGCGGGCGGATCACCTGAGGTCAGGAGTTTGAGACCAGCCTGACCAACATGGAGAAACCCCGTCTCTACCAAAAATACAAAACTAGCCGGGCGTGGTGGTGCACACCTGTAATCCCAGCTACTTGGGAGCCAGAGGCTGGAGAATCGCTGGAACCTGGGAGGAGGCGATTGAGGTGAGCCGAGATCGGGCCACTGCACTCCAGCCTGGGCGACAGAGCGAGACTCCATTTCAAAAAAAAAAAAAAAAAGGAGGAACCGTATTTGCAAACTATGCCTCTCTGAAATGCGTTAATTTTAATATATAAGACACTTAGGGCCGGACACACTGGCTCACGCCTGTAATCCCAGCACTTTGTGGGGCTGAGGTGGGCAGATCACGAGGTTAGGAGATCGAGACCATCCTGGCTAACACGGTGAAACCCCGTCTCTACTAAAAATATTTTAAAAATTAGCCGGACGTGGTGGCGGGCACCTGTAGTCCCAGCTACTGGGAAGGCTGAGGCAGGAGAATGTCGTGAACCCGGGAGGCGGAGGTTGCAGTGAGCTGAGATCGCACCATTGCACTGCAGCCTGGGTGACAGTATGAGACTCCATCTGAAAACAAAACAAACAAACAAAAATTCACAAAGTGAGTGAGATGGCTTGGCCCCTGTGCGCTGACAGTACCTTGCAGAGGAAGCTTTCATGGGATTTTCAGAACCGGTCAGCTGCTCAGGAAGCTCCCCCTGTAGCAGGTAGATGGAGAGGATATTGAAGTAAGACGTGTCCGCTGGGAATAGGCCATCGATGCACGCACTTTGAGAACCCGAAACCCAGGAAGGTTTTCTCTGTGCCTCATTCTGTCTTTCCGAAACAGCTCTGCCCAACTGGGAAGGCGTCGGGGTCGGGGCTAAAGTCACACACACGGGAGCAGGGCTGGGTTTGGGGTGTGGGAGCCATGGGTGGTGATAGGGTTTGGCTGTGTCCCCACCCAAATCTCATCTTGTATTGTAGCTCCCACCATGTGTTGTGGGAGGGACCCAGGAGAAGGTATTGAATCACGGGGAAAGGGAAAGGGGAAGGGAGGGGTCTTTCTCGTGCTATTCTCGTGCTAGTGAATAAGACTTACGACATCTGATGGTTTTATAAAGGGGAGGTTCCCTGCACACATGTCAGACGTGGCTTTTGGCTTCCGCCGTGATTGAAGGGCCTCTGTAGCCCCGTGGAACCGTAAGTCCGTGAAATCTCTTCCTTTTGGAAATTGCCCAGTCTCAAGTAACATCTTTATCCGCAGCATGAACACATACTAACACAGCTGGGTTTTAAAATTCCTCTCCCTGGTAATCCCAGCACTTTGGGAGGCCGAGGCGGGCGGATCACCTGAGGTCAGGAGTTCGAGACCAGCCTGACCATCATGGAGAAACCCCGCCATCTCTACTAAAAATACAAAATTAGCCAGACATGGTGGCAGGCACCTGTAATCCCAGCTACTCAGGAGGCTGAGGCAGGAGAATCACTTGAACCTGGGAGGCGGAGGTTGCAGCCAGCCGAGATCGCGCCACCACACTCCAGCCTGGATGACAAGAGTGAAAGTCCATCTCGAAAATAAGTAAATAAACATAAAATCCTCTCTCAACAGACCCAATTTCAAGCTCAGATGGGGAACGGGGAAGCTGAATCTTCGAGATGCTGATTTTCCTAAAAGGATCTGAAACGTCACACACACCTTGGGATAGGATTTTGTTCCCATCCTCCCAGCCTTGTTCTCTGCAAGACAGACTTAGTGAGCTACCCTCAGATCTTTTGTTTTGTTTGATTTTGTTTTGTTGAGAAGGAGTCTCACTCTGTCGCCCAGGCTGGAGTGCAGTGGCACAATCTCAGCTCACTGCAAGCTCCACCTCCCGGGTTCACGCCATTCTCCTGCCTCAGCCTCCCGAGTAGCTGGGACCGCAGGAACCTGCCACCACGCCCGGCTAATTTTTTGTATTTTTAGTAAAGACGGGGTTTCACCATGTTAGCCAGGATGGTCTCGATCTCCTGACCTCGTGATCCGCCTGCCTCGGCCTCCCAAAGTGCTGGGATTACAGGCATGAGCCACCGCGCCCGGCCCCGTCAGATCTTATATTTGAATGTGTGCACCTCATCCTCTCACTGTGAACGGGTATTTTCAGTTGCACAGACTGAAGTGGACAGGAGCTGCGACGTAGCTGCTTTCTGCCCTTTTTCTCTTGGATGATCTTTGAGGGAAAAGGGTTAGGGACAAAATTTAAACCCCCCCCCCCCACACACACACACACACGAAAACCATGATTCTTCTTTTCTTGTAATCCCAGCTCTAAGCAGATTTAATGGCCCTGTTATTGCCAAGCGAAATTAAGTCCTTATGAAACAACTTACAAAGCGCCTTTGTAGATTCCATTTCTGAATAATCAGAAAAAGGGTTTGGGTCGTGTCTGGGCATCTGTTTCTCGTTACCACGTTGCTTCTCTGAGTACAGGGTTCTGTTTTCATTAAACACCTACTCCAGTGGGGCCATGTTGGGTTTTTTTTTTTGTTTTTCGTTTTTTTTTTCTTTTCTTTTTTTTTTTTTTTCTTTTGAGACGGAGGTTTGCTCTAGTTGCCCAGGCTGGAGTGCAATGGAGCAATCTCGGCTCACTGCAACCTCCGCCTCCCAGATTCACGCCATTCTCCTGCCTCAGCCTCTGGAGTAGCTGGGATTACAGGCACCCACCACCACGCCGAGCTAATTTTTGTATTTTTAGTAGAGACGGGGTTTCACCATGTTGGCCAGGCTGATTTCAAACCCCTGACCTCAAGTGATCTGCCTGCATCAGCCTCCCAAAGTGCTGGGATTACAGGCGTGAGCCACCATGCCCAGCCTTTTTTCTTTCTTTCTTTCTTTCTTTCTTTTTTTTTCATTCAAACAGGGTAGGGAGCTAGGGGAGAGATAGCACTGGGAGAAATACCTAATGTAGATGATGGGTTGATGGGTGCAGCAAAGCACCATGGCACGTGTATACCATGTAACACACCTGCACGTTCTGCACATGTACCCCAGAACTTAAAGTATAATAAATAAAATAAAGTAAAATAAATGTGTAATATATAATATGTGGCCGGGTGCAGTGGCTCATGTCTGTAATCCCAGCACTTTGGGAGGCCAGGGCGGGCGGATCACGAGGTCAGGAGTTCGAGACCAGCCTGGCCAACATACTGAAATTCCACCTCTACTAAAAATAAAAATAAAAAAATAAAAAATTAGCCGGGCATGGTGGCGGGCACCTGTAATCCCAGCTACTCGGGAAGCTGAGGCAGGAGAATGGCGTGAACCCGGGAGGCTGAGGTTGCAGTGAGCCGAGATCGTGCCACCACACTCTAGCCTGGGTGACAGAGTGAATAAAAAAAAAAGACAGAGAGAGATGGGGCCGTATGTCCACAGTTAGCCTGTCAGGCAGGATACTTAACATCCAAGTGGTAACTGAGATACAGAGATGAAACTGGCGGGGCGGTGGCGGGGGTAACTGAGGTGGAACCAGGAGGTCTTCGAGCTGGGAAATGGGAAGAAAAATGAGAAGAAATACATGAAGGGAAGATGCGGTTTAGGAGCAAATATCTGGCCCTCACATCAGATGCATATGTGACTAGCGGCAAGTTTATATATATCTAGAAAAGCACTACAGGTGCACACCCTCACACACAGCTAATTTTTATATTTTTGTAGAGACGGGGTGTTGCTGTGTTATCTACGCTGGTCTGAAACTCCTGAGCTCAAGCTATCTTCCCACCTCAGCCTCCCAAGTAGCTGGGACTACAGGTGCACACCACCACACCCAGCTAAGTTTTATTTTTTTGTAGAGACGGGGTGTTGCTGTATTATCTATGCTGGTCTGAAACTCCTGGGCTCAAGCTATCTTCCCACCTTAGCCTCCTAAGCAGCTGGGACTACAGGTGCACACCACCACACCCAGCTAAGTTTTATTTTTTTGTAGAGACGGGGTGTTGCTGTATTATCTATGCTGGTCTGAAACTCCTGGGCTCAAGCTATCTTCCCACCTTAGCCTCCTAAGCAGCTGAGACTACAGGTGCACACCACCACACCCAGATAAGTTTTATTTTTTTGTAGAGACGGGGTGTTGCTGATTATCTATGCTGGTCTGAAACTCCTGAGCTCAAGCAACTCTTCCCACCTCAGCCTCCTAAGCAGCTGGGACTACGAGTATCTACTACCACACCCAGCTAATTTTTATATTTTTGCAGAGATGGAGTCTTGCTATATTGCCTATGCTGCTTTAAAACTCCTGGGCTCAAGTGATCTTCCCACCTCGGCCTCCCAAAGGGCTAGGATAACAGATGTGAACCACCACACTCAACCTAGGCCAGCAGTTGTTTTTTTTTTTTGAGATGGAGTCTAGTTCTGTCGCCCAGGCTGGAGTGCAGTGGCGTGATCTCGGCTCACTCCAACCTCCGCCCCCTAGGTTCAAGTGATTCTCCTGCCTCAGCCTCATGAGTAGCTGGCTAATTTTTGTATTTTTAGTAGAGATGGGGTTTCACCCTGTTTGCCAGCCTGGTCTCTAACTCCTGACCTCAGGTGATCCACCCACCTCTGCCTCCCAAAGTACTGGGATTACAGGTGTGCACCACCACACCCAGCTAATTTTGGTGTTTTTAGTAGAGACAGGGTTTCACCATGTTAGTCAGGCTGGTCTCGAACTGCTGACCTCAGGTGATCCACCCGCCTCAGCCTCCCAAAGTGTTGGGATTACAGGTGTGCACCACCACACCTAGTTAATTTTTTTTTTTTTTTTTTTAAACAGAGTCTAGTTCTGTTGCCCAGGCTGGAGTGCAGTGGCGCAATCTCAGCTCACGGCAACCTCCGCCCCCCCCAGGTTCAAGCAATTCTCCTGCCTCACCCTCCCGAGTAGCTGGGATCACAGGTGTGCACCACCACGCCTGGCTAATTTATGAATTTTTAGTAGAAACAGGGTTTCACCCTGTTTGCCAGGCTGGTCTCTAACTCCTGACCTCAGGTGATCCACCTACCTCAGCCTCCCAAAGTGCTGAGATTACAGGCTTGAACAACCACACCTGGCTAATTTTTGTATTTTTAGTAGAGATGGGGTATCACCATGTTAGCCAGGCTGGTCTCGAACTCCTGACCTCACATTATCCACCCTCCTCAGCCTCCCAAAGTGCTGGGATTACAGGTGTGCACCACTGCACCCAGCTAATTTTTTTTTTTTTTTTTTTTTTGAGCTGGAGTGTGTTTCTGTCGCCCAGGCTGGAGTGCAGTGGTGTGCTCTCGGCTCACTGCAACCTCCACCTCCTGGGTTCAAGTGATTTTCCTGCCTCACCCTCCCAAGTAGCCGGCTAATTTTTGTATTTTTCGTAGAAACAGGGTTTCACCCTATTTGCTAGCTCGGTCTCTAACTCCTGACCTCAGGTGATCCGCCTGCCTCTGCCTCCCAGTGTACTGGGATTACAGGCATGCGCCACCACACCCAGCTAATTTTGGTGTTTTTAGTAGAGACAGGGTTTCACCATGTTGGTCAGGCTGGTCTCGAACTCCTGACCTCAGGTGATCCACCCGCCTCTGCCTCCCAAAGCGCTGGGATTACAGGCGTGAGCCAACGCGCCCGGCCAGTGTGTGTGTTTCACGAAGCTCCCTGTGATGACAAGGAGCTGTGGATGATGAAGAATCTTGTATTTCTCAGCAGCAGAATTTTCATGCCTTCATCTCCACGTTCTGTGGATTCGAAATGATGCCTCATGCCGGCCATTAATTTCAGCCCTTCTACAGCCCTCCTTACACACAATAATCATGTCCATTTGGGCAATGACTTCTGTCGAGGGCATCTCACCAGAGACTAAGTATTGGGTGCTCACGCCTGATAGGAAATTCAGTCCGCGGCAGTTAATATATGGAAACGCAATTTGTCCTTAATCATCCTACTGGGAGTCGTAACGGCAACTAAGTGGATGCAGGCATTTTAAAATGCACGGGTGGTTACAGCAACCTCACTTGCCACGGGCGTTCTTCCCCGTAGACAGCTGAAGAGCTGAATAAATAAGGTACGTTTCCCTGGCGTTTGACCCAACGCCTGTGTCGTCTTCCCCCCACCGCACCTGCCAGACGATTAACACCTTTCAGGGAGGCTCACAGAACTATGCAGATCGACGGCTGTGATTTGCAAAGTCTCATCCTGACGAGCATAGACCCTGACAGTCATGTTATTTACCGACACAGAGATCTCCTTTTTCATTATAATACAAATTTGTAGGTGACCGTCTCCTTCACCGTTTAATATTAAAGGATCAGAGACAATGCCTGGGTGGGGCGAGGAGGGGGGGTGTGACAATTTGCAGGGTGACTTACCCGGCTTCCTGTGACACCAGCTAATTGGAAGGGGCAGTAATGATGTTCTGTTTTGGTTCCTGGGACCCCAGGATGGCGCTGAGAGGGTATTTTTACAAGTTGGCCGTGCTTACATTTTTGAGGAAGCTATGACTTTTTTTGGTTGACTTTATTCCTTTTTATTTAAATTTAAAAACACTTCAAAGTACAAAAATATAACTGCTTCAAACCATATAGATGTGCCGTGCACAGTGGCTGACGCCTGTGATCCCAGCACTTTGGGAGGCCGAGGCGGGCGAATCACTTGAGGTCAGGAGTTCAAGACCAGCCTGGCCAACATGGTGAAACCCCATCTCTACCAAAAATACAAAAATTAGCTGGACGTGCTGGTGCGCACATGTAATCCCAGCTACTTGGGAGGCTGAGGCAGGAGAATCTCTTGAACCCGGGAGGTGGAGGTTGCAGTGAGCCAAGATCACACCACTGCACTCCAGCCTGGGTGACTGAGTGAGACTCCATCTCAAAAAAACAAACAACAAACAAAATATAGATGCGTTTGTCCCAAATATAAACTTTCTTATTTCTTATATTTCTCCAAAAATCCCTCCTTATCCCTGTTTATAATTTTAATTCTATTATTTCTCTATAGGTGTATACTGCTTTTATAATTATAATTTAAAATTTTATCCTGGGGGCTGTGAATGGTAGCTCATGCCTATAATGCCAGGACTTCGGGAGGGCGAGGTGGGCGGATTGCTGGAGCCCGGGAGAAATGTGAGACCACCCTGGGCAACATGGCGAAACCTCCTCTCTACAAAAACACAAAAACACAAAAACAAAAATTAGCTGGGTGTGGTGGCAGGCACCAATGGGCACAGCTACTAGGGAGGCTGAGAGGTAAAGTATCTCTTGATCCTGGGAGGTTGCGGTTGTAGTGAACTGTGATTGCGCCACTGCACTCCAGCCTGGTGGACAGAGTGAGATCGTATCTGAAAAAGAAGGAAGGAAGGGAGGAAGGGAGGGAGGGAGGGAGGGAGGGAAGAAAAGGAAACAAAGAAAGGAAGAAAGAAAGAGAAGAAAAGAAAGAAAAAACGGAAAGAGAAAGAAAGACAGGGAGGGAGGGAGAGAGAAAGGAAGGAAGGAAAGAAGGAAGGGAGGGAAAGAAAGAGAGAAAGAAAGAAAAAGAAAGAAAGAGAGAAAGAAAGAGAGATGGGGAGGGAGAGAGAGAAAGGAGGAAGGAAAGAAGGAAGGAAGGGAGGGAGGGAGGGAAGGAAAGAGAGAGAGAAAAAGAAAGAAAAAGAAAGAAAGAGAGACAGAGATAAGGGAAGGAAGAAAGAAAGGAAGGGAGGGAAGAAAGGAAGAAAGAAAGAAAGAAATGGGAGAGGGAGGGAAAGAGAGAAAGAGAGAAAGGAAGAAAGAGAGAAAGAAAGAGACAGAAAAAAACAAAGAAAGAGAGAGAAAGAGGGAAAGAAAAAAAGAAAATTTTACCTTGCAACATTGCCTGTTGTATTTTTGTTTTGATAGCTCACTTGTTTACCCGCTGATGTTGTATTGTGTCTCTTTCTCCAAAGTATACATCGCTCTTTTTTCTTTTGTTTTGTTTTGAGACGGAGTTTCGCTCTTGTTGCCCAGGCTGGAGTGCAATAGTGCCATCTCGGCTCAGTGCAACATCCACCTCTCAGGTTCAAGCGACTCTCCTGTCTCAGCCTCCAGAGTATCTGGGACTACTGGTGTTCGCCACCACGCCCAGCTAATTTTTGTATTATTAGTGGAGACGGGGTTTCACCATGTTGGCCAGGCTGGTCTTGAACTCCTGACTTCAGGTGATCCACCCGCCTTGGCCTCCCAAAGTGCTGGGATTATAGGCGTGAGCCACTACGCCTGGCTTTTTTTAATTTTTATTATTTATTTATTTATTTATTTTTTGAGAGAAGGTCTCACTGTGTTGTCCCGGCTGGAGTGCAAGGGTGTGATCCTGGCTCACTGCAGCCTCAACCTCCTGGGTTCAAGAGATCTTCCCACCTCAGCCTCCTGAGTAACTGGGACTACAGGTGTGCACCACCACACCCAGCTAATTGTTAATTTTTCGGTAGCCAGAGTGTTGCCATGTTGCCCGGGCTGGTCTCAAACTCCTGGCCTCAAGCGATCCTCCCACCTCAGCCTCTCAAAGTGCTGGGATTACAGGTGTTGAGCCTCCACATCTGACCCGAAATGCCATTTTTGAGTTACAAGACAGAGACACACTGGAGAGATTTACCTTTTTTCCTTCTTTTTGTTTTTTTTTTGAGATGGAGTCTTGCTTTGTCACCCAGGCTGGAGTGCAGTAGTGCGATCTCAACTCACTGCAACCTCCACCTCCCGGGTTCAACCAATTCCCCTGCCTCAGCCTTTCGAGTAGCTGTGATTACAGGCGTGCTCCACCACGCCTGGCTATTTTTTGCATTTTTAGTAGAGACGGAGTTTCACCATGTTGGCCAGGCTGGTCTCGAACTCCTGACCTCAGGTGATCCGCCCACCTCAGCCTCCCAAAGTGCTGGGATGACAGACATGAACCACCGCGCCAGGCCGGGATGTCTTTTTTCTTATTCTGTTTTCTACTTTCCAAGTGCACCAGGTTGATGATACCTATTTTCCTTTTCAAAAGAGGTGGGGTTATTGATTTTAAAAAAGAAAGACCTAGGAAGAAACCGAATTGGATGTTTTTCTGTTTGCAGGATGAGGTTATAAGGCGGGAATTGACTCTGGAAACAGGGCTTGGACCCTGGACCAAACCGGGAACCAACTCAAATACAGCTGGGGTGAAAGCCCCCCTCCATCGCACACACCCACCAGGGTGCAGGTGCGTGCATCGTTGCCATGGCAACACGCCGGAAGTACCGCCCCCTTTCCATGGCAACGACCCGGAAGTCGCCTCTCTTTCCCTAGAACTTGCTATAGAGGGCCGGGCGCGGTGGCTCACGACTGTAGTCCCAGCACTTTGGGAAGCCGAGGTGGGCGGATCACGAGGTCAGGAGTTCAAGACCAGCCTGGCCAAGATGGTGAAACCCGGTCTCTACTAAAAATACAAAAAAAAAAAAAAAAAAAGAGAGAGAAATTGCTGTATAACCCGCCCCTTCATTTGCATGTAATTAGCAGCAGGTATAATTATGACTGCGGGACCACCTCTGAGTCGCTGCTGTGGGTTCATTGCCTGTAGGGTAACCCAGCTCTGCAAGAAACAGCACCTTGCTGGGCTCAAGCGACCCTCCCACCTCAGCCTCTGGAGTAGCTGGGACTACAGGCAGGTGCCACCAGGCCTGGCTTTTTTTTTTTTTTTTTGTATTTGCAGAGACAACGTTTTGCCTTGCAGTGACCCAAGATCGAGCCATTGCACTCCAGCCTGCACAGCAAGAGTGACACTGTGTCTAAAAAATAAAATAAAATAAATAAAATAAAATATAATATAATATAAAAAATATAAATATAAATATAAAAATAAAATAAAATATAAAATAAATAAAATATAAAATAAATAAATAAAATATAAAATAAAATATAAAAATAAAATAAAATATAAAATAAAAAATAAAATAAAATAAATAAAACATAAAATAAAATATAAAAATAAAATAAAATAGAAAATAAAAAATAAATAAAAAACAAAAATATAAAAATAAAGTAAAAAATAAAATAAAATAAAATATAAAAATAAAATAAAAAATAAAATATGAAATAAAATAAAATATAAAATAAAATAAAATAAAATCTGCCATCTCACACTCCCGACTCACCCTGAATTCTTTCCTGGACAAAGCCAAGAACCCTCCCAGCCTAAGCGTTAATTTGAGGGCCCACCTGCCCAACATCAGAGGCATATCTCGGTTGCAAAGGGTCCTGGAAAGACTACATTAAAGAAGGAGAGAGACTGAATATTTCACTCTGGGTCAACTCTTCGTTGCTGCTTGGAACAGACCCCATCACATGCCATGAATCCCAGGTGTCATCTGCAGAGGCTGTAAAAATATGTCTGAGGGATCCCCAAAAAGTTAAACACAGAATTTCCACAGGACCCAGAAATTTCACTTCTAGGTGTATAAAACAGGTGTCCAGATAGATTTTTGTCCTGGAATGTTCAAAGCTACATTTTTGTTACTGGGAGGCATTATGTGTCAAATTGATTGGGCCCTGAGGTGCCCAGATATTTGGCTAAACACGATTCTGGTTGTGTCTTTGAAGGTGATTCTAGGTGCTGTGACATTGGTCTTCCTAGGCTTTCGGACTGGAACTCACAGCACCAGCTTTCTTGGGTATGAGGCCTTCAGATTCACAGTGGAACTCACACCTTCAGCTCTCCTGGGTTTCAGGCCTTCAGACTAAGATGGGAACGCACACCCTCCACTCTCCTGGGTCTCTGAACTTCAGACTCAGACTGGAACTCACACTCTCAGCTCTCCTGAGTCTCAGGACTTCAGACTCACACTAGAACTCACACCCTCAGCTCTCCTGAGTCTCAGGCCTTCAAACTCACACTAGAACTCACACCCTCAGCTCTCCTGAGTCTCAGGCCTTCAGAGTCACACTAGAACTCACACTCTCGACTCTCCTGGGTCTCTGGACTTCAGACTCAGACTGGAATTCACACTCTCAGCTCTCCTGGGTGTCAGGCCTTCAGACTCAAACTGAAACTCACACGCTCGGCTCTTCTGGGTCTCGGCCCTTCAGGAACTCAGACCCTCGGCTCTCCTGGGTCTCAGGCCTTCAGACTCAGACTGGAACTCACATCGTCAGCTCTCCTGGGTCTCAGGCCTTCAGACTCAGACTGAAACTCACACCCTCACCTCTCCTGGGTCTCAGACCTTCAGACTCAGACTGGAATTCACACCCTTGGCTCTCCTGAGACTCAGGCCTTCAGACTCAGACTGGAACCCACACCATTTGCTGTCCTGGGTCTCCAGCTTGCTGACCTTATATCCTAAAGTTTCTAACACTTCATATTCACTTGAGTCAATTCCTTATTAGATAGATACATGCATACATACATACATACATAATCTCTTGTTGGTCATGTTCCTCTGGAGACCCTGATTAATGCATTCACAACAGCGAAAAGGTGGACCCAACCCCACATCCATCAATGGTCATATGAATAAACAGAATGTGGTACATCCACACCATGGAATATTATGCAGCCATGAAAAGCAACGAGGCTCTCATACAGGCTGCTGCGTGCATAAACGTTGAGGACACCATGCTCACTGAGAGGTGCCAGACACGAAAGACCACACAGTGTTTCCTTCTGTGAAATTTCCAGAACAGGAAAATCCACAGAGAGGGAGAAAGTGGATTTGGGGTTGCTAGGGGCTGGGGAGGAAGAAAGGGGAGTGACTCCTTAATATTAGTTACAGGGTGTACTTTGGAGGACTACGGTGGTCTGGACCTAGACAGAGGTGATGGTTTCATAACCATTACCCATGTACTAAATGCCTCTGAATCATACACTGAAAAAAAAAAAGCCAGGCACAGTGGCTCACATCTGTAATCTCAGCACTTTGGGAGGCCAAGGCAGGCAGATCACAAGGTCAAGAGATCGAGACCATCCTGGCCAACATGGTGAAACTCTGTCTCTACTAAAAATACAAAAATTAGCCAGGTGTGGAGGCTCACGCCTGTCATCCCAGCACTTTGGGAGGCCGAGGTGGGTGGATCACCCGAGGTCAGGAGTTCGAGACCATCCCGGCCAACGTGGTGAAAGCCTGTCTCTACTAAAAACACAAAAATTAGCTGGGCGTGGTGGAGGGCGCCTGTAATCCCAGCTACTGGGGAGGCTGAGGCAGGAGAATCGCTTGAACCCGGGAGGTGGAGCCTGCAGTGAGCCAAGATCGTGCCACAGAGGAGACTCCATCTCAAAAAAAAAAAAAAATTGAATCTTTTGCTATGAAAATTTCACCTCAATGAAAAATAAAAATTGAAAGAGTATACTGATGGGGAAATAAGAGATTTAAAATTCAACACACCTGCTCCTCTTCCCTCAATCCCCAGGACTGAGGCTGCCGTGTCTCCTTTCCTTCGTGTTCTCCCTGCAGATACGAGGCCGTAACAGAGAAGGCAGTTGTCACCGAGAAAGATCTCGTGGGCTGGAGGCGTTCAGTAGCGACGTTTTCCCGCTGTGATATCCCCATACACTCTTATTCTTGTGAGCCGAGCAATATCTTACGCTGGGCTTGATTCAAGACAAGTTCAACTTGACAATGACAAAGGCAATGTTGGATGTTGTATTCCTGACAATGAGTGTTTCATAGGGTGAGACCGTCAGGCGCCTGGCGGTGACGGAATCACAGCGGATCACGACCTCAGCTGAGACTGTAGGATTTCCGCCTGCTCACTGAGTTAGAAAGAGGAGTTTTGGGTGGGAGAAATCACCCTTTTTTCTTTTCTTCCTTCAATCGGGCGTTTCTGGCAGCCAGGGTCCTCTTATGAATGAAAGAAACGCTTTCCAACAATTGCTCTGTGTGTCTGTGACAAAAAAGACTGGGAGAAAAAGCTTTGCAGTTGATGTGGGCGCAGAGCACCAGGGCAGGCTTTGAAACACTTCCCCAGCACGTCGGCTTTGGGGAAGTTCTGCGTCGGCTCACACATGGCGTTTTGGAGACTGCAGATCAATTACAGGGGACTGTGAAGGTCTTCCCTGCCAGAGTGCAGTCTCTGTACAGGAAAGAGATCTCAAACCCCACGCCTGCAGGGATGATGGCTGGGGAGGAGGAGGAGGTGTGCAAAGGAGAGTTGTAAGATTGCAGACGTGCAGCGACGTCTGGGTCCAGGAAGATTCCACACATCAGGGGAGAGTCCTTTTGATCTCCAAGATAAAGTCAGTTCTACAAAGCTCAGGAACAGCAGAGGTCTTCACGGAAGCTTTCACTGTCCTATCTTTTGTCTGCCTTTGAGCTAGAATGAGGAGTGAACACTGCAAGCTTACTTCTCGGCCGGGCGCGGTGGCTCATGCCAGTCATCCCAGCACTTTGGGAGTCCGATGCGGGTGGATCACTTGAGGTCAGGAGTTCGAGACCAACCTGGCCAACGTGGTGAAACCCCATCGCTACTAAAAATCCAAAAACAAACAAAAAAATTAGCTGGACATGCTGGTGTGTGACTGTAATCCCAGCTACTTGGGAGGCTGAGGCAGGAGAATTGCTTGAACTTGGGAGGCGGAGGTTGCAGTGAGTCGAGATTGCAACACTGCACTCTAGCCTGGGCGACAGAGCGAGTCTCTGTCTCAAAAAAAAAACCAAAAGACAAAAATCAAATGCAAGGATATTTCTCATAATCCAACCAAATTGTCCATATACATATATACATATATATATATATTTTTTTTTTCTGAGACAGGATCTTGCTCTGTTGCCCGGCTGGAGTGCAAGCACACAGTCATGGCTCACTGCAGCCTCAAACTCCTGGGTTCTGGATATCCTCCTGCCTCAGCCTCCTGAGTAACTACAACCACAGGCGTGGACGTGCCCGGCTAATTTTTTTTAAATTTTTTATGGAGATGGGGTCTTGCTATGTTGCCCTGGCTGGTCTCAAACTCCTGGGGTCAAGCGATCCTCCTGCCTCGGCCTCTCAAAGTGCAGGAATTACAGGCATGAGCCACGGCAACCGGCCCTCTTAAAGTTTTAATTCTGAGAAGCAAAGTCTAAGGTTTTGGAATTCTCAGCGTGCTGAGATGGTCCATCTCACATTATAATTATTTTTGCTGGCAATGGAGACCTGCTCGATGTTAGTTATTGGCCTGGGAGTGTCTCAGAAGGAATAAATAAAAATCTGAATAATTCTGATTCTTCTGGAAGCTGCATTCCATTTTCTTTTTCCTTTCTTTTTTTTTCCTTTTTTTTGTGACACAGTCTCGCTCTGTCTGTCAGTCAGGCTGGACTGCAGTGGCGCGATCTTGGCTCACTGCAGCCTCCACCTTCCGGGTTCAAGCGATTCTCTGGACTCAGCCTCTCCCAAATAGCTGGGACTACAGGCACCCGCCACCACGCCCAGCTAATTTCTGCATTTTTGCTTTTTTATTTTATTTTATTTTTGAGATGGAGTCTCGCTCTGTCACTCAGGCTGGAGTGCAGTGGCGCGATCTCGGCTCACTGAAGCATCCACCTCCAGGGCTCAAGTAGATTCTCCTGCCTTAGCCTCCCGAGTAGCTGGGATTACAGGTGCCCACCACCACACCCGGCTAATTTTTGTATTTTTAGTAGAGCAGGGGTTTCGCCATGTTGACCAGGCTGGTATCGAACTCTTGACCTCATGATCTGCCCACCTTGGCCCCCCAACATGCTGGGATTACAGGCGTGAGGCACCGCGTCCGGCTAATTTCTGTAATTTTTTTTTCAGTAGAGACCGGGTTTCACCATGTTGTCCAGGCTGGTTTCGAACTCCTGGCCTCAAGCCACACCCCTGCGCCCTCCTCCCAAAGTGCTGGAATTACAGGCGTGAGCCACCGCACCCTGCCTGATTTTCTTACTCTACCAGATCTTACTCACAGGCGGGGCATGGGGGGACTATGAATTATGTTCAGTAGATACATTGTATAAAGGTTCAACTGAGAAAAGTGAGAAGTGGGCACTGGTTTGGTTTAAGGAAACACGTCTGGTTGGTGCAAGGCAGTTAGTGGTGGCTTTTGCGTTCACTCTGACAGCAGGTCTGTGGTCCAGTGTAGACGGCATTTCTTCCGGCTTGGAGTAGACTTGATGCTCTGTCAGGATTCACTGGCTCTCCGCCTTTGGTGTCTTTTTATTTTTTATTTTATTTTATTTTTATTTTTGAGACGGAGTCTCGCTCTGTCGCCAGGGTGGAGTGCTGTGGCGCGATCTCGGCTCCCTGCAACCTCTGCTTCCTGGATTCAAACGATTCTCCTGCCTCCCGACTAGCTGGGATTACAGGCATGCACCACCACGCTCAGCTCATTTTTTGTATTTTTAGTAGAGATGGGGTTTCACCATGTTGGCCAGGCTGGTCTCGATCTCTTGACCTCATGATCCACCCACCTCGGCCTCCCAAAGTGCTGGGATTACAGGCGTGAGCCACTGCGCCCAGCTGGTCTTTTTTTGTTGTTGTTGTTGTTGACAGTCTCGTTCTGTCACCAGACTGGAGTGCTGTGGCACGATCTCAGCTCCCTGCAACCTCCGCCTCCCATGTTCAAGCAATTCTCCTGCCTCAGCCTCCCGAGTAGCTGGGATTACAGGCACCCGCCACCACGCCCGGCTAATTTTTTGTATTTTTAGTAGAGATGGGGTTTCACCATGTTGGCCAGGCTGGTCTTGATCTCTTGCCCTCATGATCCACCTGCCTTGGCCTCCCAAAGTGCTGGGATAACAGGCATGAGCTGGAGTGCAGTGGCGCGATCTCAGCTCCCTGCAACCTCCGCCTCCCGGGTTCAAGCGATTCTCCTGCCTCAGCCTCCTGAGGAGCTGGGATTACAGGCGTGCACCACCACGCCTAGCTAATTGTTTGTATTTTTAGTAGAGACGGGTTTTCACCATGTTGGCCAGGCTGGTCTCGATCTCTTGACCTCGTGATCCACCCACCTCAGCCTCCCAAAGTGCTGGGATAACAGGCGTGAGCCACTGTGCCCAGCTGTGTCTTTTTTTTTTTTTTTTTTTTAGACAGAGTCTCGTTCTGTCGCCAGGCTGGAGTGCTGTGGCACGATCTCGGCTCCCTGCAACCTCGGCCTCCCGGGTTCAAGCAATTCTCCTGCCTCAGCCTCCCGAGTAGCTGGGATGACAGGCACCCGCCACCATGCCCAGCTAATTTTTTGTATTTTTAGTACAGATGGGTTTTCACCATGTTGGCCAGGCTGGTCTTGATCTCTTGCCCTCATGATCCACCCACCTCGGCCTCCCAAAGTGCTGGATGCCTGGCCCAGAGATCTTATCCAAGTCCCAAAAGAACCAGAACTGAAGAGCTCTCAGTTGTGAAGGACAGAAAGGTAGTTCTATGGGGAGGAAGAAATGACAGATGTTCCCTTATCAATACCTACTACACAACAAATGTGTATCCAGTGCCTGCCCAGGACCCCTTTGGCAGAGAATCAACAGGTCAGTAAATAAAAATTAATTAGGTGTGTCAGGCCTCTGAGCCCAGGCCAGGCCATTGCATCTCCTGTGACTTGCACGTATACATCCAGATGGCCTAAAGTAACTGAAGATCCACAAAAGAAGTAAAAACAGCCTTAACTGATGACATTCCACCATTGCGATTTGTTCCTGCCCCACTCTAACTGATCAATGTACTTTGTAATCTCCCGCACCCTTAAGAAGGTTCTTTGTAATTCTCCCCACCCTTGAGAAAGTACTTTGTGAGATCCACCCCTGCCCACCAGAGAACAACCCCCTTTGACTGTAATTTTCCATTACCTTCCCAAATCCTATAAAACGGCCCCACCCCTATCTCCCTTCACAGACTCTCTTTTCGGACTCAGCCCGCCTGCACCCAGGTGAAATAAACAGCCATGTTGCCCACACAAAGCCTGTTTGGTGGTCTCTTCACACGGACGCACATGAAAGGTGTATTCCTTTCACCTTTCTTTCCCCAAGTCTCAGACTTGGAATCTGCAATTTAAATCCCCGTTAAAACAACTCACTGCAAAAGCCGGGTGCAGTGGCTCATGGCTGTAATCCCATCACTTTGGGTGGCCAAGGCGGGCAGATCACTTGAGGTCAGCAGTTTGAGACCAGCCTAGGCAACATGGTGAAACCTTGTCTCTACTAAAAATACAAAAATTGGTCAGGTGTGGTGGCGGGCACCTGTAATCTCAGAACAATGGGAGGTCTAGGCAGGTGGATCACCTACGGTCAGGAGTTCGAGACCAGCCTGGCCAACATACTGAAACCCCATCTCTACTAAAAATACAAAAAATTAGCCAGGTGTGGTGGCGCATGCCTGTAGTTCCAGCTACTCGGGAGGCTGAGGCAGGAGAATCACTTGAACCTGGGAGGTGGAGGTAGCAGTGAGCTGAGATCACACCACTGCACTCCAGCCTGGGCAACAAGAGTGATATTCTATCTCAAAAAAAAAAAAAAAAAAATGCTGACCTAAATCTACAGTGGGATAGTATTCACTGTTAAAAAGAAGGAAATTCTCGGCCAGGCATGGCGGCTCATGCCTGTAATCCCAGCACTTTGAGAGGCCGAGGCGGGTGGATCACCTGAGGTCAGGAGTTCAAGACCAGCCTGGCCAACATGGTGAAACCCCGTCTTTACTAAAAATACAAAAATTAGCCAGGTATGATGGCAGGTGCCTGTAGTCCCAGCTACTCGGGAGGCTGATGCAGGAGAATCGCTTGAACCTGGGAGGCAGAGGTTGCAGTGAGCTGAGATCGTACCACTGCACTCCAGCCTGGGGGACAGAGCAAGACTGTGTCTCAAAACAAAAGACAAAAAACAAAAACAAACAAACAACAACAAAAACAAACAACAAACAATCTGACGTGAACCTACAGTGGGGTGGTATTCACCGTTAAAAAGACGGAAATGCTAACATGTAGTAGTCAAGTTTCTCTAAAGCGACAGGAGTAATAAAATAGATGAATATATGAAGGGCAGTTTGTGAGGCCTCTGAGCCCAAGCCAAGCCATCGCATCCCATGTGACTTGCACAAATATGCCCAGGTGGCCTCTGAAGTAACTGAAGAATCACAAAAGAAGTGAATATGCCCTGCCCCGCCTTAACTCATGACATTCCACCACAAAAGAAGTGAAAATGGCCGGTCCTTGTCTTAAGTGATGACATTACCTTGTGAAAATCCTTTTCTTGGCTCATCCTGGCTCAAAAAGTTCCCCCACTGAGCACCTTGAGACCCCCACTCCTGCCCTCCAGAGAACAAACCCCCTTTGACTGTAATTTTCCTTTATCTACCCAAATCCTATAAAACAGCCCCACTCTTATCTCCCTTGGCTGACTCTGTTTTCGGACTCAGCCCGCCTGCACCCCGGGTGATTAAAAGCTTTATTGCTCACACAAAGCCTGTTTGGTGGTCTCTTCACACGGTCGTGCATGAAAGAGTTTATCAGAAGAATTAGCTCACACGATCACAAGGTGAAGTCCTACAATAGCCCATCTACAAGCTGAGGAGCCAGGAAGCCAGTCTGAGTCCCAAAACCTCAAAAGTAGGGAAGCGGATAGTGCAGCCTTCTGTCTGTGGCCGAAAGCCCGAGAGTCCCTGGTAAAACCACTGCTGTGAGTCCAAGAGTCCAAAAGGCAAAGCGCGTGAAGTTTGAGTCTCGAGGGCAGGAAGCATCCAGCACGGGAGAAAGATGGAGGCTGGAAGATACAGCCAGTCTAGTCCTTGCACGCTCCTTTTCCTGCTTTATTCTAGCTGCGCTGGCAGCGGATGAAATGGTGCCCACCCAGCTTGAGGGTGGCTGTGCCTTTCCCAGTCCACTGACTCAAATGTTAGCCTCCTTTGGCAACACCCTCACAGATACACCCAGGAACAATACTTTGCATCCTTCCATTCAATCAAGTTGACGCTCAGTATTAACCATCGCATAACACCTGCTCCAACATGGATGGACCTTTGAGAACATGATGTTAAGAGAAAGAAGTCAGATGCAAAAAGACAAATACTCTAGGATTCCACTTACATGAGGTCCCTAGAGTCGTCCAATCTGTAGACACGGAAAATAGAGTGGTGGGTGCCAGGGGCTTGGGGAGGGAGAAAAGGGGACAGAGTTTCCGTTTTGCAAGATGGGAAACGTCAAAAAGATTTTTTGCATAAAAAGGGAAAAGGCTTACTGGGTACGGTGGCTCATACCTGTAATTCCAGGACTTTGGGAGGCCAAGGGGGGCGGATCATCTGAGGTCGGGAGTTCAAGACCAGCCTGAGCAAGATGGAGAAACCCTGTCTCTACCAAAACTACAAAAATTAGCCGGGCGTGGTGGCACATGCCTGTAATCCCAGCTACTCGGGAGGCTGAGGCGGGAGAATCGCTTGAACCTGGGAGGCAGAGGTTGCAGTGAGCTGAGATGGAACCACTGCACTCCAGCCTGGGTGACAGAGCAAGACTCTATCTCAAAAAAAAAAAAAGGAAAATACATAAAACGGCTGAATTGCCCTCTTACAAAGGCTCGAGATGGTAAATTTTATATCTTATGTGGGTTTTTTTTAACCACAATCAAAAATTATGGAAACAAGATAAATACCAAAATTATATTTATAGGGTTTATACGGTTGTGACCCAAACAGTTGAATTTGTGGGGTTGTGACCCAGACAGCTAAGATTTGTAGGGTTATGACCCAGAGGGCTAGAATTCATAGGGTTGTAACCCAGGGGGCTAAGATTCGTAGGGTTATGACCCAGAGGGCTAGAATTCATAGAGTGGTAACCCAGGGGGCTAAGATTCGTAGGGTTATGACCCAGAGGGCTAGAATTCATAGAGTTGTAACCCAGGGGGCTAAGATTCGTAGGGTTATGACCCAGAGGGCTAGAATTCATAGCGTTGTAACCCAGGGGGCTAAGATTCGTAGGGTTATGACCCGTAGGGCTGGATTTGTAGGGTTGTGACTCATAGGGGTGGATGTGTCCAGTGAAAGTCAAAGACTGTGGGAAAATTGATTCCTCTGTTTACACCTGGGTGGTGATTGAACAAGCCCACTCCACACTAGGCTTCATTTCACCATGCTCATTTCTGTCAGTGCATGAAGTTACTCATGTTGAGCATCAGGCAATCTTCACGCAGAGATTGCTTTTCGCTCCTTCCTCTCTCTTCGGCGATTCTCTTTTCATCATGCAGTAAAACACTGGGGAACTTTATTTTCCATGTTTTTATGAGTGGTACTCAGGTTTTATGAGAGTCCCACAACCTTCCTGACATATATCTTTCTGCTTTCAGACAACCATTTTCAGCATCTTTTTTTTTTTAATGTTAATTTACTTTGTATTCAAAAGTATGCCTCAAATTCAGGGTAGTTTCGATTTAATTTGAATTTTGCCTCCAGGTGCCATGGGAGACCCCCGGGCTGCTCCTGGGGCGCTGTGAACGTGTGACGTGGGGAGGGAAATGAACTCTGTGTGCCAAGCCCTCTGGGTACGTAAAGCTTAGAGGAGCTGAGCCTGGTGATGGGCTTCATGGTGCCTTTGGAGGAAGCCCTTTGGGGAATGTGATATGTCCCTTTGAGCCAAAGAGAGTCTAAGGATTTGTGTTCTGCTCCAATGAGTAGGTAGAGTTTGGGGGAGGGATTTGCTGAAAAGAGGAGCCATAGGGCTGGGACCCATAGCTCTAGGAATTATAGGCTGAGATCCACAGCTCTCTGGCACATAGATGGCTGGATTTGTCGGGCTAAGAGTTGTAGGGTTATGACCCATAGGGCTGGATTAGTAGGGTCGTGACCCATGGTACTGAGATTCATAGGGTTATAACCCAAAGGGATGGATTCGTAGGGTTGTCACTCAGAAGGCTGAATTTGTCGAGTTGTGACCCAGAGGGCTAGAATTTGTAGGGTTGTGGCCCAGAGGGCTGAGATTTGTAGGGTCATGAGCTACAGGGCTAGATTCCTAGGGTTGTGACCCATGAGTCTGGGATTGATAGGGTTGTCACGCAAAGGGCTGAATTCGTAGGGTCGTGACTCATAGTGCTGGATTTGCTGAGTTTGACTCAGAGGGCTGAGAGTTGTAGGATTATGCCTTATAAAGCTGGATCGATTGCGTTTGACCCATGGGGCTGAGATTTATAGGGTTGCGACCCAAAGGGCTGAATTCGTAGGGTTGTGACTCACAGGGCTGGATTTGCTGAGTTTTGACTCAGAGGGCTAAGAGTTGTAGGATTATGCCCTAGAAAGCTAGATTGATTGGGTTGTGACCCATGGGGCTGGGATATATAGGGTTGTGACCCAAATGGCTGGACTTGTAGATTTGTGACCCAGAAGGCTACAGTTCATTGGGATGTGACCCAGAGGGCTAAGAGTTGTAGGGTTATGACCCATAGAGTTAGATTTGTATGGCTTTGGCCCAAGGGGGTTGGTTTCATGAACGCATCGACAATCCTTGATTGATTACAGAGTTGATATAATAGGTGGGCTTTACAGAAGTGAGTAAGGAGACTATTCTTATTATTCTATTCTTATCACATTAGAAAGTAATGTGGTGTAGAGAGAAAATAAATAGAGGAGAGGAAATATCGAGAGAGTGTTGGGGTGATCAGGAAAGACTTCATTGCAAAGGCGAATTTGAACAAACACTTGAAGACAGGGAAGGAGTGAGCTACAGATCTGGGGTGATGGTGCACAGTCATTTCAAAGGCCTGAAGGCAGGAGGGTGACTGGAGCATTCAAGGGCCATCAAGGAAAATGGAGGAGCTGGAGGGCAGGTGGTTGGGGTAAAGAGGTGAGAGATGAAGTCACAGGAATGAGGTACTTGGTCATGGGGTTATTTCTGGCCAGGAAAAGAGCTTTATCTTCTCCTCTGAGTGAGATGATCACCCAAAGAAGGGCTTGACCCATAGTAGCATCCTCTGAGCAGAGCTTTAAGGAGCACGCTGACTTCATTCTTGGGAATAGGCCTGGAGGAAGAATATAAAAGTCAATGCAAGAAAACTAGGCAGGAGTCTCCTACAGCCATCCACGGCAGTTCAGACCACAGAGATGGCTGTGCAGGCAAAGAAATCTACGTCCAAGATTTGAGAAGTGAAACTAAGGCAAGAGTCTCAGAGGACTCCAATCTCCTCCCACCTGAGCCTCTGGAAACATGGGGTTGCCAATGGGCATCTTTTGGAACCATTATTCTGTCTACCACAAGGGGATTAGGATGTGGACATCTTTGGGGCCATTATTCTGTCTCCCAAATGGGGATTAGCATATGGACATCTTTGGGGCCATTATTCTGTCTCCCAAATGGGATTAGGCTGTAGACATATTTTGGGCCATGTTCTGTCTACCACATAGGGATTAGGATGTGGACATTCTTGGGGTCATTATGGATGGAGAAGGGGAGGAATGTGAGCAGGGGGAGATTTAGGGGGAAATATGAGACACTCTGATTGGACATGTTAAGTGTGTGATATCGGTTGGACGGGATTTCAAGACTGGATTTCAAGACTGGATTTCAGGAGAGAGGTCCCAGTGGGAAGCACACCACTGGGTTTGGTCAGAGGTATTGGAACCAGAGCAACCCCTTCTTGAATAGGAGCTGGATAAAATGAGGCGGAGACTTACTGGGCTGCAATCCTCAGATGGTTAAGGCATTCTAAGTCACAGGATGAGATAGGAGGTCGGTACAAGATACAGGTCACAAAGACCTTGCTGATAAAACAGGTGGCAGTAAAGAAGCCGGCCAAAACCCATCCAAACCAAGATGGTGACGAGAGTGACGTCTGGTTGTCCTCACTGCTGCAGTCGCACCAACACCATGACAGTTTACAAATGTCATGGCAATGTCAGAAAGGTACCCTATGTGGTCTAAAAAGAGGAGGTATGAATAATCCACCCCTTGTTTAGCATATAGTCAATAAGCAACCATAAAAATGGGCAACCAGCAGCCCTCGGGGCTCCTCTGTCTATGGAGTAGCCATTCTTTTATCCCTCTACTTTCCTCATAAACTTGTTTTCAATTTACCTTACAGACTCGTCCTGAATTCTTTCTTGAGTGAGATCCAAGAACCCTCTCCAGGGGTTTGGATTGGGATGCCTTTTCCTGTAACAGTATCACCAACATATACTTAAATCGAAGAGGATGAATCACAACACCAAGGGAGTGAGTGTAGATGGAAAACAGAGGAGGACAAAGGACTGATCCTTAGGAGCCTCCTTGGTTAAGAGGTTGGGGAGAAGAGGAAGATCTGTCTTACAGAGACTGAGAAGGTACCAGGAGAGTGTGGGGGTTCATGGGCCAAGAGAACAAAATGTATCAGGGATGCTGGACTTTGGTCCATGGGTCAAGAGAACAAAGTGTTTCAGGAATGCTGGACTTTGGTCCATGGGCCAAGAAGGAAAGTATTTCAGGGATGCTGGACTTTGGTCTGTGGGTCAAGAGAAGAAAGTATTTCAGGGATGCTGGACTTTTGTCCATGGGCCAAGAGAAGAAGGTATTTCAGGGATGCTGGACTTTGGTCCATGGGCCAAGAGAAGAAAGTATTTCAGGGATGCTGGATTTTGATTCATGGGCCAAGAAGGAAAGTGTTTCAGGGATGCTGGATTTTGGTTCATGGTCCAAGAAGGAAAGTATTTCAGAGATGCTGGATTTTGGTCCAAGGGTCAAGAGAAGAAAGTATTTCAGGGATGCTGGACTTTTGTCCATGGACCAAGAAGGAAAGTATTTCAGGGATGCTGGATTTTGGTTCATTGACCAAGAGAAGGAAATATTTCAGGGATGCTGGATTTTCGTCCATGAGTCAAGAGAAGAAAGTATTTCAAGGATGCTGGATTTTGGTTCATGGGCCAAGAAGGAAAGTATTTCAGAGATGCTGGATTTTGGTCCAAGGGTCAAGAGAAGAAAGTATTTCAGGGATGCTGGATTTTGATTCACGGGCCAAGAAGGAAAGTGTTTCAGGGATGCTGGATTTTGGTCCAAGGGTCAAGAGAAGAAAGTATCTCAGGGATGCTGGATTTTGGTCCAAGGGTCAAGAGAAGAAAGTATTTCAGGGATGCTGGATTTTGGTCCATTGGCCAACAGAAGAAAGTATTTCAGGGATGCTGGACTTTGGTCCATGGGCCAAGAAGGAAAGTATTTCAGAGATGCTGGACTTTGGTCCATGGGCCAAGAGAAGAAAGTGTTGCAGAGATGTTTTACTACATCGCATGTCATCTGATCCATGAGATTGTGGAATGGGATGGAGTGGAGTGTGGAATGGGACATAGCAAAGTGGAGGTCTCTGTTGACCCCAATGTGAGCCTTTTCAATGGAGTGATGGAGGTAGAAAGCTGGGTGTAGTTGATATAAGACAGAAGGGAAGAAGGCAACTGGGGACAAGGAGTAGATGTGAGTGTGTCCTTGGATAGGGGAGAAGAGAGATGGACAGGGTGCCACAGGCAAAGTGAGACCGAGAGAGCTTTTGTAGGAGAGGGAGATGAGACCCTGGGTACATGTGGAAGGTCACTGTCCCATAGAGAAGGAACATTTGGTGATGTAGAGAATAAGGAGAAATTGTGGGGTGTTATCGTTGAGTAGAAAAGAACGAAGAGTGTCTGGTGGATAGCGGAAGAATGTTTTTGTTTGTTTGTTTTTAAGACATAGTCTCGCTCTGTCACCCAGGCTGGAGTGCAATGGCGCAGTCTCGGCTCACTGCAACTTCTGCCTTCCAGGTTCAAGCAATTCTCCTGCCTCAGCCTCCCGAGTAGCTGGGATTGCAGGCATGCACCACCACGCCCGGCTAATTTTTGTATTTCTAGTACAGATGCGGTTTCACTATGTTGGCCAGGCTGGTCTCAAACTCCTTATCTCATGATCCATCTGCCTCGGCCTCCCAAAGTGCTGGGATTACACGCGTGAGCCACCAGGCCCAGCCAAAAAATGTACACACTTTTTTTTTTTTTTTTTTTTTTGAGACAGAGTCTCGCTCTGTGGCCCAGGCTGGAGTGCAGTGGCACGATCTCGGCTCACTGCAAGCTCCACCTCCTGGGTTCACACCATTCTCTTGCTTCAGCCTCCCGAGTAGCTGGGACTACAGGAACCCACTACCACGCCTGGCTAATTATTTTGTATTTTTAGTAGAGATGGGGTTTCACCGTGTTAGCCAGGATGGTCTCGATCTCCTGACCTCGTGATCCGCTCGCCTCGGCCTCCCAAAGTGCTGGGATTACAGGCATGAGCCACTGTGCCTGGCCAAGAAATGTACACACTTTTTAGGGTTGAGGAATTCCATAGGTTTTTAGGGTTGAGCAAATCCATACCTTTCATCAGATCCTCAAACAGCCTTGTCAAACCCGACTCCTCTTAATATAACTTGCGGTGGATGAATATTACAAAAGAAAAGAAAACTTTGGTCTTGGCCAGGCGTGGTAGCTCACGCCTGTCATCCCAGCACTTTGGGAGGCCGAGGTGGAAGGATCACCTGAGGGTCAGGAGTTCGAGACCAGCCTGACCAACACAGTGAAACCCCGTCTCTACTAAAAATACAAAAAATTAGCCGGGTGTGGTGGCAGGTGCCTGTAATCCCAGCTACTGGGGAGGCTGAGGCGGGAGAATCTCTTGAACCCAGGAGGCGGAGGTTTCAGTCAGGCGAGATTGTGCCATTGCCCTCCAGCTTAGGCCACGAGAGCGAAACTCTGTCTCAATTAAAAAAAAAAAAAAGTTGGTCTTATAGAGCACCAAAGACCAACCCTAAACAATGAGATGCAATGTGGCAAAGTCAACCTTTAGAGAGCAAAGGATGCTATGAGCAGAATATTAGTACTATAAATAAATAGCCACAAACAAGTTGGTGGAGACTCATCCCAATGGTCTTCATTCATTGCCTGAAATGTGGGTGTTCGTCTGTTTGCCAGATAACTCCAGCCAGAAATAATTTTGTGTAAATAGCATTGATCTTCCAGGACCTCCTTTTGGGCTGAGTTTAGTGCAAAAGTCTCTGATGTTTCCACTGGGTATTGCCTTATCTGTTGATACTGTTGACTGAGTTCAAACCTGCATGCTGGAAAGAATGAGGTTTCAACTGGGCTATTTGTCTATGCTAGTGGTATAAAAATGGCATGCTGTGGAAAATAGTTTGGCAGTTTCTTTTCAAAGTAGACATTGAGCAATCACCTGACAGTTGCACTCCTGGGTAGTCAGCCCAGAGAAATGAAGACTTATGCTCACACAAAAACCTTTACGTCATGTTTGTAACAGATTGGTTTGTAATACTCAAAAACTGGAAACAACTTAGATGTCCTTCATCAGCTGAGTAGGTAAACAAACTGTGATACATCTCTACTAGAGAATACTATCTGATAACAAAAGAGAACAGATTATTGAGATATGCAACAACCTGGGTGAATCTCCAGGGAATTATGTCAACTGAAAAAGGTAACATTCTATGTAATTCTATGTATGTAGCATTCTTGACCTGGTAAAATTATAGAAATGGAAAACAGATTAGTTGTTGCCAGAGATAAAGGAGGGAGTGGGGGCAGAAGGGAAGTGGGTGTGGCTATAAATAGGCAACAGCAAGGATTCTTGTAGTGATAGAAATGTCAATATATGGGTTTGATATTGTACTATGAAGATGTTACCACTGAGGGAAACTGAGTAAAGAGTATATGAGAAAAAAATAAAAATAAAAAAATAAGAAAAATAATAAAGGCAGGCATTGCTACCTAGGGGGAAGGTTGAGACTCACAGAAGGGGATGGGGACATCTCTGGGGACCATTATCTCTGCAGTAAGAGAGAAAAATAAGTTGGGTGTGGTGGCTCACACCTGTAACCCCAGCACTTTGGGAGGCTGAGGCAGGCAGATCACCTGAGCTCAGGAGTTCGAGACCAGCCTGGCCAACATGGTGAAACCCCGTAACTACTAAAAATACAAAAATTAGCCTGGTGTGGTGGCAGCTGCCTGTAATCCCAGCTACTCGAGAGGCTGAGGCAGGGGAATCTCTTGAACCCAGGAGGTGGAGGTTGCAGCGAGTCAAGATCACACCACAGCACTGCAGCCTGGGCAACAGAGTGAGACCCTGTCTCAAAACAAAAAAAAAACAAAAAAAAAAAAAAGAGAGAGAGAGAAATAGAGAAATTGCAGCCATAACCAACAGAGTTCTGTCTTGGCACAGTGGACTAAATATCTCATCAAAATCCATATATTGGAACCCGCATCTGCAATGGGGTGTTATGTGGACATGGAAACTTTGGAAGATAATTAAAATTAGATTAAATCTTGGGGATATAGACCTCATGATGGGATTAGTGTTCTTATTTTATTTAGTTATAAGACAGAGTCTCACATTGTCACCCAGGCTGGAGTGCAGTGGCAGGATCTCGGCTCATTGTAACCTCTGCCTCCTGGGTTCACACGATTTTCCAGCTTCAGCTTCCCAAGTAGCTGGGATTACAGGCACCCACCACTGCGCCCAGCTAATTTTCGTATTTTTAGTAGAGACGGGGTTTCACCACATTGGTCAGGCTGGTCTCGAACTCCTGACCTTAGGTGATCTGCCTGCCTCGGCCACCCAAAGCTGGGATTAGCGTTCTTACGGGAAGAAGAGACACCAGAGCGCGCTCTCTCTCTCTCTTTCTCTCTCTCTCTCTCTCTCTCTCTGCCATACGAGGACACATTGAGAAGATACTGTCTGCCCACCAAGAAGAGAATCCTCACCAGTAACTGAATCTGGTGACATGCAAACTGCAGGACTTCCAGTGTCCAAAACTATGAGAAATAAATGTCTAGTGGGCATGCCCCATAGTGGATTTTTTTTGTTTGTCTGTTTGTTTGTTACTGTTTTTGAGACAGAGTTTTGCTCTGTCGCTCAGGCTGGAGTGCAATGACACAATCTCGCTTCATCGCAATCTCCGCCTCCCGAGTTCAAGCGATTCTCCTGCCTCAGCCCCACGAGTAGCTGGGATTGCAGGCACCTGCCACCACGCCCGGATAATTTTGTATTTTTAGTAGAGATGGGGTTTCTCCATATTGGTCAGGCTGGTCTCGAACTCCTGACCTCAGGTGATCCACCCTCCTCGGCCTCCCAAAGTGCTGGGATGACAGGCGGGAGCTACTGGACCCGGCCTAGTGGATGGTATTTTGTGACAGCAGGCCCAGCCGACTAACACACTCAGTTTGCAGCAGCAAAGTCAACCAGCCTTCTACCCAGGTTGATGCTTGGCATGAAAGTTGGATCAAGCCCCCTCCGTTCTCCAAGTCATGATTCTTCACCAATTTCCCATTTCTGGGGGCCTCTACATAATAGTTTGTAGATGCCGCTCAGATTCTAGGCAATACCAAGGAAACATATGATTCATGTGAGTAAATCAGCTTTATCATTTCCTTGGGAACCTGTTCATAGATTCAGATCCATTCGTTCATTTCTTCACAGTCAGTCATCTGTCAGGCCAATTGGTATTTGCTACCTAAAAAGCAGATCATCGCCTGTCATCCCAGCACTTTGGGAGGCCAAGGCGGGCGGATCACGAGTCGGGATCATGGTGAAACTCCGTCTCTACTAAAAATGCCAAAATTAGCTGGATGTGGTGGTGGGTGCCTGTAATCCCAGCTACTCAGGAGGCTGAGACAGGAGAATCACTTGAACCCAGGAGGTGGACGTTGCAGCGAGCTGAGATCGTGCCACTGCACTCCAGCCTGGTGACAGAGCGAGACTCTGTCTTAAAAAAAAAAAAAAAGTAGATTATTTCCAGAATGACAACATCCTTCCTCACCGTTCGAAATAAACGTTGTTGTAACATTTCCGTTCTCCTCTCGGTGAGTTCTTTTCTTCATTTCGGCTTTGTGAGAAAACAGTGAGCTCAACACAGATAATCACACAGTGATTCTGAGCAGGAGACATCCGTTCGAAACAGCAAGGTGTGGGGAGTGGAGCAGGAGGGTTTGTCTCTCAGGGGCTGTGTGATGAAGACAGTTTTTCCCCAGCCAGGCTGGGTTAACGAGGCAGGAAGCGTTCGGTTACATCATGACACGGCTGTGCTGCCAGATAGAAAAGGAGAGATTTTTCTGTCTCTGAAAACTCAAGACAAAATAAATTGACCTCTGAGTGGAAACCTTTGCCATGGCTTCTCAGCCCACATTTTCAATCAGGAGAATTGTTTTTTAATTAAAAAAAAAAAAAAATACTCCAGCAACGGAAGATAAGGGCTTCCATCTCAATCCACAAACCTGTGTGCGGTTGGTCCCCACTGACTAGGGGGACCCCATCTTGGTCCTCACTGCCTGGGGACCAGTGACCCCGTCTTCAGGCACCGATGTTGACTTTGATCTGGGACTCTGCACATTCACCCTGACACGATCCAGGGGTCCAAGGGAGACAGCAGCCGGCTGGCGGGTTGACGTGTAGGGTGGCGGGGAGCAGGGAGAGGTGGGCTCCGCAGAGAGCTGCTACCTGAACCCGTTCCCTGACATCATTTTGTTATACCCCTTGGAGACACAGAGGGGGGTGCCTGGGCCTCCCTGTCAGGGCTCCAGAGCAGACCCTGCATCCACAAATGGCAGCTTGTCAGCCTCATCAGGCAAGAGCAAGTCTAGTAGACGTTGCTTTTTTTTTTTTTTTTTTCCAATCCTGCCCCAGAGTCAATTAAAATACAGTAAGGCTGACATTTGCAGAATACAGAATGATCAAAGCCAAAAATGCCCATACAGCTTCTGACATAAAAACAGTGTGTTTGGCGGAAGACAGACACAGTGTAACAGGTCAGTAATTATGAGAAAATCTATGATATATCTGTTGCAGTTGCTTAGTGTGTACACATGATCACAGCCATCAAACAAAAGAGCGGGCTCTCTTCTCCTGACGGATGCGAGAGCTGCTGACACCGTCTCGTGCCGCTGATACAGATGGCATCTGCAGACAGACTGAATTAATTTGACAGTAAATAGGGGGTAGCGGTTACTGCCTTCTTTAAATATCTATTTTTTAATTGAACCAGGGCAGGTTTTCTTTTTGCCCTTCTGGGGATTGCTGGCGAAGCATTTGGTGGTCTTATTAGCA
Source organism: Pongo pygmaeus (assembly GCF_028885625.2). NCBI lineage: Eukaryota > Metazoa > Chordata > Mammalia > Primates > Hominidae > Pongo > Pongo pygmaeus. The sequence goes on from NC_072396.2 coordinate 866,569, forward strand.
ATGCACTCTGCTCCCATATCACGTTACAGCCCTGGGCACAGGTGTGTCCATGCATACACACACACTGTCTTGTGCACACACACACACACACGCATGCATGCACACACCAAAGTTTTTTGTTTGTTTGTTTGTTTTGCTGTGTGTAAGGACAGCACGTGCACAAAGACACTTTGCTGCTGTTTTATCGTTTGCATGAAAGCAATGCATTTTTTTCCCTCTCTTCCCAGCCCCCTCCTCCCAGAATCCATCCCCAACACCCAAAGCTGAACAGATGCGTTCATTATGGTGGTTAAGGAATTCTCCCATCTTTTTGCCTTGATGTGTTTATTAAATTAAAGAGGGATGAGACAGATGAATTTGTGTGCTCAGGGTACAACCAGGCAAAAGCCACGGGTGTATTTCACAGGGCTGGGTACTCTCTGCCATGCTAACATCGTAATTGGCTTAATGGATTTTCCGTGATGCGGAATGTCTCTTTCCTCCTCTCTCAGGCAAACTAATTACAGCTTTTTACATTAAATTCTAATAGATTTCAATTTATCTCTTCTAAATTATCACAATAATTACAGTAATAAATTAAGCGCATCGACACCATTCATCAACACACTTTGAGTCTGGCGTTACAGCAGCGCGGCGTTGCACAGGCTGACTAAATAGACGTGCTGGGTGAGGATGGTGAGGATGGTGGGGGGGCGACGGGAGAGAGTGTGTGTCTATCTGTGCGAGCAGATCTGTGATTTTTTTCTGAAAGTCTGCCGAGAGTTCGCCCAAAAGAGAGTTGCATTAAAGGGTACGAGTATTTAGAGAGAATCATTTTGTCTCCTCTCAAGTTCCGTGCTGGGTTGTTTCTTTGTTTTTGTTGTTGTTTTTTAGGTTTTGTTTTTGTTTTGAGATGGAGTTTCACTCTTGTCACCCAGGCTGGAGTGCAGTGGCACGATCTTGGCTCACTGCAACCTCCGCCTCCTGGGTTCAACTGATTCTCCTGCCTCAGCCTCCTGAGTCGCTCGGATTATAGGCACACCACCACGGTCGGTTATTTATTTATTTATTACTGATTGATTTTTTTGTGTTTTTAGTAGAGACAGGGTTTCACCACGTTGTCCAGGCTGCTCTCGAACTCCTGACCTCAGGTGATCTGCTCGCCTCGGCCTCTCAAAGTGCTGGGATGACAGGCGTGAGCCACCACGCCCAGCTTTTTTTTTTTTTTTCTTTCCTATTTCCCCAGTGGGTCTGATTCCCCTGCCTCAGCCTCCTGAGCACCTGGGACTACAGGCATCCACCACCACACCTGGCTAATTTTTGTGTTTTTAGTAGAAACGAAGTTCACTGTGTTGCCCAGGCTGGTCTGGAACTCCTGACCTCAAGTGATCCACCCGCCTCGGCCTCCCAAAGAGTGTGTTCGTGTCTCACCAGCACAAACATGTAATCAATCGTGTCCCCTTTGCAGAGTAAGGTGGCCTTCAGGTTTCGTGTATATTATCGGATCTTTCTATTCCATTTTAATGACCTCCCATTATTTCTGCAGAGAAGGTGAAAGTCCCCCTTCAACACCCTTCATCACAGCCATCGCCCCCTAACTCCACTCACCACCACCACGCAGACATCAAATCCTAGAGAGACTTCAGATGGCTGGGAGAGGCCGTCCTGGCTTTCTTTGTCATTCCGCGCCGAATCAGAGTGTCACACGTGGCCCACCTGTGAAGTTCCTGGCCGGTGCTGATACAAATGGTAACAGGGCCGATGGCCCGCGGTTGTCAGAGATTGATTTAGACAGGTGACTTCTTCTGCTTTGTAAGGTAACGAGACCGAACTTTCAGACTAACTTTCCAAACTCTGGAGGTGATGGCTTCAGTGCAGTGAGTTTACGTAAAAGCTTATCGGCCGGGCGCGGCGGCTCACGTCTGTAATCCCAGAACTTTAGTAGAGACAGGATTTCACCATGTTGGCCAGGCTGGTCTCAAACCCCTGACCTCAAGTAATCCACCTGCCTTGGCGTCCGTCCCAAAGTGCTGAGATTACAAGCGTGAGCCACCGCACCTGGTCCAATAAAACTTATTTTAAATTAACTTTCCAATTAAACTTATTGGAACACAGGCATGTGGTAAAATCTAAAATTTAATTTAAAATTTAAAAGCATTCCAATTAAAGTGAAATTAAATGCAACTAAATTTAAAATAAAATTAAAATATATAATTTAGGGCACAGTGGCTCATGCCTGTAATCCCAGCACTTTGGGAGGCCGAGGTGGGTGGATCACCCAAGGTCAGGAGTTCAAGACCAGCCTGGCCAACATGGTGAAACCCCATCTCTACTAAAAATACAAAACTTAGCCAGGCATGGTGGCGGGTGCCTGTAGTTTCACCTACTCGGGAGGCTGAGGTGGGAAAATCGCTTGAACCCAGGAGGGGGAAAGTTGGGTGTGATGGCTGGAGCCCCAGCAGCTGTTTCTGACTCTGAGGTGTTGCTGGAATAGATATAGGGGAAACTTGACATTCTGCACCAATTTCTGCTTCTTGATGCGGGAAAGGTGAGTGTGAGGGCTGGAGTCTCAGCAGCCACCTTGGAATCTGAGGTGATGCTGGAGTGAATATATGGGGAAGTTTGCCATTCTTCACCCATTTCTGCTTCTCTCTGGGGGAAAGGTGGGTGTGAGGGCTGGAGCCATAGCAGTTGTTTTCGACTCCGAGGTGATTCTGGAATGAATATATGGGGAAATTTGCCATTCTTCACTCATTTCTACTTCTTGCTGGGGGAAAGGTGGGTATAAGGGCTGGAGCCCCAGCAGCCACCTTGGATTCTGAGGCGATGCTGGAATGAACATATGGGGGAATGTTACCATTCTTCATCCATTTCTGCGTCTTGCTGGGGGAAAGGTGGGTGAGAGGGATGGAGTCTCAGCAGCCACTTTGGACTGTGAGGTGATGCTGGAATAGACATAGGGGAAGCTTGACATTCTTCAGCCATTTCTGCTTCTTGCTAGTGGAAAAGTGGGTGTGAGGGCTGGAGCCCCAGCAGCTGTTTTGGACTCTGAGGTGACACTGGAAGTGAAAATCTCATATGCAGAATCCTGGGTCCTGGGAGGAGCACACAGTCCTGGGGTGGCTTCTGCAAGCCCTCCTTTTTCTTCTTCTTCTTCTTTTTTTTATTGAGATGGAGTCTCACTCTGTTGCCCAGGCTAGAGTTCAGTGACGCGATCTCGGCTCACTGCAGCCTTCACCTCCCAGGTTCAAGCGATTCTCCTGCCTCAGCCTCCCGAGTAGCTGGGACTACAAGCACGTGCCACCACGCCTGGCTAATTTCTGGGTTTTTGTTTTGTTTTGTTTTGTTTTTTTTGAGACAGAGTCTCGCTCTGTTACCAGGCTGGAGTGCAGTGGCATGATCTCGGCTAATTTAAAAATTAGCCAAGTATGGTGACACATGGTTGCAATCCCAGCTACTCGGGAGGCTGAGGTAGGGGGATCGCTTGAGCCCAGGAGGTCGAGGCTGCAGTGAGCTATGATATCTCAACCCTTTGGGAAGTGTAGGTGAGAGGATTACTTGAGGCCAGGAGTTCAAGACCTGCCTGGCCAACATAGCAAGACCCCATCTCTACCAAAAAAAATTAGCCGAGCATGATGGCATGTTCCTATAATCCCAGCTACTTGGGAAGACAAAGGTGGGTGAATCTCTTGAGCCCGGGAGTTCAAGACCAGCCTGGGTAACATAACAAGATCCCATCTCTACAAAAAATTAGCCAAGCATGATGGCGTGAGGCCAGGAGTTCAAGACCAGCCTAGGCAAGATCGTAAGACCCTGTCTCTGCAAAAAATTTAAAAATTAGCCACATATGGTGACGCATAGTTGCAATCCCAGCTACTTGGGAGGCTGAAGTAGGGGGATCACTTGAGCCCAGGAGGTCGAGGCTGCAGTGAGCTATGATATCTCAACCCTCTGGGAAGTGGAGGTGAGAGGATTGCTTGAGGCCAGCAGTTCAAGACCTGCCTGGCCAACATAGCAAGACCCCATGTCTACAAAAAAAATAGCCGAGCATGATGACCTGTTCCTGTAATCCCTCTGGGCTACTTGGGCAGCCAAGGTGGGTGAATCGCTTGAGCCCAGGAGTTCAAGACCAGCCTATGCAACATAGCAAGACCCTGTCTCTGAAAAAAACTTAAAAATTAGCCAGGTATGGTGATGAATGGTTATAGTCTCAGATACTCAGGAGGGTGAGGTGGGGAATCGCTTGAGCCCGGGAGGTCGAGGCTGCAGTGAACTATGAATGGTGCCATTGCACTCCAGTCTGGGTGACAGAGCAAGACTCTGTCTAAAAAAAAAAAAAAAATTAGAAAGGATCTTTAAAAAGGCAAAACAGAAAGACAGAGAGGAGTGATGCTTTAACATTCATGCAAGATGATTAGAAATCCAAAGGGGAGTGAAAAATCAGGATCAAGCCAGGCGACTCACACCCATGGAATTTGCAGCCACCCCAGAAAAAAACCCACATGGGCTGTGCCCTCTGGAAGCTCCAGGAGCAAGCAGCCCTCACACCGGCTTCCTCATCCATCTGTGGCGTTGGTTGTTGGGCATTTGAAATTGCGAGGTGTCCGCCTGCCTTCCATCACGTGCCACAGAAACAAAACGAGCAATCTCTGTCCCCTGATGGAAGCCAACAGCTGCTAAGAGGCCCGGAATGAGTGTGAGGAGATGATGGGCCTAGAGACCTGCTCCAGGATCAGCCGCCAAGTGGGAATGAGCTGGTCAACAGGCATCTGCCATTATTGCTCCCCAAAGCAGGGGTTCCCCAGGTGCCCTCAGCCCAGCTCAGCCTCACAGGGTGGCTCTGAGACCACTGTGTGCTGGAATCAGCTGGACAGAAGGCGGCTGGCTGGAGAGGGTCATGGCTGGATGGGCACTTGGTAGCCTGTGGCCCTGGCCTGGGTTCAGAGAGGGGGTGGGCAGAGGGTAGGGGGAAGGTGGGGAGAAAGACTCAGCAGGAGAAGGAGTGGGTGAAGGGAGCCAGGCTGGGGGAAGAAGAGGAGGAGGAGGAGATGGAGGAGGAGGAGATGGAGATGGAGAAATTAGAGGAGGAGACGGAGATGGAGAAGTTAGAGGAGGAGGAGATGGAGAAGGAGGAGATGGAAGAGAAGGATGAGATGGAGGAGGAGGAGATTGAGGAGGAGGAGATGGACAGGAGGAGAAAATGGAGGAGGAGGAGGAGAAGACGGAGGAGAAGGAGGAGATGGAGGAGGAGGAGACAGAGGAGGAGGAGATGGAGGAGGAGGAGACGGCGGAGATGCAGGAGGAGATAGAGGAGAAGGAGGAGATGGAGGAGGAGATAGAGGAGAAGGAGGAGATGGAGGAGGAGGAGACGGAAGAGGAGGAGACAGAGGAGGAGGAGATGGAGGAGGAGAAGATGGATGAGGAGCAGATGGAGGAGATGGAGATGGAGGAGGAGATGGAGGAGGAGATGGAGATGGAGGAGGAGATGGAGATGGAGGAGGAGAGGGAGGAGGAGGAGATGGAGGAAGAGGAGATGGAGGAGGAGGAGATGGAGGAACAGGAGATGGAGGAAGAGGAGACAAAGGAGATAGACATGGAGGAGATGGACGAGGAGGAGATGGAAGAGATGCAGGAGATAGAGGAGGAGGAGGAGATGGAGGAAGAGGAGATGGAGGAGGAGGAGATGGAGGAAGAGGAGACAAAGGAGATAGACATGGAGGAGATGGACGAGGAGGAGATGGAAGAGACGCAGGAGATAGAGGAGGAGGAGGAGATGGAGGAAGAGGAGATGGAGGAAGAGGAGACAAAGGAGATAGACATGGAGGAGATGGACGAGGAGGAGATGGAAGAGACGCAGGAGATAGAGGAGGAGGAGGAGATGGAGGAAGAGGAGATGGAGGAGGAGGAGATGGAGGAAGAGGAGATGGAGGAAGAGGAGACAAAGGAGATAGACATGGAGGAGGTGGACGAGGAGGAGATGGAAGAAGAGGAGGAAGAGATGCAGGAGATAGAGGTGGAGGAGGAGATGGAGGAAGAGCAGATGGAGGAGGAGGAGATGGAGGAGATTGGGGAGATTTTCCTGCTGGAAGCAGCGCTCAGCTTTGGTTGAGGTGATCAGCACCACATGTTACTTTGTATGACAAACATGCTTCAAAAAAAAAAAGATACAGGAACGTGGTTTCCACACAATATTTTAAAATACCACTGTCAGGAATTAATCACATACAAACAGATATTGTTTTTTGGATTTAAACAACTTTGAAAATGTCACAGAGTGTTGCTTTTCTGTATGGTTTTGTAGTCCTTTTAACTTTTATTCTAATGAGGTTTTAAGAGAGGTAAGTTGCATAAATATCATATCAAGGTATTATAAGTAACTACATTTAAAATGACAAAGCTGTGATCAGAAATATGAAGTTTGATTCAGATGAACAGGAACTCTCAAAGGGCAGGAAACAACCACTCATGAGGATCTGATTGAAATGCAGAATTGACCCTTGCAATTTAAACCACAGTTATAATGAAAAGATATCCTAAACCAATTGAAACCAAAATTTTTAAAAATATACTTTTTAAAGAGATCAGAAATGAAAAAGTGTGAGTAAAATAAAGCAACTCAGCTAATCTCCTTGGAAAGTGAATTTGGTATGTGATTTGAAGTATGATTCATGGTCTGTGATGCTCATCTGGCGTGAATGGAGCTGATCTATGGTCTGTGATGCTCCCGTGGTGTGGATGGAGCTGATCTATGGTCTGTGATACTCACCTGGTGTGGGTGGAGCTGATCTATGGTCTGTGATGCTCACCTGGCGTGAATGGAGCTGATCTATGGTCTGTGATGCTCACCTGGTGTGGATGGAGCTGATCTATGGTCTGTGATACTCACCTGGTGTGGATGGAGGTGATCTATGGTCTGTGATGCTCACCTGGTGTGGATGGAGCTGATCTATGGTCTGTGATGCTCACCTGGTGTGGGTGGAGCTGATCTATGGTCTGTGATGCTCACCTGGCGTGAATGGAGCTGATCTATGGTCTGTGATGCTCACCTGGTGTGGGTGGAGCTGATCTATGGTCTGTGATGCTCCCCTGGTGTGGGTGGAGCTGATCTATGGTCTGTGATGCCCACCTGGTGTGGATGGAGCTGATCCATGATCTGTGATGCTCCCCTGGTGTGGATGGAGCTGATCTATGGTCTGTGATGCTCCCCTGGTGTGGATGGAGCTGATCTATGGTCTGTGATGCTCACCTGGTGTGGGTGGAGCTGATCTATGGTCTGTGATACTCACCTGGTGTGGATGGAGCTGATCTATGGTCTGTGATGCTCACCTGGTGTGGATGGAGCTGATCTATGGTCTGTGATACTCACCTGGTGTGGATGGAGCTGATCTATGGTCTGTGATGCTCACCTGGTGTGGATGGAGCTGATCTGTGGTCTGTGATGCTCACCTGGTGTGGGTGGAGCTGATCTATGGTCTGTGATACTCACCTGGTGTGGATGGAGCTGATCTATGGTCTGTGATACTCACCTGGTGTGGATGGAGGTGATCTATGGTCTGTGATGCTCACCTGGTGTGGGTGGAGCTGATCTATGGTCTGTGATACTCACCTGGTGTGGGTGGAGCTGATCTATGGTCTGTGATACTCACCTGGTGTGGGTGGAGCTGATCTATGGTCTGTGATGCTCACCTGGTGTGGATGGAGCTGATCTATGGTCTGTGATGCTCACCTGGTGTGGATGGAGCTGATCTATGGTCTGTGATGCTCACCTGGTGTGGGTGGAGCTGATCTATGGTCTGTGATGCTCACCTGGTGTGGATGGAGCTGATCTATGGTCTGTGATGCTCACCTGGTGTGGATGGAGCTGATCTATGGTCTGTGATGCTCACCTGGTGTGGATGGAGCTGATCTATGGTCTGTGATGCTCACCTGGTGTGGGTGGAGCTGATCTATGGTCTGTGATGCTCACCTGGTGTGGGTGGAGCTGATCTATGGTCTGTGATGCTCACCTGGTGTGGATGGAGCTGATCTATGGTCTGTGATGCTCACCTGGTGTGGATGGAGCTGATCTATGGTCTGTGATGCTCACCTGGTGTGGATGGAGCTGATCTATGGTCTGTGATACTCACCTGGTGTGGGTGGAGCTGATCTATGGTCTGTGATGCTCACCTGGTGTGGATGGAGCTGATCTATGGTCTGTGATGCTCACCTGGTGTGGATGGAGCTGATCTATGGTCTGTGATGCTCACCTGGTGTGGATGGAGCTGATCTATGGTCTGTGATACTCACCTGGTGTGGATGGAGGTGATCTATGGTCTGTGATACTCACCTGGTGTGGGTGGAGCTGATCTATGGTCTGTGATGCTCACCTGGTGTGGATGGAGCTGATCTATGGTCTGTGATGCTCACCTGGTGTGGATGGAGCTGATCTATGGTCTGTGATGCTCACCTGGTGTGGATGGAGCTGATCTATGGTCTGTGATACTCACCTGGTGTGGATGGAGGTGATCTATGGTCTGTGATGCTCCCGTGGTGTGGGTGGAGCTGATCTATGGTCTGTGATGCTCACCTGGTGTGGATGGAGCTGATCTATGGTCTGTGATGCTCACCTGGTGTGGATGGAGCTGATCTATGGTCTGTGATGCTCACCTGGTGTGGATGGAGCTGATCTATGGTCTGTGATACTCACCTGGTGTGGATGGAGCTGATCTATGGTCTGTGATGCTCACCTGGTGTGGATGGAGCTGATCTGTGGTCTGTGATGCTCACCTGGTGTGGGTGGAGCTGATCTATGGTCTGTGATACTCACCTGGTGTGGATGGAGCTGATCTATGGTCTGTGATGCTCACCTGGTGTGGGTGGAGCTGATCTATGGTCTGTGATACTCACCTGGTGTGGATGGAGCTGATCTATGGTCTGTGATGCTCACCTGGTGTGGATGGAGCTGATCTGTGGTCTGTGATGCTCACCTGGTGTGGATGGAGCTGATCTATGGTCTGTGATACTCACCTGGTGTGGATGGAGCTGATCTATGGTCTGTGATACTCACCTGGTGTGGATGGAGGTGATCTATGGTCTGTGATGCTCACCTGGTGTGGGTGGAGCTGATCTATGGTCTGTGATACTCACCTGGTGTGGATGGAGCTGATCTATGGTCTGTGATGCTCACCTGGTGTGGATGGAGCTGATCTGTGGTCTGTGATGCTCACCTGGTGTGGGTGGAGCTGATCTGTGGTCTGTGATGCTCACCTGGTGTGGATGGAGCTGATCTGTGGTCTGTGATGCTCACCTGGTGTGGGTGGAGCTGATCTATGGTCTGTGATACTCACCTGGTGTGGATGGAGCTGATCTATGGTCTGTGATGCTCACCTGGTGTGGATGGAGCTGATCTATGGTCTGTGATACTCACCTGGTGTGGATGGAGCTGATCTATGGTCTGTGATGCTCACCTGGTGTGGATGGAGCTGATCCATGGTCTGTGATGCTCACATGGGTCAGGTGTGGGTTTTTAGGGCCTATAGTCTGATGCTCACCTGGACCAGCTCTTGCTGCTGCTGAAATAGGGTCTCACAGGCATGTCTGCCACAGAACTGTGCCTGGGTTATTTAAGGACTGTGACCACTGACCTGTGAAGCTGAGAGCACTTAACTGGTGTGGAGAAGGTGGGTTTTATACATGCATTCTGTGAAAATATTTTTATATCAGAATTAGGAACTAAATGTTATAATTAAACACGTCTCTCCAATTAAGTTCTTGAACCAGCTAATTGCATGAATCCACATAAACTTGCTTTAAAAAATAACAGTAACCCATTTCACCTCATAGAAACTGAATTACCTCTTTCGCCACTAAGCATATACACAGATTATACCCATTAGCTTTTTATTTTTCTATTTTTACATAACGGAAATGCCTGAAAAATTGTGGGTGAAAAAAACCTCGAGGCCTGAGGTCTGACTTGAAATTAAGTGTGTTCTGCTCATTGTCATCAATTTTGTCTTAAATTACAAGGTGCAATTTCACATAAATATGAGTGTTAATGTCTAATTCTCTTTGTGGTCTCATCGGTATCTGCTATGTCTGCACAGCCCACAAACACAGGACCAGGCTGGGCTCAGGATTAAATCGTGACTCTCCTGTTTCTTTCCGTGTGTGAACCTGGCAAACTTTAAAAAATGAAATAAATAAAATCGCTCTGTGCCTAAGCTTCCTCATTAGAAAAGTAAAAAGAAAGGCAAAATGTCCCTCCAAAGATACTTTTAAGAATTAGGCCAGGCGTGGTGGCTCACGCCTGTCATCCCAGCACTTTGGGAGGCCGACGCTGGGGGATCACTTGAGATTAGGAGATCCAGACCAGCCTGGCCAACATGGCAAAACCCAGTCTCTACTAAAAATACAACAAAATTAGCTGGGCAAGGTAGCAGGCACCTGTAGTCCCAGCTACTTGGGAGACTGAGGCAGAAGAATCGCTTGAACCCAGCAGTCAGAGGTTGCAGTGAGCCGAGATCACTGTCCTGCCTTCTCCACCAGTCACTCCAGGGGGTTGACTGATTTATCTGGGCCGACGTGAAGGGCTCTCTGAAAAATGGGCCTTGACGAGAGACCCCAGAGCCTGCTCAACACTCAAACAGAACGTCGGTTCTCTCTCTCATGTAGAAGCACTGTGTCTCGTCCATTTGAATTTTCCTAAAATTTCACTGGTAAATATCCACAAGGAAAAGAACAGAAAACTGGCCTAGCTGCTCTGCCCCAGAGGTTGGAATAAGAAAGCTCATCCCAGTAACGTGGCCGGGACGTTCCAAGCTCTCGGGCTCAGGAAATGATGGTGAATTGGCAGGTGCTCAAGGGTGTCACAGATTTCATTTTCAAAGACCAATAGTTGATTGTAGATGGGCACCTGCCCATCTGTGAGGTTAGGCCTGGGAAACAAACCTTGTCTGCTGTTTGGGTTACGGTCACTAACTCTTCAAATCCCACGTTGAGAGAAAGAGAGAGAGAGAGAGAGAGGAGAGAGGGAGAAGGAGAGAGAGAGAAGGAGAGAGAGAGACAGAGGAGAGAGAAGGAGAGAAGAGAGGAGAGAAAGAGACAGAGGACAGAGAACAAGAGACAGACAGAGGGGAGAGAAGGAGAGAAGGAGAGAGAGACAGAGGAGAGAGAAGGAGAGAAGAGAGAGAGAGACAGAGGAGAGAGAAGGAGAGAAGGAGAGAGAGACAGAGGAGAGAGAGAGAGAGGAGAGAAAGAGACAGAGGAGAGAGAGGGACGTCAGCCACTCTCCCAGGTAGCTGTGAGTGTGGTTGTGTGTGCCTCTGTGTGTGTTCCAGCTGTTCAGTCCTCCGCCTCGGACTGCAAATGTGTGTGTGTGTGTGTCTGTGTGTTTCTAGTATCACCGACTCATCCTCATCCACGTGTGGGGACCTGTGTGTTTGGGTGTGTGCTTTTTTGTGTCAGTGACATCTCGGATTATTGCTTTGATAATAATTAGATTAGGGACCTCTGGAAGTTAGTGGCAGACAGCTGTTGATGGATCCAGTTAGGGAACACCTGTGGGGTGAGGATCTGCCCGTGAGCTCGCGTTCATTGCCTCACTCATTCATTCATTCAGATGCCAACACAGCCCTGCTCCACTCCAAGAGCTACCGTGAGCTGCAAAGAACCGTTCCCTTCCCAGAGGGGCCTTTCGGACCGTAACGAATAGCCACCTTCCAGCCAGGCGCGGTGGCTCCGTCCTGTCATCCCAGCACTTTGGGAGACCCAGGTGGGTGGATCCCTTGAGGTCAGGAGTTCAAGACCAGCCTGACCAATATGGTGAAACCCTGTCTCTACTAAAAATACAAAAATTAGCCAGACGTGGTGGTGGGTGCCTGTGGTCCCAGCTACTCGGGAGGCTGAGGCAGGAGAATCGCTTGAACCCGGGAGGTGGACATTGCAGTAAACAGAGATTTTAGCCTCTCAGCCCTCTCCTTCCCCATGCTGATAAATTTCTGAATTTTGGGGTGTTCACCCCAAAATTGGGTTTCACCACCCAGTGAGTTCCCCTTGTCCGCTGCCTAGACAGAGACGATTTATCGAAACAGGAGAATTGCAAAAGAGGAAGAGTAATTCGCACAGAGCTGGCTGTGAAGGAGATGGGAGTTTAATTATGACTCACATTGGTATCCCTGAACATCTGGGGAACAGAGTTTTTGTTTGTTTGTTTTCTTTTGTTTTTGAGACAGTCTCACTCTGTCGCCCAGGCTGGAGTGCAGTGGTGTGATCTCAGTTCACTGCAACCTCCGCCTCCTGGGTTCAAGCGATTCTCCTGCCTCAGCCTCCCGAGTAGCTGAGATTACAGGCACCTGCCACCACGCCCGACTAGTTTTTGTATTTTTAGTAGAGACGGGGTTTCACCATGTTGGCCAGGCTGGTCTCGAACTCCTGACCTCAGGAGATCCACCCACCTCGGCCTCTCAAAGTGCTGGGATTACAGACACGTGCCACCATGGCCCGGCACGGGAACCAGAGTTTTTAAGGGCATTTTGGTGGGTGGGGGGGGATCCTAATGAGTCAGGAGTGCTGATTGGTCCGGGATAAAATCCTACGGAGTCAGAGCTGTCTTCTTGCACTCAGTTAGTTCCTGGCTGGGAGCCACAAGATCCAATGAGCCGATTTATCCATCTGGGTGGATCACCTGAGGTCAGGTGTTCGAGACCAGCCTGGCCAACATGGTGATATCCCATCTATACTACAAATACCAAAACTAGCCGGGCATGGTGGCACGCGTCTGTCATCCCAGCACTTTGAGAGGCCGAGGCAGGTGGATCCCCTGAGGGCAGGTGTTCGAGACCAGCCTGGCCAACATGGTGAAATGCAGGGCCTCCAAAATATCTCCAGCACTAATCCTAGGAGGAGTTTAGTGAGGGCCAGAATCTTGCAGCCTCCATCTATATGACTCCCAAACCATCATTTCTAACCCTATAGCTAATGTGAGTCCTACAAACGCAATCTACTCCCCAGGCAAGAAGGAGGTTTTTTGTTTCTTTTTTTGACACAGGGTCTCGCTCTGTCACCCAGGCTGGAATGCACTGGTGTGATCTCGGCTCACTGCAACCTCCACCTCCCAGGTTCTAGTGATTCTCGTGCCTCAGCCTCCCGAGTAGCTGGGACTACAGGCGCCTGCCACCATGCACCGCTAATTTTTGTGTTTTTAGTAGAGACGGGGTTTCACCATTTTGGCCAGGCTGGTCTCGAACTCCTGACCTCAGGTGATCCCCCCGTCTCAGCTTCTCAAAGTGCTGGGATGACAGGCGTGAGCCACCGCGCATGGCCAGTCAAATGTCATGATTTTTTTTTTCTTGAGATAGATTTGGGGTCTTGTTGCCCAGGCTAGAGTGCAATGGTGCAATCTCAGCTCACTGCAACCTCCACCTCCCGGGTTCAAACGATTCTCCTGCGTCAGCCTCCCGAGTAGCTGGGATTACAGGCGCACGCCGCCACACCCAGCTAATTTTTGTGTTTTTAGTAGGGACAGGGTTTCTCCATATTGGCCAGGCTGGTCTTGAACTCCTGACCTCAGGTGATCCGCCTGCCTCGGCCTCCCAAAGTGCTGGGATGACAGGTGTGAGCCACTGAGCCTGGCCAGTGAAATGCTATGATTCTATGAGGACATTTTTTAAGTTGAATGACCTTTGAGACGCTGTTTTCTTAGGCCCTGTTTCCAGAAAAAGTAACTTCAGGACAAAGCGGTGGGCGGCTGGTTTGGGGCCCAGGGAGGGGGAAGGGCTACAGCTCAGCAGCATTCCAAGTGAGTTGTTTTGAAAGAAATTCCTCCTTCCTGTTGAAGAAACGCCGGGCAAATAGCAGCTTCGGGCTTGTGCAAATTAAGGCGTCAGTAACTTTTGCTTATACAATTTGTTGAATAAATAGGGTTGAATCTATTGAATAAATGAGTCAACATAAGCTTTGAAAACAATGTCTGAAGGCATCCTGTTAATGTCTATTTGCATAAGTGGTTAATCTGTGAAAGGCAGTGGCGGCAGCCGCAACTCTTAGGCGAAAAAGAAAAAAAAAAAAACACAAACCATGAGCAGTCAGGCAGCCCAGCTGTTTTCAAATCGTGCCCCCAATGAGGCTCCAGAAAAACCTGTCGTTTGGTTCATTCCGTGAAGACACCAGCTTCCGAGGAGTCCGTGCACGGTTTCTAGATACATTATGGAGTGAGGGTCTAATCAGATTGTGTCTAACTATAGATTTTTCTGGAAACAAGCAAGAGCACCCAGGCTTAGAGAGTGTGGCTGAGCTTTTTCTTTTACAGACCAGAAAAGATGACACTTGCCCAAATGTTTGAAATAAAACACGGCCGGGTGCTGTGGCTCATGCCTGTCATCCCAGCACTTTGGGAGGCCGAGGCGCGGGGATCACCTGAGGTCAGGAGTTTGAGAGCAGCTTGGCCAACATGGTGAAACCCCGTCTCTACTAATAATACAAAAATTAGCCAGGTGTGGTGGTTCATGCCTGTAATTCCAGGTACTCAGGAGGCTGAGGGAGGAGAATGGCTTGAACCTGGGAGGTGGAGGTTGCAGTGAGCCAAGACCACGCTACTGCACTCCAGCAGGGGCAAGAAAGAAAGAAGGAAAGAAGGAAGGAAGGAAGGAAGGAAGGAAGGGAGGGAGGGAGGGAGGGAGGGAGGAAGGAAGGAAGGAAGGGGAAGGGAAGGGAAAGGAAAGGAAGGAAAGAAAAGGAAGAAGGAAGGAAGGAGAAAGGAAGGAAGGAAGGAAGGAAGGGAAGGGAAGGGAAAGGAAAGGAAGGAAAGAAAAGGAAGAAGGAAGGAAGGAGAAAGGAAGGAAGGAAGGAACGAAGGAAGGAAGGAAAGGGAAGGGAAGGGAAAGGAAAGGAAGGAAAGAAAAGGAAGAAGGAAAGAAAGAAGGAAGGAAGGAAGGAAAGAAAAGGAAGAAGGAAAGAAAGAAGGAAGGAAAGAAGGAAAGAAGGAAGGAAGGAAGGAAGGAAAGGGAAGGGAAGGGAAAGGAAAGGAAGGAAAGAAAAGGAAGAAGGAAGGAAGGAGAAAGGAAGGAAGGAAGGAAGGAACGAAGGAAGGAAGGGAAGGGAAGGGAAAGGAAAGGAAGGAAAGAAAAGGAAGAAGGAAGGAAGGAGAAAGGAAGGAAGGAAGGAACGAAGGAAGGAAGGAAAGGGAAGGGAAGGGAAAGGAAAGGAAGGAAAGAAAAGGAAGAAGGAAAGAAAGAAGGAAGGAAAGAAGGAAGGAAGGAAGGAAGGAAGGAAGGAAGGAAGGAAAGAAGGAAGGAAGGAAGGAAGGAAGGAAGGAACGAAGGAAGGAAGGAAAGGGAAGGGAAGGGAAAGGAAAGGAAGGAAAGAAAAGGAAGAAGGAAGGAAGGAGAAAGGAAGGAAGGAAGGAAGGAACGAAGGAAGGAAGGGAAGGGAAGGGAAAGGAAAGGAAAGAAAAGGAAGAAGGAAGGAAGGAGAAAGGAAGGAAGGAAGGAAAGGGAAGGGAAGGGAAAGCAAAGAAAGAAGGAAGGAGAAAGGAAGGAAGGAAGGAGAAAGGAAGGAAGGAAGGAAAGAAAGAAAGAAAAAAGAAAGAAAAAGAAAAGAAAGAAGAAAGAAAGAGACGGAAAGAAAAAAAGGGAAAGGAAGGAAGGGAAGGGAAGGAAGGGAAGGAAAGGAAGGAAAGGAAAGGAAGGAAGAAATGGGAGCACCAGATATGCCGTTCTAAAGTCTGTTTGTTTCCCATGTATGTATGCATTTATTTTTTGAGATGGGGTCTTGCTATGTTGCCCAGGCTGGAGTGCAGTGGAGTCCCATCATAGCTCATTGCAGCCTCGACCAGGTCCTGGGCTCAAAAGGATCCTCCTGCCTCAGCCTCCGGAGCAGCTGGGACTACAGGTGCATGCATCACCACACCCAGCTAATTTTTTATTTTTTGTAGAGACGGGGTCTTGCTATGTGGTCCAGGCTGATCTCCAACTGCTGAACTGAAATGATCCTCCCTTTTCAGCCTCTCCTGAGTAGCTGGGACTGCAGGCACACACCACCACATACAGCTAAGTTTCTGATTTTGTTTTTGAGAGCGAGTCACACTCTGTCACCCAGGCTAAAGTGGAGTGCCGTGATCCCCCCTCACTGCAACTGTTGACCTGCCCCAGGAGGCAGGACCGAGGGAGGTGATGGTGGCATAGGAGGACCCTGGGAGACCTGGAGAGCTTTCTGTGGGTGCAGACAATGTCCATTTGTGTTTGTGTGTGCATGCATTCTGGTTTGTGTGTGTGTGCGTGCATGCATGCATGCATGCTGGTGTGTGTGCATGTGTGTATACATCGTGTCTGTGTGTATACATACATGCTAGTGTATGTGGATGTGGATGTATGCATCTCTGTGTGTATGCATGCTAGTGTATGTGAACACACATATATGTATGCTAGTGTGTGCATGCCTGGCTAGTGTATGTGCACACGTGTGTGCGTCCATGCAAGTGTGTGTACATGCTAGTGTGTGTGCATATGCGAGTGTGTTTGTGTGCATGCATGCTAGTGTGTGCATGTGCGTATGTAGGCGTCTGTGTGCGTGCATGCTAGCATATGTGAACACACGTATATGTATGCTAGTGTGTGCATGCATGCCAGTGTACATGAACACACGTGTGTGTGGTGTATGTGAACGCACGTGTGTGTGCATGCATGCTGGTGTGTGTGTGAATGTTAGTGTGTGGGCACACATGAGTGTGTGTTTGCGTGCATGCGTGCTAGTGTGTGCGTGTGTGTATGCATGCTAGTGTATTTGTGGGCAACGTGTGCATTTCTGTGCATGCCTGGCTAGTGTATGTGCACACGTGTGTGCATCCATGAAAGTGTGTGTACATGCTAGTGTGTGTGCATATGCGAGTGTGTTTGTGTGCGTGTATGCTAGTGTGTGCATGTGTGTATGTAGACGTCAGTGTGTCTGCATGCTAGCGTACGTGAACACACGTGTGTGTGGTGTATGTGAATGCACGTGTGTGTGCGTGCATGTTGGTGTGTGCATGTGTGTATGTAGGCGTCTGTGTGCGTGCATGCTAGTGTATGTGAACACACGTATATGTATGCTAGTGTGTGCATGCATGCCAGTGTATGTGAACACACGTGTGTGGTGTATGTGAACGCACGTGTGTGCGCGTGTATGCTGGTGTGTGTGTGAATGCTAGTGTGTGGGCATACATGAGTATGTGTTTGAGTGCATGTATGGTAGTGTGTGCGTGTGTGTATGCATGCTAGTGTATTTGCGTGCAACGTGTGCATTTCTGTGCATGACTGGCTAGTGTATGTGCACACGTGTGTGCATCCATGAAAGTGTGTGTACATGCTAGTGTGTGTGCATATGCGAGTGTGTTTGTGTGCGTGCATGCTAGTGTGTGCATGTGTGTATGTAGGCGTCTGTGTGCATGCATGCTAGCGTATGTGAACACAAGTGTGTGTGGTGTATGTGAATGCACGTGTGTGTGCGTGCATGCTGGTGTGTGTGTGAATGCTAGTGTGTGGGCACACATGAGTGTGTTTGAGTGCATGCATGCTAGTGAGTGTGTGTATGCATGCTAGTGTATTTGCGTGCAACGTGTGCGTTTCTGTGCAGGCACGCTAGTGTGTGTGTGTGTGTGTGTGTGTGTGTGTGTGTGTGTCATTTTTCCGCCATAATAGAGAGTAGAGAGAAGAGGTGAGATTAGAAAACTTCAATTAAGCCTTTCAAAAGACCATCTGCCAAACGGTGACTGGGGTTCCGTGTAAACAAAATGTCTGTGCTGGTTACAAACACATGATCTTACCTATTGTATTGTGTTACAAATTAAAATCAGATTAAGCCACCTACACGGTACCTCCGCTGCATCTTCAATTTCTCATGGAGGCTGAGCATCGCTGGTGTATATTCATCCCGCCTGATGAGCCCTCATTATCTCCGTAGCAGCGGTATACACGGTGCACAGCATAATCAAAGCCTGCGGGTACGTATTAATTATCCTTTTGAATAGTGATGAAATTTTAAAAAGATCTCCTTTAGGCTCACATCATCAGCAGATGAAACAAAGGCGCACACAGCTTGTGCGCAGAGGTTCACATGTGTTTTTACATCTGTTCAGGATATTTCAATTTGAAGCTCAATAAGCAAAGACTGCGATTAAAGAAGAGGATGAAGGGAGAGAGAGAGGGAGACAGAGAAGAAGAAGAAAAAAAAAAGTCCTGCAATGACAAATAACAAATAGACCCTGCCCCCAGCTCATTGAGTAGAGAGGAAAATGAGTAATTCCTTCTCCAAGAATGCACCATTGCTTTATTTTTGTCTCTCTAAGGAGGATGATTTAAAAGCAAGAATCAATGCATGCAACGTGAGGTGTGTGGTGATGTCAAGTGCACCTGTTACCTCCGAACACCACAGCTATCATGCACAAACGTGCACCTGCATCTTGCCCTTCTCCCAGCAGCTTCTCTCTTGGGGTCCTGTTGAGGGGGTCCCGGAAGCTCAGAGAGAAGGAAGAAGAGAGCTGCCCTTTTCAGAAAGGCTCAGGCGGCGGTCTTTGTTTTGTTGCTTGAATTAGAATGCGGCTGTGGGGTGGTCCGTAGGGGAGCAGAAGGAGAAAGACCCCCTGTGTGCCAAGAGGGAGGGGGTCCTTGGAAATTGACAAGCTGTTTCATGCAACTCTGTCCCCTGGGGTGAGAGAGGGCCCTGATATACAACCCCTTGCATTGAACACAAGACTTGTGAGTTTTGAGTAGAAAGGTCCTTCCTGTTTGCAGGTATGGCCTTAGATTTAAAAAGAAAAAAAAAGAAAAAAACAGCTGCATGCTTACAAATACCAATTTGCTTTTGCTTCTGTGCTTAAAGGGATACAGAGGGTGTGATCAAACATGAACACTTAAAAGATGCCTTTGAATTATCTTTCAGAAATCAAAATGTAATCCAAAAGCCATTTGAACTATTCAGGAGCTGTACCGTTGAAAGGGTATTTGAAATGTTATTTAACTCAACGGGCCTCACATCCACAGGCGATCTGTAACATCACCTCGATGTTTCGTAAAAATTCAGTACTATTTACAAGTGTGTGCATCTATGAGGCTGGGTCATTGACAATGAATGAGCGTCTCCATCTCTAGGATAACCATGAATCAAAAATACGGGATACAGGGTGGAATCGGGTGCCTTGAATGAAATGAAAATAACATTCATTGAATGATAAAAACAAATCCTATGGATTTTGCAAAAGTGGGTGCTCACATCAGCAGAAGCATCCGATTCGGAAAAATAAGACGACTGCTCCTACAAGCACCTCCTCCGAACTGGCCATCTAGAGGCATTTTTTAATCCAGTTTGCTGAAAATCCAATGGGTGTGCCTTCATGAGGAAGTCTGCTGGGAAATATGGCTCCATGCCCCATGAACTTTTTTGTTTGTTTGTTTGTTTGTGTTTTTTTGAGACAGAGTCTCACTCTGTTACCCAGGCTGGAGTGTAGTGGCGTGATCTCAGCTCACTGCAAGCTCCGCCTCCCAGGTTCAAGCGATTCTCCCGCCTCAGCCTCCTGAGTAGCTGGGATTACAGGTGCCCGTCACCAAGCCTGGCTAATTTTTGTGCCTTTAGTAGAGACGGGGTTTCACCATGTTGATCAGGCTGGTCTCGAACTCCTGACCTCAGGTGATCCGCCCACCTCGGCCTCCCAAAGTGCCAGGATGACAGGCGGGAGCCACTGTGCCTGGCCCCTGTTAACTTCTCCAGCTTGTCTTTCTACCTGCAACCCATATATCTACTAGTATATCATTTGTCTTTCACCCTTTCTTCCAATCAGAAGATGCCATAATGCTATTTTCTAACCAGTATTGGCCACTGGTCAGGTGCAGTGGCTCACTCTTGTAATCCCAACACTTTGGGAGAAGGAGGCGGCTGGATTGCTTGAGCCCAGGAGATGTAGACCACCCTGAGCAACATAGCAAAACCTCATCTCTATTTAAAAAAAAAAAAACAAAAAACCACGGGGCTGGGTGAGGTGACTCACGCCTGTAAATTTCACCACTTTGGGAGGTTGAGAGGGGCAGATCACTTCAGTTCAGGAGTTTGAGACCAGCCTGGCCAACATGGTGAAACCCCATCTCTACTAAAAATACTAAAACTAGACAGGTGTGGCGACGTGCACCTGTAATCTCAGCTACTTGGGAGGCTGAGGCACGAGAATTGCTTGAACTGGGAGGCGGAGGTTGCAGGGAGCTGAGATTGCACCACTGCACTCCAGCCTCGGTGACAGAGTGAGACTCCGTCTCAAAAAGAAAACACAAAAAATTAGCTCAGTGTGGTGGTGCATGGTTGTAGTCCCAGCTACATGGGAGGCTAAGGTGGGAGGATCACCTGAGCCCAGGGAGGTCAAGGCTGCAGTGAGCTGTGTGAGCCCCGCCGCACTCCAACCTGAGTGACAGAGTGAGATCTTATCTCAATAAACAAAAGAACTGGCTACTGTTTCCAGATAAATGGACTTCTGCAAGGAATAGCATCGTGAGTTTAATGAAATTAGAAGGACCAGCCAGGCGCGGTGGCTCACGCCTGTTATCCCAGCACTTTCGGAGACTGAGGCGGGCGGATCACGAGGTCAGGAGATCAAGACCATCGTGGCTAACACGGTGAAACCCCGTCTCTACTAAAAATACAAAAAATTAGCCGGGCGTGGTTGGCGGGTGCCTGTAGTCCCAGCTACTCGGGAGGCTGAGGCAGGAGAATGGCATGAACCTGAGAGGCGGAGGTTGCAATGAGCCAAGATCACACCATTGAACTCCAGCCTGGGCGACGGAGCGAGACTCTTGTCTCAAAAAAAGCAAAACAAAACAAAACAAAAACAAAAACAAACAAACAAAAAAAAACAAGGACCGTTCAGCCCAGGGACAGTCGCAACATACTCTTCACCCTGTTCCTATTATAAATTAAATCGTGTCCCCCCAAAAAAGATTTGTAGAAGTCCTGACCTCCCCACCCCCCACCCCACAACTACTTCAGAATGTAACTTTCTCTGGAAATACGGTGTTTGCAGCTGTCACGAGTTATGATGAGGCAACAGTGGACTGGGATGGGCTCTGATCTAATGACTGGTGCCTTTGTAGAAATTTTTTTTTTAAATGTGGATATGTGGCCACGTGGAGATGGAGGCAGAGACTGGAGTGATGCGGCCACAAGCCCAGGGATGCCTGGAGCCCCCAGGAGCTGGAAGAGCAGGAAGGATCCTCCCCTAGAGCCTCCAGAAGGAAGCAAACACAATTGCAATGGTTTAGATGGTGAGCTCCAAACGATATGTCCATGTCCTAAGCCCCAGAACATGGGAACGAGACCTCATTTGGAAAAAGGATATTCACAGCTGTGATTAACAATCTGGAGACTAGATCATCCTGGAGAAGGATGGGCCCAAAACACAATGACAGGTGTCCTTGTAAGAGACAGAAGAGGAGACACAGACACAGAGGAGAAGGACACGTGGAGATGGAGGCAGAGACTGCAGCGATGCGGCCACAAGCCCAGGGATGCCTGGAGCCCCCAGGAGCTGGGAGAGGCAGGAAGGATCCTCCCCTAGAACCCTGGAAGGAAATGAATATAATTCTACTGGATGGAACAGTAGCCCCCAGAAAGATCTGTCCACATCCTAAAGCCCAGGACCTGGAATGAGACCGGATTTGGAAATAGGTTCTCTGCAGACGTAATTAGGTGAAGGACCTTGAGGTGAGATCATCCTGGAGTAGGGTGTCCCCTAAATCTAATGACAGGTGTCCTTGTAAGAGACAGAAGAGGAGACACAGACACAGAGGAGAAGGCCACATGGAGACGGAGGCGGAGACTGGAGTGATGCGGCCACAAGCCCAGGGACACCTGGAGTCCCCAGGATCTGGGAGAGGCAGGAAGGGTCCTCCCCTAGAGCCTCCAGAAGGAACCAAGCCTGCCAACACCTTGATCTCAGGCTTCTGGTCTTCAGAGCTAGGAGAGGGTAAAATTCTCTTGTTTTAAGACACGCAGTTATGGCAGTTTGTTTTGGTAACTGCTGGGAATTAATACAGTACCTGAACAGACTCCAAGGGTGACATGAGGAGTGTGACTCAAGTGTAGCTGGTTTAGCCCCTGGGAATTTGCAGCATGGTGAGAATAAGGAATAGAAAACATCACCAGAAGACGGGCACGGTGGCTCACGCCTGCAATCCCAGCACTTTGGGAGGCCGAGGCGGGGGGATCACCTGAAGTCAGGAGTTTGAGACCAGCCTGGCCAACGTGTTGAAACCCTGTCTCTACTAAAAATACAAAAACTAGCCAGGCATGGTGGCTCACACCTGTAATCCTAGGACTTCGGGAGGCCGAGGCGGGCAGATCACCTGATGTCAGGAGTTCGAGACCAGCCTGGTCAACATGTTCAAACCCCGTTTCTACTAAAATGTGAAGTTCTCCTGTAGGCTCCTGGTCACCACCCCTCCCCACAGGCATCCCTCCTGGCAGAGACGCAACGGAAGACACAGAACTGCCTGAGGAAGGGAGGCTGCCACATACAGCTATGACCTTTTATCAGCCAAGAATCTAAAGTAGAATGAGTGAGTGTGAGGTTGGAGATTTGGAGAGTCTCTTGTAAAACTCAAATATCTGAAATTTCAGCGGAAGACGCATCGGTCGGCGTACTTGTCGTTTAAAAACCAGAGCATAAATTTGCTTTGGTTAGAGACTTGCCGGTTCTAACCCATCACTTTGCAGACAAGCAAAAGAAGAAGAAAGGAACCTGGGGTTTTGGAAGGAAGGAAAACATTCATAATTAGCGTAGAGGATTTCAAGAGCTTTCCTGATTATAAGGAGTGTGTCAGAAGTGCGTGAGTTCTAACCAGCTTATTAAATATTTTACAACACAATCAGTGGCACAAAAATTAGAGAATAACGTGAGGCTATGTTGGATTTGTCTCTTGAATTTACACTTTTTTTTTCTTTTTGAGATGGAGTCTCACTCTGTCGCCCAGGCTGGAGTGTAATGGCACAATCTCAGCTCACTGTAAGCTCCGCCTCCCGGGTTCACGCCATTCTCCTGCCGCAACCTCCCGAGTAGCTGGGACTACAGGCGTGCACCACCACGCCCAGCTAATTTTTTTGTATTTTTTTAGTAGAGACGGGGTTTCACTGTGTTAGCCAGGATGGTATCGATCTCCTCACCTTGTGATCCGCCCGCCTCGACCTCCCAATACACACTTTTTTTTGGGGGAGGGGGGATGGAGTCTCACTCTGTCACCCAGGCTGGAGTGCAATGGCGCGATCTCAGCTCACTGCAACCTCCGCCTGCGGAGTTCAAGCAATTCTCCTGCCTTTGCTTCCCAAGTAGCTGGGATTACATGCACCTGTCACCACGCCCGGCTAATTTTTGCATTTTTAGTAGAGATGGGGTTTCACTATGTTGGCCAGGCTGCTCTCGAACTCCTGACCTCAAGTGATCCACGTGCCTCAGCCTCCCAAAGTGTTGGGATGGCAGCTGCGACAGTGTGCCTGGCCTGAATTTACACACATTTATTTATTTTTGCATACGTTCCTCAGTCGATATATTTCTCTTTGCTATTTCATCTTACCCATAAACACAGCTTCATTTCATTTCCAAAGCATGGTACATACCATTTTTTCCCCCTCCAATTATAGGGACTGTCCCATTCACAGGCAGAGCTCTCTGAACAACTTGGAGTTTATTCGTGCTGATGATTCCTGGTTTCCCCAGGTAACTCTTGGGCTCACCAGAGCTTGCACCGGGTCTGAGTTTGCTGAGAGATGCGTTCCCACATCTCACAGTCAGTGAATAAATGAACGGATGTGTCACCGTGAGGGATGGGCAGACTCTTGAAAGATGGGCATACAACTCTCTTTGGCCGCATCATTTGTCTGAAACACTCTGAGGTGTTCTGTGTGTAAAGAGTCAGGAAGGACTTGGGGTGAAGCAATAGAAAAAAATATGATACTGGGGCCGGGCGTGGTGGCTCACACCTGTCATCCCAGCACTTTGGGAGGCCGAGGTGGGTGGATCACCTGAGGTCAGGAGTTCGAGACCAGCCTGGCCACCATGGTGAAACCCTGTCTCTATTAAAAATACAAAAATTAGCTGGGCGTGGTGGTAGGTGCCTGTAATCTCAGCTACTCGGGAGGTTGAGGCAGGAGAATCGCTTGAACCTGGGAGGCGGAGGTTGCAGTGAGCCGAGATCGCACCATTGCACTCCAGCCTTGGTGACAGAGCGAGACTCCACCTCAAAAAACAAAAGAAAAGCAAAAGCACTGAAACTCACTGTGATTAAGGGACAAATTTTATCTTCTTATACCGCCTTGATTCTTGTTTAAATTTTGTCTTTTGCTTCCAGGCTGAGATTTCCTGCCTGGGTTCAGCCTAAAGCGAATTTTAGCAGCTGAGTTATAAACCCCTAAAAATAGGTTTCTGTAGTCGAAACGCTGACACAGTGGATCTAGTTGGGAAGGAAAGTGTCAGAGTTCTAATTAAAAGGACACTCAGTGCTTTGTCTTTGACTAACCTAAATAGCAATCAGGTTAACTTACAGTTTCACTGCCTTAAAGAGGCTTACAGGACATAGAAAACTTGTTTTTCTCTCCAAAATAATAATAATAATAATAATAATAATAGATTACTCAATCCGCATAATAGATGAAGAAAAGTGAGGTTGTATATGGCCTTAGCAATAACACTAATGGGCCGGGCGCGGTGACTCACGCCTG
This sequence comes from Pongo pygmaeus, assembly GCF_028885625.2. Taxonomy (NCBI): domain Eukaryota; kingdom Metazoa; phylum Chordata; class Mammalia; order Primates; family Hominidae; genus Pongo; species Pongo pygmaeus. The sequence continues at coordinate 891,250 of NC_072396.2, forward strand.
TAATCCCAGCACTTTGGGAGGCCTAGGCAGGTGGATCATTTGAGGTCGGGAGTTCGAGACCAGCCTGGCCAACATGGTAAAACCGTGTCTCTCTCTATTAAAAATATAAAAATTAGCCAGGCGTGGTGGTGGGTGCCTGTGATCCCAGCTACTCAGGATGCTGAGGCAGGAGAATTGCTTGAACCTGAGAGGCAGAGGTTGCAGTGCGCCAAGATCATGCCACTGCACTCCAGCCTGGGTGACAGAGCAAGACTCCAAGAAAGAAAGAAAGAGAGAGAGAGAGAAAGAGAGAAAGAAGGAAGGAAGGAAGGGAGAACGAAGGAAGGAAAGGAAGGAAGCAAGGAATGAGAAAAAGAAAGAATAAAGAAAGAGGGAAGGAAGGAAGGAGAAAAAGAAAGAATAAAGAGGGAAGGAAGGAAGGAGAAAAAGAAAGAAGAAAGAAGAAGGAGAGGGAGAGAGAGAGAAGGAAGGAAGAGAAAGAAAGGAAAGAAAGAGAAAGAGAAAGAGAGAGGGAAGGAAGGAAGAAAGAAAGAAGAAGAAAGAAGGAAAGAAAAGAAAGAAAAAAGAAAAAGAAAGAAAAGAAAGAGAGAAAGAGAAAGAAAGAAACAAAGAAAAGAAAGAGAGAAAGAGAAAGAAAGAAAGAAAGAAAAAGTAAGAAAGAAAGAAAGAGAAAGAGAGAAAGAAAGAAAGAAAAGAAGAAAAGAAAGAGGTTTAAACCATACGGTCTGATGGCAACTATACCTGTTAATACTTAAATTGGATACTAGGTAATAAAAATAAACATTTTCCCTCCTCTCTCTCTCTCTCCTCTTTTTAAGCATCTTGGTGATTTTTTTTTCTTTTCTGGGTCCAATCTTGCATTTATTTCTTCCGCGTGCGAGAAGGAGAGCATCTGGTATGATTTTTCATTTTCATTTTTGCCCAATAACATTTTCTTCTCAGATTTCATCGGAGGCCTTGATAAAAGTCGTCCTGCTTTATAACTTAGCTTTTATTATTTCCCTCATCATTGCTCCCATGTGGGTTCTGGGACTTTCCTTCCTTCCTTCCTTCCTTTCTTTCTTTCTCTTTCTTTCATCTTTCTTCTTTCTTTCTTTTTCCTCTTCTTTCTTTACCCTCTTTCTCTTTTCCCTCTTTCTTCTTTCTTTTTTTCCTTTCTTCTTTCTTTCTTGCTTCTTTATTCCTTTCTTTCTTTCGTCTTTCTTTTTTCTTTCTTTTTCCTCTTTCTTCTTTATTTTCCCTTTCTTTCTCTTTTCCCTCTTTCTTCTTTCTTTGTCTTCTTTTCTTTCTTCCTCCTTTATTTTTCTTTCTTTCTTTCTCTTCTTTCTTTTTCTTTCATCTTTCCTCTTTTTTTCTTTTTCCTCTTCTTTCTTTTCCCTCTTTCTCTTTTCCCTCTTTCTTCTTTCTTTCTGTCTTCTTTTCTTTCTTCCTTCTTTATTCCTTTCTTTCTTTCTCTTTCTTTTCTTTCTTTCTTTTTTCTTTCTTCTTTCTTTCTTCCTTCTTTATTCCTTTCTTTCTCTTTCTTTTTCTTTTTTTCTTTCTTTCTTCTTTCTTCCGTCTTTATTCCTTTCTTTCTTTTTCTTTTTCTTTCTTTTTTTCTTTCTTTCTTCTTTCTTTCTTCCTTCTTTATTCCTTTCTTTCGTCTTTCTTTTTTCTTCCTTTCTTTTTCCTCTTTCTTCTTTCTTTTCCCTCTTTTTTCCCTCTTCCTTCTTTCTTTCTGTTTTCTTTTCTTCTTTCTTCCTTCTTTATTCCTTTCTTTCTTCTTTATTCTCTTTCTTTTCTCTTTCTTTTTTCTTTGTTTTTTTCTTTCTTTCCTCTTCTTCTTTCTTTTCCTTTTGTCTTTCTCTTTTTTCTTTCTTCTTTCTTTCCTTCTTTCTTTCTTTCTCTTTCTTTTTTCTTTCTTTCTTCTTCCTTCCTTCCTTCCTACCTTCCTTCCTTCCTTCTTCTTTCCTTCCTTCCTTCCTTCTTCTTTCCTTCCTTCCTTTCTTTTTTTTTCTACTTCGGTCCTGATTCTCTTATCACCCCTTGTTTCCTGCATGCCAAGACGTTTTTCTAACCTGGTTTAAAACAATAAATAAATACTGTTTTGTTTATTTCTTTGCATAGGTAAATTTATCCACAGAGACTTCTTGGCAGATAGTTTTCTGCTGAAATTGAGGGCTGGGTGATCAGAAAGAAGAGCTGTTGAAAGATGAAGGAGAGAGAGGTACATGGAAATGATTTGTCTTTACCTTCAAGGAAAATGGAGGAGGAAGATAAAACTTATAAATCAATAGGGCTGCTTTTGGAGATGCAAAAGTTTTGTTCATAATAAGAGTTACAATATGACCACCTACATGAAGTTTCAAAACAATAAATTCCTTTTTTTATTTTTTCAGACAGAGTCTCACTCTGTCACCTAGGCTGGAGTGCAGTGGCACAATCTCGGCTCACTGCAACCTCCACCTCCCGGGTTCAAGCGATTCTCCTGCCTCAGCCTCCCGAGTAGCTGGGATTACAGGTGCACACCACCACACCCAGCTAATTATTGTATTTTTAGTAGAGACAGGGTTTCACCATGTTGGCCAGGCTGGTCTCGAACTCCTGACCTCAGGTGATCCGCCCACCTACGCCTCAAAGCGTCTCTCTTATCTACACTCTTATACCAGGGACATTGACTGGGTTTTGGTGTGTTTTGACGTTTTACAGTTGTTGTACATGGAGTGTCAGAACTGTAAGAAATTCATGAGCTGGTGGGGTTTGATCCTTGGATACGGGAGAAGAGTCTTAGTCTTTTAATTTCAGTAGAAGAATTGTGGTCCTCTAGGTCTCAAAGCTTCACTGAGAGACACGGGGAGCATTTGGATTAGCAGGAACTGCCGGCCTCGGCAGTAGCGTGCTCTGGCCAGCCAGAAACTGGATCTGTGTTCCAGGGATGCCCTCTGCTGGGAAAATCTATAGCTTCTCTTTCTTGCTTTCAGAATCTTTGTATCTTTTTTTTTTTTTTTTTTTTGAGATGGAGTCTCGCTCTGTTGCCCAGGCCGGAGGACAGTGGTGCAATCTCAGCTCACAGCAACCTCCATCTCCCAGGTTCAAGCAATTCTCCTGCCTCAGCCTTCTGAGTAGCTGGGATTACAAGCGCCCGCCACCACACCTGACTAATTTTTGTATTTTTAGTAGAGACGGGGTTTCATCATGTTGGTCAGGCTGGTCTCGAACTCCTGGCCTCATGATCTACCTACCTCAGCCTCCCCAAGTGTTGAGATTACAGGCGTGAGCCACCGTGGCCAGCCAACATGCTTTCCTTACTCAACATTATGTCTTAAAAATATTCCTAGGTCAGTTAATACAGATCTACCCCCCACTTATTTTAACTGCTACTTAGTCATCCAGGGAAGTCTTCTAGATTTTATTTAGCTGTTTAAAAAATTCATTTGAATCCTTTCCAGGTTTTTGCTTTTATTTTTTGCGGGGGGACAGAGTCTCACTCTATCGCCCAGGCCGGAGTGCAGAGGTGCGATCTCGACTCACTGCAACCTCTGCCTCCCGGGTTCAAGCAATTCTCCTGCCTCAGCCTTCTGAGTAGCTGGGATTACAGGCACCCGCCACCACACCTGGCTAATTTTTGTATTTTTAGCAGAGACGGGGTTTCACCGTGTTGGCCAGGCTGGTCTCCAAGTCCTGAACTCAAGTGATCCGCCTGCCTCGGCCTCCCAAAGTCCTGGGATGACAGGTGCACACCACCACCCCTGGCTAATTTTTGTATTTTTAGTAGAGACAAGGTTTCACCATGTTGGCCAGGCTGGTCTCAAACTCCTGAACTCAAGTGATCCGCCTGCCTCAGCCTCACAAAGTGCCGGGATGACAGGGGTGAGCCACCAACTCCGGCTAATTTTTGTATTTTTAGTAGAGACGAGGTTTCACCGTGTTGGCCAGACTAATTTCAAACTCCTAACCGCAGGTGATCTGCCCCCCTCGGCCTCCCAAAGTGCTGGGATTACAGGCGCGAGCCAGTGCGCCTAGCAAGAATCTCCGTATCTTAGAGACTTTGGAAAAGACGATTTTAAAGAATCCAGTCGAGTTCCGTTCGGAGCCGAGTCATGCTGAAATTCCACCTGTATTCCGGACCTGCTGCAAATAAAACAGGTGAAGCGTCGGGCACGTTGGTTGCAGGTCTATAAAGGGCTTGGGATAAAGGACACCAGAAGAAGGAAGGTCTGCCTGCAGGGAGAACGTGTTGCTCAGAGATCGCTCAAGTGCGGTCAATATCCCCCACGTTCCCAAGACAGCAAACCCCTCACCCCATCTTCCCAATTCTCATCCACAAAGCAATGGACGCTATTTTAATTTCCTATTGCTGCTGCGAGAACTGATGTGAACTTAGTAGCTTAAACAACACTCATGAGCCAGGCACGGTGGCTCACGCCTGTCATCCCAGCACTTTGGGAGGCCGAGGCGGGTGGATCACTTGAGGTCAGGCGTTTGAGACCAGCCTGGCCAACATGGAGAAACCCTGTCTCTACTAAAAATACAAAAATTAGCTGGGTGTGGTGGTGCACGCTTGTAATCCCAGCTACTCGGGAGGCTGAGGCAGGAGAATCGCTTGAACCCGGGAGGCCGAGGTTGCAGTGAGCTGAGATCGCACCATTGCACTCCAGCCTGGGTGACAGAGCAAGACTCTGTCTCAAAAAATAAAAAAATAAAAAAATGAGGGGTTTGGGAAGAGGTTGTTCATGGCCCTGTTTATTATCTATCTATCATCTATCTATCATCTGTCTATCTATCTATATCTCTATCTCTATCTAGCTATCCATCTATGTATCTGTATGTACATATCCATCTAGGTATCAGTCATCTCCCTATCTGTCTCTATCTGTCTATCTATCTATCTATCTATCATCTATCTATGTATCTATCTCTATCTAGCTATCCATCTCTCTATCTGTCATCTCTCTGTCTTGTCTATCATCTATCCATCTGTATCTATCTATCTATATGTATCTATCCATCTATCTATCGGTCATGTCCCTATCTGTGTCTGTCTATCTATCTATCTGCCTATCTATCTCTATCTGTCTATCATCTATCTATCTATCTATCTATCTATCTATCTATCATCTATCTATCTATCTCTATCTCTATCTAGGTATCCATCTCTCTATCTGTCATCTCTCTGTCTTGTCTATTTATCTGTATCTATCTATCTATATGTATCTATCCATCTATCTATCGGTCATGTCCCTATCTGTCTCTGTCTATCTATCTGTCTGTCTATCTATCTATCTATCTATCTCTATATCTATTTATCCATCTATCAATCATGTCTCTCTCTGTGTCTATCATCTATTTATATCTATCTATCTATCAATATGTATCTATCTATCCATTTATCTATCGATCATCTCCCTGTCTCTGTCTATCTATCTATCTGTCTATCTCTATCTATCTATCTCTATATCTCTCTATCCATCTATGTATCGATCACATCTCTCTCTGTCTCTGTCTATCATCTATCTATCTACCTGCCTGCCTGTCTACCTATCTATCCACTTCTCAAAGGTTTAAATAAATTTGACCAGGCCGGGCGCGGTGGCTCACGCCTGTAATTCCAGCGCTTTGGGAGGCCGAGACGGGTGGATCACCTGAGGTCGGGAGTTCGAGACCAGTCTAATCAATATGGAGAAATCCCATCTCTACTAAAAATACAAAATTAGCTGGACTTGGTGGCGCATGTCTGTAATCCCAGCTACTCAGGAGGCCGAGGCAGGGGAATCACTTGATCCCAGGAGGCGGAGGTTGCAGTGAGCCGAGATCATGCCATTGCACTCCAGCCTGGGCAACAAGAGTGAAACTCCGTCTCAAATAAATAAATATAAATAAATAAATAAATTTGACTGACTCTGCATCGAGCCCAGCTTCCTCTTGGTTCATCCGTCCCATCTTAGCCACAGGGAGGCTCCGGCAGCCTTCTGGATTTCCTTTGCTTCCCCGTCTTCCTCCAACCTACTGTCCAACTGTTCCATCCACTTCCCAAGAGGCTGCAACCTCCAGGACCTGAGCCGTTTCACGTGTGCACACAGGTGTCCACGTCTCTGTGCCAGTCACGTTGCTTACGCTTGATGGGAGCAGCTCTGCGTCAGGCACAGTGGCAGACACAAACAAAAGGGGACCCACGGTCTCCTCCAGAACCAAGCAGGATCTTTTCGAGGATGGGCCAGGCACCCCAAAATCACCCTGGAATTTAAAGAGTATAAACAAGCAAGTGAGGAGGCCGGACATGGCAGCTCACGTCTGTAATCCCAGCACTTTGGGAGTCCGACGCAGGCAGATCACCTGAGATCAGGCGTTCGAGACCAACCTGGGCAACATAGTGAAACCCCGTCTGTACTAAAAAAACAAAAATTAGCCGGGTGTGGTGGCAGGTGCTTGTAACACCAACTACTTGGGAGGCTGAGATGGCAAAATTGCTTGAACCCGGGAGGCGGAGGTTGCGGTGAGCCGAGGTCGCGCCACTGCACTCCAGCCTGGGCGACAGAGAAAGACTCCATCTCAAATTAAAAAAAAAAAAAGGAAAGTGAGGATGATTTTGGGGACAGCAGGGCTGTGACGCTCTCGTCCGCCCAGCAGGCCACCCAGACTCTATAGGGAAAGAGAAACAGCTGAGTTGCTAAAAGTTGCACCAGAATGCCAGCCGTGAAATCCAGCAGCACCGACTCCAACCTGGGTGGGAAACTCCATTCTCAGCCACTTGGGGTTAGCCCAAGTGGAAAGAAAAGTCTTTGCTCTGATTTCGATCATTTTTATGAGCTTTAGTTGATTTAATGTTCTAGGTTAGAGGTTGTGAGGGAGTGGGTTATGGTTTAATTTCCTTTTGTACATGTGTAATTAAAAATCCGGAGTGAGCAGAAGGACAGAGGAAAGAAATCTAATACAGCCAGAGGAAGGCGAGGTGCTTTTTTTGTTGTTTTTGTTTTGTTTTGTTTTCTGGGATGTATCAAGTTAAGTGATATCAGCACTTAACAAATAGCCAAGGGGACCCCACCTTCTCTGCAAATGCGGGGGGACCTTCCAGACTCCACACACATGGTCAGCACACGCCAGAGACAATTTGAAACAGAGCTCTACACTTTGGGACCTCGTCCTTCTCTCTGATGTATGACCTCCGTCTATTTAAAATGTTAACCAAAGGAGAACACACACACACACACACACACACACACGAGTGCCGATCTCAAATTACATATCACATGTGAGTCTTCACATTTTAAAAGGTGATAAAAATGTCAGTAATAACATATATGCCAGCCACTCCAAAGATCCCCCACCCTCTAACGTCTACAAGGCTTGGGTTGTCTTAAAATAATTCCACGCCGAAACCAGGCTGCTGTGGAAAACACCAGTTCTCAAGATGGCAGCACACACAGAGGCTTTTGTTGAAAAGAGTATGAAAGACAGGCTTGGCCAAGGTCTCCGGAGACCTGCTCACCAACCATGATGGACACACACCCAAAACTGCTGTTTTGACTTTGTGTTCAGCATGAGTTCATTGTGGTTAAATTTATTTAAACCTTTGGGAAGTGGATAGATAGGGAGACAGACAGGTAGGTAGATAGACAGATGATAGGCAGAGACAGAGAGAGATGATCAATACATAGATGGATAGACAGATAGACACATAGATACAGAGATACAGAGATAGATACATAGATGATACACAGAGACAGAGAGGGAGATGATAGATAGATAGATAGATAGATAGATAGATAGATAGATAGATGATAGATAGATAGACGATACAGAGAGAGATAATCAATAGATTATAGAGACAGAGAGAGATAATCAATAGACAGATAGATGATAGAGACAGAGAGGAAGATGATAGATAGATAGATAGATAGATAGATAGACAGAGATAGATGATAGATAGATAAGTAGATATAGATAGATGATAGAGACAGAGATGACAGATAGATGATAGATAGATAGATAGATAAATGGATAGATGATAGATAGAGATAGATAGATGATAGATAAATAGATGATAGATAGATAAGTAGAGATAGATGATAGAGACAGAGAGAGAGAGAGAGAGAGAGAGAGAGAGAGATAGACGGATAGATTATAGATAGAGATAGATAGATGATAGATAGATAAATAGATGATAGATAAGTAGAGATAGATAGATGATAGAGACAGAGAGAGACAGAGAGATAGATAGATAGATAGATGGATAGATAGATAGATAGACGGATAGATTATAGATAGAGATAGATGATAGATAGATGATAAATAGATAGATAGATGATAGATAGATAGATAGATAGATAGATAGATAGATAGATAGATAATGGTAATAGATACATACTTAGGTAGAGGATGATAGATAGATACATAGATACATAGATAGATAGATAGATAGATGATACAGAGAGAGATAATCAATAGATTATAGAGACAGAGAGAGATAATCAATAGATAGATGATAGAGACAGAGAGGAAGATGATAGATAGATAGATAGATAGATAGATAGACAGAGATAGATGATAGACAGATAAGTAGATATAGATAGATGATAGAGAGAGATGACAGATAGATGATAGATAGATAGATAGATAAATGGATAGATGATAGATAGAGATAGATAGATGATAGATAGATAAATAGATGATAGATAGATAAGTAGAGATAGATGATAGAGACAGAGAGAGAGATAGATACAATAGATAGATAGATAGATGATACAGAGAGAGATAATCAATAGATTATAGAGACAGAGAGAGATAATCAATAGACAGATAGATGATAGAGACAGAGAGGAAGATGATAGATAGATAGATAGATAGATAGACAGAGATAGATGATAGATAAGTAGATATAGATAGATGATAGAGAGAGATGACAGATAGATGATAGATTGATAGATAGATAAATGGATAGATGATAGAGATAGGTAGATGATAGATAGATAAATAGATGATAGATAGATAAGTAGAGATAGATAGATGATAGAGACAGAGAGAGAGATAGATACATAGATAGATAGATAGATAGATAGATATATAGATAGATGATACAGAGAGAGATAATCAATAGATTGTAGAGACAGAGAGAGATAATCAATAGATAGATGATAGAGACAGAGAGGAAGATGATAGATAGATAGATAGATAGATAGATAGATAGACAGAGATAGATGATAGATAGATAAGTAGATATAGATAGATGATAGAGACAGAGATGACAGATAGATGATAGATAGATAGATAGATAGATAGATAGATAGATAAACGGATAGATGATAGATAGAGATAGATAGATGATAGATAAATAGATGATAGATAGATAAGTAGAGATAGATAGATGATAGAGACAGAGAGAGACAGAGAGAGAGAGAGATAGATAGATAGACGGATAGATTATAGATAGAGATAGATAGATGATAGATAGATGATAGATAGATAGATAGATGATAGAGATAATAGATAGATGTTAGATAGTTATCTAGATAGATATAGATGATAGATAGATAGATGATAGAGAGAGGTGACCAATAGATGGATAGATAGAGATGGATAGATACATAGATAATAGATAGATGATAGATAGATAGATACACAAACAGAGATAGATACATAAATGATAGATAGATGGTAGATAGATATAGATTGATAAATGACAAATGATTAGATACATAGATATGGATAGACAGATGGAGAGATGACAGATAGATGATAGGTGGATAGTTATATGATAGATACAGGTACAGGTGCAGGTACAGGTGCAGGTACAGGTGCAGGTACAGGTGCAGGTTCAGGTGCAGGCTCAGGCACAGATACAGGTACAGATACCAGTGCAGACACAGGCACAGGTACAGGTATAGATGTAGGTGCTGGTAAAGATAAAGGTAGAGGTGTTGATACAGGTACAGGCATCGGTAAAACTACAGCCACAGGTGCAGGTGCACATGTCACTGCAGGTACAGGGACAGGTGTAGGTAAACATATGCCTCCTCCACGTTTGCACTCTCAGGTCCATGCCTTCCCCGCAGGTTGTCTGCAAGAACCATATCCTTGGGAAGAAAATGACACGAGAGGAGGATTCCGCCAGAGGTGGGAAGACAGCTGCAAATGCCTTCCCCAATTCAGGAGTAAGGGTGGAAATGGGGTACACACCACACACTCACTAACACAAACACACACATCACACCACACACGAATACACACCATACACACATGCAGTGCACACATATATATACACACCACACACACACCACACACTCGCTAATGCAAAGTCACACATAACACATACATAACTACACACATACCACACACTCAGTAACACACACATCACACCACACACGAATACACACCATACACACATGCAGTGCACAGATATATACACACCACACACACACCACACACTCGCTAATGCAAAGTCACACATAACACATACATAACTACACACATACCACACACTCAGTAACACACACATCACACCACACACGAATACACACCATACACACATACATTGCGCACACACATATACACACCAATGCACACCATACCCACATACACTGCACACATATGTATATACACCACACACTCACATACACCACACACATATTCCACACACTTACTAGTTCAAAGTCACACATAACTCATACATATATGACACACACACTACACAAGCACTAACAAGCACACATGAATACATACTAATACACACCACACACATACACAGCACACACGTATACACAACACACACACCACACACTCACTAATGCAAAGACATATAACTCACACATAACTACACACATACCACATACTCACTAACACAAACACACAAACATACATATCACACCACACACGAATACACACCAGTACACACCATACAGACATACACTGCACACACATGTATACACACCACACACTACACACATATATATCACACACTCACTAATGCAAAGTCACACATAACACATACATAACTACGCACATACCACACACTCAGTAACACACACATCACACCACACCATACACACCATATGGTGTGTACCAGTACACACCATAGACGCATACACTGCACACACAAGTATACACACCACACAATCACACACACCACACATATACCACACACTAATGCAAAGTCACACATAACTCATACATAACTACACACATACCACACACCCACTACTACAAACACACATATCACACCACACACGAATACACACCAGTACACAGCATACATACACTGCACACACGTACACACACCACAGTCACACACACCACACATATACCACACACTAATGCAAAGTCACAGATAATGCATACGTGACTACACACATACCACACGCTCACACAAACACACATATCATACCACACACGAATACACACCAGTACACACCATACACACATACACTGCACAGACATGTAAACACACCACACTCACACACACCACACACTTATTCCACACACTCACTAATGCAAATTATGCATAACTCACACAGATACTATACACACCACAGACACTACACACATATATACACACACACCACACACTCACACACACACTTATAACGTATACCACGCAAATATCCATCTTTCTGGACCCCCTAGTATAGGGTATGGGGAAGCCATCAGTCTGGTAAACACAGGGACCCAGGCTGACCAGTAGGGACCCCAGCAGATCATCCTTCAGCCCCTGGTATAACACCCGGCAGAGACCAGGTCCCCCATATCATCATATACAAACTAGACTTTTTATACAACTCAAAAATTTAAGGTGCGAAATGCATATCACACATTCGAAGAAACGTGGTTTTCTGCTTTCAGGAGGCTTGGTAGGAAGTCTCACATTTTAATTACAAAATTATGACAAAATGGGATTTTTCTTTTTTCTTTTTATTTTTTTGAGACGAATCTGGCTCTGTCTCCAAGGTTGGAGTGCAGAGGCACCATCTCGGCTCACTGCAACCTCCGCCTCCCAGGTTCTAGCGATTCTCCTGCCTCAGCCTCCCGAGTAGCTGAGATTACCGGCGTACGCCACCACGCCCGGCTAATTTTTTTTGTTTTTTTTTTTAGTAGAGACGGGGATTCACCGTGTTAGCCAGGTTGGTTTCAAACTCCTGACCTCAGATGACCCACCTGCCTCAGATTCCCAAAGTGCTGGGTTTGCAGGCGTGAGCCACTGTGTCCGGCCCACAAAATGGGATCTTTACATGAAGACACAGTCCGGGACAAAATAAGCGAGTGATGGTGCTGGTGACCCTTGATGACAACACCCAGTTTCGGTTCGTTGGCCTCCAAAGTCCAGAAGGGTTGTCTTGGGTAAGTTCCTAACCATTTCCTCATTTCTGTTCCGTTTTCTCTTGTGAGCATATGGGATGCTAATAGCATTTACCTGGCAGAGGTGTGGGACTGAACCAACGTGATGTCGAAGTTGTACTCGGGGGACCTCAGCCTGAGACACTTGGATGAGATTGTATCCAGGATTGTGCATTTGGGGGGATCCCTTAAAAGTGGTCCCTCGGCCGGGCGCGGTGGCTCACGCCTGTCATCCCAGCACTCTGGGAGGCTGAGACGGGTGGATCACCTGAGGTCAGGAGTTCGAGACCAGCCTGGCCAACATGGTGAAACCCCATCTCTACTAAAAATACAAAAATTAGCTGGGCGTGGTGGCGTCTGCCTGTAATGCCAGCTACTCGGGAGGCTGAGGCAGGAGAATCACTTGAACCCACGAGGCGGAGGTTGCAGTGAGCCGAGATTGCACCACTGCACTCCAGCCTGGGCGACACAATGAGACTTCATCTCAAAAAAAAAAAAAGGGGGGGGGTCCCTCATGGGACGGACTTCACAGAGCTGCTCCTGAGATGTCAGGACAAGGTTGTACAAGGAATTCGATGTTTCAGGTTCTCCAGGGATAGTCCCTTGGTGGAGAGAGACTTCTACCCTTGATTGTAGCTAAAAGGTCGAGAAGTGATTGGAGATGGACTTCCACAGCCTGCTGCAGAGATATTGGAGTTTTGCTGCACCCAGATCTCGTATTCAGAGTCTCTTAATACTGTGTGTCCCATGATCTGCTGTGGAGACACACCTCTAAATCTTTCCAGTGTGTGACTCTGATTTAAAAAATCATAAGAGGCCAGGCGCGGTGGCTCACATCTGTAATCCCAGAACTCTGGGAGTCTGAGGCGGGTGGATCACGAGGTCAGCAGATCAACGCCATCCTGGCTAACACGGTGAAACCCCGTCTCTACTAAAAATACAAAAAATTAGCTGGGCGTGGTGGCGGGCACCTGTCATCCCAGCACTTTGGGAGGCCGAGGCAGGCGGATCACCTGAGGTCAGGAGTTGGAGACCAGCCTGGCCAACATGGTGAAGCCCCGTCTCTACTAAAAATACAAAAATTAGACAGGCATGGTGGCAGGCGCTTTTAGTCCCTGCTACTTGGGAGACTGAGGCAAGAGAATCGCTGGAACCCGGGAGGCGGAGGTTGCAGTGAGCCCAGATCGCGCCACTGCACACCAGCCTGGGTGAGAGAGCAAGACTCTGTCTCAAAAAGCAAAAGTATTTCACCCTCCTTCTTTCATACAATAGGAGAAATACTTATTCCCCCTGCCTCTGCCTTTTTGGGGGGGGGGGATATTTCAATGAGATCAAATGAAAGTCGTTGGTGAATGGCATAGTCATAAATTGCTTTAACTTACTGTAATTTATTTCATGCAGTTCTATTAACTTGGGTCTGTTGAAGCTTGTGTACGTAAAAATAAAACCGGTCCTGAGCTTTGAAAACCCACAGCGTTTTACCTGAAAGCACTCATCGACTCCGTGCAGTCTTGGAATCTGGGATTCCCTTTGAAGGTAATACCCACAATTATGTGCGTTTCATAAATATGGAATTACGCGTTCATACTCCTGGTTATTAACGGGGATATGGCTTTTAAATCTAAGTGTTAGTCATTGAAATCCTTTGCTGAATAAATTGAATCAGTTTCTAGAAGGACATGGTTCTTTCATGTCTTTTGAGGGTAGAACCATATGTGGTGAGTATCCCCCTCTGAAGAGAGTTGGAAAAGGCTGAGGAAAGTCTGAAGCCTTTGCTGGACCTTGATTTTGTCCTTCCATCTTCTACTTTCTCTGTGCACTTACGCTGGGAAATAAAATCTTTGCTAATAACGTCAGAAGAGAGTGCAGAAGCCGGGCGCGGTGGCTCATGCCTGTAATCCCAGCACTTTGGGAGGCCGAGTTGGACCGATCTCGACGTCAGGAGTTCGAGACCAGCTTGGCCAATATGGTGAAACCCCGTCTCTACTAAAAACACAAAAATTAGCCGGGCCTGGTGGCGCATGCCTGTATTGCCAGCTACTCGGGAGGCTGAGGCAGGAGAATTGCTTGAACCCGGGAGGCGGAGGTTGCAGTGAGCTGAAGTCACGCCATTGCACTGCAGCCTGGGAGACGAGAGACTCTGTCTCAAAGAAAAAAAAAATTATTCCTAAATTTGCAGTGTCATTCCTAAATGGGACACCATGGTAAGGAATGCAGGCAACCTCTTGAAATTAGGAAAAAAATCCATGAAAATGAATTCTCCCCTAGAGCTTGTAAGGGATACTTTGATTTTAGCGCTGTTAAGATTTATTTTGGACCCTGTTAAGATTCCTTTTGACTCTGACCACCAGAACTGTAAGATAACAACACCTGTGTTACCTGAAGCCACGAGTTTGTGGTCTTTTGTTACAACACCCACAGGAGGATCCTACGACTCCTTTGTTTTTTTGTTTGTTTTTGTTTTTGTTTTTTTGAGACAGTCTCGCTCTGTCACCCAGGCTGGAGTGCAGTGGCATCATCTCGGCTCACTGCAACCTCCACCTCCTGGGTTCAAGAAATTCCCCAGTCTCAGCCTCCAGAGTAGCTGGGACTACGGGCGTGTGCCAGCACGCCCAGCTAATTTTTGAATTTTTAGTAGAGATGGGGTTTCACCGTGTTGGCCAGGCTGGTCTCGAATTCCTGACCTCGTGATCCATCCGCCTCGGCCTCCTAGAGTGCTGGGATTACAGGCGTGAGCCACTGCGCCCGGCCAAAACTCTTTGCTTTTTTTTTTTTTAAATTAACCTCTCTTTCCTCATGATCCACTTTTCTCTTCTGAGTAGGTAAGAAAACCCCCAAATTGTAGGCTGATCCTCTGAACTTCTCCATCTCAAACCTGAGCCGTGTGCCAGAGGACGATGCCTCCAGGGTAGCTTTTGGCTTCAGGGGACTTCGTCACCACCCCTCCCCGCTCTGGTGAGGCTGGGAATGTAATTCCACCTGTGTGGGTACTTAACACGGGTACACACAGAAATAAACCTGGCGCTAAGCCTCAAAATTTCACTGCATTGGCCTGGCACGATGGCTCACGCCTGTCATCCCAACACTTTGGGAGGCCGAGGTGGGTGGATCACCTGAGGTAGGGAGTTTGAGACCAGCCTGGCCAACATGGAGAAACCCCATCTGTACTAAAAATACAAAAATTAGCTGGACCTGGTGGTGCATCTCTGTAATCCCAGCTACTCGGGAGGCTGAGGCAGGTGAATCGCTTGAACCCGGGAGGCGGAGGTTGCAGTGAGCTGAGATCACACCACTGCACTCCAGCCTGGGTGACAGAGCGAGACTCCATCTCAAAAAAAGAAAAAAGAAAGAAATTCACAGCATTTTGCACGCAACGTCCACTCTACCTGGAAGCACTCAAGGACATCATAGATTCTTGGAAGGTGGGATTCCTTTTGAAGGCAATCCCAGCTGTGACCTGCATTGTATGCACGTAGGTTAGTGTGCAGGCCAACAAGCTAATAGTCTCAGCCCCACTGGCCAAGACAAGGGGGGCTTCCCAGACCCACGGGCATAATTTCCACCATGACTGTGAGATATGACTGGCCCTGAATGCTGCTGCTGGTGGCTAGGGTTTGATGTCAGACTTTGTTCCGCTGGTGAGACTCAGCCTCCCTCCAGCCCTGTTGATCATCCAACTTCTCTATCCCAAGATGTGTCTGTATCCGTCTACACTCACGGTGCTAATGAAGACATACCTGAGACTGGGTCATTTATTTCTATTATTATTTATTTATTTATTTATTCTGAGACGGAGTCTTGCACTGTCGCCCAGGCTGGAGTGCAGTGGCGCGATCTCGGCTCACTGCAAGCTCCGCCTCCCGGGTTCACGCCATTCTCCTGCCTCAGCCTCCAGAGTAGCTGGGATTACAGGCATGCACCATCGCAGCCGGCTAGTTTTTGTATTTTTAGTAGAGACGGGGTTTCACCATGTTGGCCAGGCTGCTCTCGAACTCCTGACCTCAGGTGATCCGCCCGCCTCGGTCTCCCAAAGTGCTGGGATTATAGGCGTAAGCCACCGCGCCTGGCCTAATATCTCTTTCACTCAACATCATCCCCTGACTTGAAAATGTCCAGGGCTGGCAGAAGCTTCTAACTTTTGTGCGTACCTTTGGTAATCGTTACCATGAAACTCTGACTCTCCCATCTAGGAAGCTGATATCCATGCTACCAGTGAACCGTCTCCATCCCACCTGTGGTCAACCTTCTCTCCATCCTAGCCAGCTTCCATCATCCCCATTTACAAAGCTACCATTGGTTTCCCTCTGTTTTCCCTCGCCGTGAAATATCATGTTACAAAAACCTCGTTCGAAAATCTCAGGAAACAATGTAGGAAGTCAGATTTCACGTCTGAAATCGGGTAACAATGGAGACAGCTACGGTGCTTTTCCATGAGTGATAACTTACTTTTCTACCCCCTCCCTTGTTCACTGGCAGTCGGGTTTACGATCGGCGGCAGACGGATGGCTTTTTATGAGTTTCATATTTTTCATAAGGCCACACTTCATTATTCGTATGTTGGGATGTCTTCTGCTTGTGTTCTAAATCATGCGGCTAAATAAACTTAAACAAGACGGATAACGTAATGAGCACCATATTGTTTGTTTTCGATTTTGTTTTGTTCTGTTTTTGTTTTTGTTTTTGTTTTCTGCTCCCTGTTTGCAAATAAAGAGAATTGCCAAACTTGATTAAAAGTTGGTAGTTAAGGCCGGGCACGGTGGCTCACATCTATAATCCCAGCACTTTGGGAGGCTGAGGTGGGCGGATCACCTGAGGTCAGGAGTTCGAGACCAGCCTGGCCAACATGGTGAAACCCCATCTCTACTAAAAATACAAAAATTAGCCAGGCGTGGTGGCAGGCAGCTGTAATCTCAGCTACTCAGGAGGCTGAGGCAGGAGAATCGCTTGAACCCGGGAGGCGGAAGTTGCAGTGAACCAAGACCACGCCACTGCACGCCAGCCTGGGCAACAAGAGCAAAAACTCTGTCTCAAAAAAAAAGAAAGGAAAAAAGGAAAGAAAAGAAAAGGAAAAAAGATCAGATCAGCCCAGAGTTTTATTTTTTACTTTAAACAGATGGTAGCAAAAGTTTGTTGTTTTTGTTTGTCGTTTTTGTTTTTGTTTGATGTTTGTGGGCCTTTTGGAGTTTCTTTGTTTGTTGTTTTAGCTGAAGATTGATCAGTATTTGCGTCTGCTAAGGGTTCCATAACAAAGTCCCACAGATTGTGTGTCTTAAATAAAAGCCATTGATTCTCCCACAGTCTTAGAGGCTGGAAGTCTGAGATCCAGGTGTGGGCAGGGCTGGTTCCTCCTACGGGCTCTCTCCTGGGCTTGGAGATGCCGTCTTCTCCCTGTGTCCTCACAGGGTTGTCCCTGTGTGTGTCTGTGTCCTCACCTCCTCTTGTTATGAGGTGTCTTAGTCCATCTCAGGCTGCTATCACAGAACACCATAGACTGGGTGGCTTATAAACAACAGACATTGATTCTCCCACAGTCCTGGAGGCTGGAGGTCTGAGATCCAGGTGTGGGCAGGGCTGCTTCCTCCTGAGGCCTCTCTCCTGGGCTTGGAGACGACATCTTCTCCCTGTGTCCTCACAGGGTTTTCCCTCTGGGTGTGTCTGTGTCCTCATCTCCCTTTTTTTTTGAGACACAGTCTTGCTCTGTCGCCCAGGTTGGAGTGCAGTGGCACAATCTTGGCTCACTGCAAGCTCCGCCTCCCGAGTTCATGCCGTTCTCCTGCCTCAGCCTCCCGAGTAGCTGGGACTACAGGTGCCCGCCACCACGCCCGGCTAATTTTTTTGTATTTTTAGTAGAGACGGGGTTTCACCATGTTATCCAGGATGGTCTCGATCTCCTGACATCGTGATCCACCTGCCTCGGCCTCCCAAAGTGCTGGGATTACAGGCGTGAGCCACAGTGCCCGGCCCCTCATCTCCCTTTTTATAAGGATACCTGCCCTATTGAATCAGGGACTACACTAATGAGATCATTTTACCTGAATCACCTCTTTAAAGACCCTGCCTCTAAATAGATTCACATTTCAAAGTCCTGGGGATTAGGGCTTCAACATAAGAATTTTGAGAGGATGCGGTTCAGCCGCTAAGAACCTGGAATACGTTGCTACTTCATATTTTATTTTATTTTATTATTTTGAGATGGAGTTTCATTCTTGTCGCCTAGGCTGGAGTGCAGTGTTGCAACCTCAGCTCACTGCAACCTTCGCCTCCCAAGTTCAAGCGACTCTCCTGCCCCAGCCTCCCGAGTAGCTGGGATTACAGGCATGCGCCACCACGCCTGGCTAATTTCTGTATTTTTAGTGGACACAGGGTTTCACCATGTTGGCCAGGCTGGTCTTGAACTCCTGACCTCATGATCCACCCACCTTAGCCTCCCAAAGTGCTGGGATGACAGGCGTGAGTCACTGCGCCCGGCCAAGTCTTTTGTTCTATCCAATCAGTCCTTCAACTGATTGAATAGGGCCCACCCACGTTGGGAAAGGCAATCTACTTTGCTCTGTGCATGGATTCAAATGCTCCTCTCATCCAGAGAGACCCTCCCACACACCTTGAATCATGTTTGACCACACATCTGGGCACCCCATGGCCCAGTCAAGTGGACACATAAGTACTCAACACATTTTCTCCCTTGCTTTTGCCTCTAGACTGGATCCTTCCCATCCGCAGAAACACACAGCCATTTCTTCATGTAAAACAATTCTTCCCAGTACATTCCCCCAAGCCTTCACCCCATCTCTTTGCTCCTTTTCCTAGCATAGCAGGACGAGGGTTTAGATGGCACTTGATTTTCTCCAGCATCGTCTTCATGCTCCCCTTTTCTCTCACCCCCCTCACTGCACACAGCTGGGTCTCACCAAGATCCCTACTAACCCCCAGTGATAAATGCACCACTGAGTCACCCTTCCTGCACCTACTAGCATGGTGGACTCAGCTATCACCTCTTTCTCCTTGACTCATTCGGCTTCTAGAGTTCCACACCCTCTCCGTCTTCCCCGTACCCCTCTGGGCACTTCTGTCCAGTTACATTAGTCTATTCTCATGCTGCTAATAAAGACATACCTGAAGCCGGGTGCAGTGGCTCACGTCTGTCATCCCACCACTTTGGGAGGCCGAGGCGGGCGGATCACGAGGTCAGCAGATCGAGACCATCCTGGCTAACACGGTGAAACCTCGTCTCTACTAAAAATACAAAAAATTATTTTTGGGAGGCCCACCTTGGCCTCCCAAAGTGCTGGGATGACAGGCGTGAGCCACCGCGCCCGGTCCCATATCACCAGATAGAATGTTCTAGAACGTTTTTCCAGAAAGATGTAGTCAGTCACAAACTCACTTCTTCTCCCTGAGCCACTCCCCTCCTTTTAACAGGCAAACTGTCCACTGCGTCACTGACTTTGACCCCAAATACTTTTTCTCATTTCCATCAACATACCGGTTTTCTCACACGCTATGTAATTTTTGTATTTTTCGTAGAGACGGGGTTTCACCATGTTGGCCGGGTGTGGTGGCGGGCACCTGTAGTCCCAGCTACTCGGGAGGCTGAGGCAGGAGAATGGCGTGAAACCGGGAGGCAGAGCTTGCAGTCAGCCAAGATGACCCCACTGCACTCCAGCCTGGGCAACAGAGAGAGACTCTGTCTCAAAAAAAATAAAAATAAAAATAAAAAAGACATAGCTGAGACTAGTAACTTATAAAGAAAAAAATGTTTAGTAGACTCAGAGTTCCACATGGCTGGGGAGACCTCACAATCATGGTGGAAAACAAAGGAAGAGCAAAGCCACATCTTCCATGGCGGCAAGCAAGACAGTGTGTGTGGAGGGGAACTCCCCTTTATAAAGCCATCAGATCTCGCGAGACTTAGTCACTCTCATGAGAACAGCCTGGAAAAACTCATCCCCAGGATTCAAGGACACGTGGGAATTCTGGGAGCTACAGTTCAAGATGAGATTTGGGTGGGGACACAGCCAAACCATATCACACCTGTTTTTTTTTTCTTTTGAGATGGAGTCTCATTCTGCTTATTTTATGTTTTATTTTATTATATTCTTATTTATTTATTTAGAGACAGAGTCTCCGTCTGTCTCCCAGGCCAGAGTGCAGTGGCACAATCTCAGCTCACTGCAACCTCCACCTCCTGGGTTCAAGCAATTCTCCTGCCTCAGCCTCCTGGGTAGCTGGGATTACAGGCGCCCACCACCGAGCCCGGCTAATTTTTGTATTTTTAGTAGAGACGTGGTTTCACCATGTTGGCCAGGATGATCTTGATCTCTTGACCTTGTGATCCCCCAACCTCGGCCTCCCAAAGTGCCTGGGATGACTGGCATGAGCCACCGCACCTGGCCCCATATCACCAGATAGAATGTTCTAGAACGTTTTTCCAGAAAGATGTAGTCAGTCACAAACTCACTTCTTCTCCCTGAGCCACCCCCCTCCTTTTAACAGGAAAACTGTCCACTACCTTACTGGCTTTGACCCCGAATACTTTTTCTCATTTCCATCAACATACCGGTTTTCTCACACGCTATGTAATTTTTGTATTTTTAGTAGAGACGGGGTTTCACCTTGTTGGCCAGGATGATCTTGATCTCTTGGCCTTCTGATCCCCCACCTCAGCCTCCCAAAGTGCTGGGATGACAGGCGTGAGCCACTGCACCCGGCCCCATAGCACCAGATAGAATGTTCTAGAACATTCTTCTGGAAAGATGTATTCACTCACAAACTCACTTCTTCTCCCTGAGCCACTCCCCTCCTTTTAACAAGCAAACTGTCCACTACCTCACTGGCTTTGACCCCGAACAGTTTTTCTCATTTCCATCAACATACCGGTTTTCTCACACACTATGTAATTTTCTTATTTATTTCAGAGTTCCTTTTCTCTCCAATGAAGGGGTACGTTTCACCAGGACGGGGGTCTTGGTTTTGTCCTCTCCGAACAGTGCCTGACGTATGACACGTGCATTTACGGGATGAAGGAGGGAAACTTCAAACACTCCCAGGTGCCACCTCTGAAGCTCTCGGAAGGCGCTTTGGTGACCCCTTCTCTTTGGCATGGAGCATTTCGCCCCTTGTCAGCCTCACGCTATCAACATTCCTTGCCCGACTGTCTTTTGTTTTTGCGTAGGTGATATATGAGCCCGTGCTGTTCCCTGCCTCTTTCAACCTATTAAATTGCTTTCACTTCTAATGAGAGGCAGAGGTTTTCCTGCTTCACAGAGCCTTGTAAGCATCTGCTTGCAGACCTGAGACCTGATGAGGTGCTAATAAAATCCAGCAGAGGAAGTGGAACCCACCAGCATTTCTGCGTCACATTTGTGTAATATATGGCTCTAATCTGACGAGGTTTTCATGAGGAGCTTTGGAGGAATGTGTCTCAGCACCCTGAACACTCTGCAGTTACCTCCGCTCTGGGGGCCAAGGCCTGTGGCTCATTCCTGAGCATCATCTGTGTAGGAAATTCCTGCCCGCCTAGCTCAGAAAAGGAAGCCTGCCCTGGCTGCTTGTTTTTGAAAGTGTGATCCTCTCCCTGCTGCTTGGTTTGCCTTCTTTTTCTTTTTCGGTTTTTTAAGACAGAGATTCGCTCTTGTCACCCAGGCTGGAGTGCAGTGGTGCAATCTCGGCTCACTGCAACCTCCGCCTCCCGGGTTCAAGCGATTCTCCTGCCTCAGCCTCCCAAGTAGCTGGGATAACAGGCACCAATGACCACGCCCGGCTAATTTTGTACTTTTAGTAGAGAAGGGGTTTCACCATGTTGGCCAGGCTGGTCAACTCCTGACCTCAGCTGATCCACCTGCCTCGGCCTCCCAGAGTGCTGGGACTACAGGCATGCACCACCACACCAGGATAATTTTTGTACTTTTAGTAGAGACAGGGTTTCACCATGTTGGCCAGGCTGGTCTCGAACTCCTGACCTCAGGTGATCCGTCCTCCTCAGCCTCGCAAAGTGGTGGGATTACAGGCATGAGCCACTGCGCCCGGCTGTGTTTCTTAATTAATGTCTGTACATTGTTTTTTAAACATAGCGGTATTGCACACATACTAGACTACAGTCTAAAGTTTTATATGCAGTAGGAAAGTAAAACTGTGTATGACTCGCTTTATTGGGATATGAGCTTTATAGGGATGGTCTGAACGTAAATTTGCACTGTCTCCAAGGTACGCCCGGATGGGGTAATATCCGCGTCTGCGTCCTTAAAATGAGGGACAGTCATCTAATTTCGACGATTTCCTTTGCTAAGCTTTGCCGAGCACCGTGACAAATCAGCTGAGCTCGCAGACACACGATGGGTAAGTAGTAGATGATTCTCATCCAAGGGCTAAGTTAATCCACTCTTTCATATTTACCTTACACTTAGCAGCTCCCACTTTAAGGCCCATTAAAGTAAAGCTTTCTGAGTCCCCAGAGAAACGGCTCTCACCAGTGAGCCGGAGGGGAAAACGTGTCAGTCAAGCTATTATTGGCGCTAATTAGCTGCTGTGCCGGCTGAGAGAACGCGCGGCTGCAGACACGTGTCAGTCAGAGAGGCATCTTTCTCCCTGCCTTGGCACGCATCACAAATGGTCATCTTCTGCCTTTCTGCCATCACGGAAACTGTCTCCAAACTAAGCAAACAGGTCTCAGGGATCAACAGGAATGATATCCACCCTCCTGAGGGTTCCTTTGCTCCTGGATCTTCAATACTCCCAGAGACCCTCAACTGTAGGCCAAAGGCCGATGCCAGGTCTGCAGAGGAGGCCCCTGTGAAAATGGCCAGCTGAAAACTATTATTACGTTGCTTTTTTCATTTGGAAAGTCTGTGGGACTGTCCCCGAGTTTAAGTCACGAACGAACATTTAAAAACAGAATCTTCTGGCTGGGTGCAGAGGCTCAAAAACAGAATCTTCCGGCCGGGAGCAGTGGCTCGCGTCTGTCATCCCAGCACTTTGGGAGGCCGAGGTGGGTGGATCACCTCAGGTCAGGAGTTCGAGACCATCCTGGCTAACATGGTGAAACCCCATCTCTGCGAAAAATACAAAAAATTAGCCGGGTGTGGTGGCGGGCGCCTGTCATCCCAGCTACTCGGGAAGCTGAGGCAGGAGAATCGCTTGAACCCGGGAGGCAGAGGTTGCAGTGAGCTGAGATCGCACCACTGCACTCCGGCCTGGGCAACAGAGCAAGACTCCGTCTCAAAACTAAATAAATAAAAATAAAAAATTAAAAGTAGACTCTTTCAGCCAGGCACAGTGGCTCACACCTGTAATCCCAACACTTTGGGGGGCCGACGCAGGCAGATCACCTGAGGTCAGGAGTTCAAGACCAGCCTGGCCAATATGGTGAAATCCCGTCTCTACTAAAAATACGAAAATTAGCTGGGCGTGGTGGCAGGCACCTGTACTCGGGAGGCTGAGGCAGGAGAATCGCTTGAACCTCAGAGGCGGAGTTTCCAAGGAGCTGAGATCGTGCCACTGCACTCCTGCCTGGGCAACAGAGCAAGACTCCATCTTAAAAATAAATAAATAAAATAAAAAGTAAAAAAAATAAATAAAAAGTAAAAAAATAAAAATAGAGTCTTCCGGCCAGGCATGGTGGCTCATGCCTGTAATCCCAGCAGTTTGGGAGGCTGAGGCAGGTGTATCAGCTGAGGTCAGGAGTTGAAGACCAGCCTGGCCAATATGGTGAAACCCTATCTCTACTAAAAATACAAAAATTAGCCAGATGTGGTGGCAGGCACCTGTAATCCCAGCTACTTGGGAGGCTGAGGCAGGAGAATGGCGTGAATCCAGGAGGCAGAGCTTGCAGTGAGCCAAGATTGTGCCACTGCACTCCAGCGTGGGCGACAGAGGGAGACTCCGTCTCAAAAAAAAAAAAGAAAATCACGAGGTCTTTTTAGAAAATCACATCACTGGCCAGGCGCGGTGGCTCACGCCTGTAATCCCAGCACTTTGGGAGGCCAAGGCGGGTGGATCACCTGAGTTCAGAAGTTCGAGACCAGGCTGTCCAACATGGTGAAACCCCGTCTCTACTAAAAATACAAAAAAATTAGCCGGGTGTGGTGGCAGGTGCCTGTAATCCCAGCTACTCGGGAGGCTGAGGCAGGAGAATCACTTGAACCTGGAAGGTGGAGGTTGTGGTGAGCCGAGATCGTGCCACGGCATTCCAGCCTGGTTGACAAGAGTAAACTCTGTCTCAAAAAAAAAAAAAAAAAAATCACACACACACACACACACACGCACACACAAATCACCATAGACTCAGCAAGTGTGTGATTCAGAGTTTCTGATTCCTAAATTGCTCAAATGAAGCATATAGGGCTTGGTTGGTGGATAATTGTTGAGTGTGTGTGTTTGTGTGTGTATGTAAGAGATGGGGTCTGTCTCACCCAGGCTGGAGTCCAGTGGTACAATCATGGCTCACTGCAGCCTCCACCCCTAGACTCAACTGATCCTCCCAACTCTGCCTCCCGAGGAGCTGAGACTATTTACCGTGTTCCAGCACCCCTGAGCGACAGAGCAAGACTCCGTCTCAAAAAAAAACAAAAAACAAAAACAGAAAACCACATCATCTCCAGGGCACTGGGGAGACTCCAGCTACAAAGACAAACAGGTGCGCAGGGGATTTTTTCTTTTAAGTATTGTAAACATACACAACACACAGGAAATGAGTCCTCGGAGGCTGTTTGGGTCCAGAGCAGCAAAGATAATTAGGTTAGTCAAGTAATTGAAATACAATATCACAGGATATCCTGGCCATGCTTCCCGTCTTTATTAGGGTGGATTATACCTGCTTGAGAGATAATTTATAGCCCTGTGGTATCCTGGTAATAAAAGATTGCTAATGGAAAAGTGTATCTAAACAGTACACGGATGACATCAGCATCGCAAATTTTTCTGAGCGAATGAGAAGGGAAGGGATAGTATAAAATTATTAATAAATTACGTTAGGCACCGTGGCTCACGCCTGTCATCCCAGCACTTTGGGAGGCCGAGGTAGGTGGATCACCTGAGGTCGGGAGTTCAAGACCAGCCTGGCCAACACGGAGAAACCCCGTCTCTATTAAAAATACAAAAATTAGCCAGGCGTGGTGGTGCACGCCTGTCATCCCAGCACTTTGGGAGGCCGAGGCGGTCGGATCACCTGAGGTCGGGAGTTCGAGACCAGCCTGGCCAACACGCTGAAACCCCATCTCTACTAAGATACAAAAATGAGCTGGGCGTGGTGGCGGGCACCTGTAGTCCCAGCTACTCGGGAGGCTGAGGCAGGAGAATCGCTTGAACCCAGGAGGCGGAGGTTGCAGTGAGCTGAGATTGCACCACTGTGCTCCAGCCTGGGCAACAGAGCGAGACTCCATTTCAAAAAAAAAAAAAAATTATGCAAGAGAAGAGATGCGTGGAGCAGAGTATAGGAGTGGCAGGCACGAGCTTCTTGTTGTCTCTTCCCAGTGGAAGGATAGATCCAGCTTCTCCCAGCCATGATGTGTGACAGCAAACACAAGATGTTGCTGAGTAGATAAGTTCATCCAAGTCTGGAATTTCAGGGTCTTTACTGGGGGATGGTCTCCTACACAGGGTGAACCTCCTGCTTGGCTGACTTCAGTATCTAGCCCTTCCAGAGGTGAAGGTGAATCCATGTCCCCCCAAACCCCGCCGTAGATCACATGGCAGCTTAAGTAACCTAGTGTGGCCCAGACCACCCAGCATGGCCAGAGGCACCCAGGAAAATACGGACGTTTTTCCTGGAGTCCTTGGAATGTTCTGCCTGATAAGAGTGTCCTTCTGGCAGGGTTTGGTGGCTCACGCCTGTCATCGCAGCACTTTGGGAGGCCGAGGTAGGTGGATTACCTGAGGTCGGGAGTTCGAGACAAGCCTGGCCAACACAGAGAAACCCCGTCTCTACTAAAAACACAAAATTAGCCGTGCGTGGTGATGCATGCCTGTAATCCCAGCTAATCAGGAGGCTGAGGCAGGAGAATCTCTCGAACCCGGGAGGCGGAGGTTGCGGTGAGCTGAGATCACGCCATTGCACTCCAGCCTGGGCAACAAGAGCAAAACTTTGTCTTAAAAAAAAAGAGTTTCCTTCTGGCAGGGTTTGGTGGCTCGTGCCTGTAATCCCAGCACTTTGGGAGAGGGAAGCAGGAGGATGACTGGAGTTCAGGAGTCTGAGACCAGACTGAGCCTGTTTTATTTTTTGTTGTTGTTGAGACAACGTCTCTCTCTGTCCCCCAGGCTGGAGAGCACTGGTGAAATCACGGCTCACTGCAGCTTCAAACTCCTAGGCTCAAGCAATCCTCCTACCTAAGCCTCCAAATAGCTGGGACCACATACCTGAGTCACCACACCTGGCTAATTGCAGAATGTGGACATCATTGGGGCCATTTTTCTGTCTCCGACATGGGGATTAGGACGTGGACGTCTTTGGGGCCATTTTTCTGTCTCCGACATGGGGATTAGGACGTGGACGTCTTTGGGGCCATTTTTCTGTCTCCGACATGGGGATTAGGACGTGGACGTCTTTGGGGCCATTTTTCTGTCTCCGACATGGGGATTAGGACGTGGACGTCTTTGGGGCCATTTTTCTGTCTCCGACATGGGGATTAGGACGTGGACGTCTTTGGGGCCATTTTTCTGTCTCCGACATGGGGATTAGGACGTGGACGTCTTTGGGGCCATTTTTCTGTCTCCGACATGGGGATTAGGACGTGGACGTCTTTGGGGCCATTTTTCTGTCTCCGACATGGGGATTAGGACGTGGACGTCTTTGGGGCCATTTTTCTGTCTCCGACATGGGGATTAGGACGTGGACGTCTTTGGGGCCATTTTTCTGTCTCCGACATGGGGATTAGGACGTGGACGTCTTTGGGGCCATTTTTCTGTCTCCGACATGGGGATTAGGACGTGGACATCTTTGGGGCCATTTTTCTGTCTCCCACATGGGGATTAGGACGTGGCCATATTTGGGAGTGACATTATTTATCCCCCCACCATTCACTCTGTCCCAGGATCCATTCCATCCTCCCCTGTCTTCCGTTTCTTGTGAGCCTGGCTGAGGCAAAATCTGCCCCTCTCCCAAGACTGCAGGCTGCACCTGCCCCGACTCTGCATTTCTCTTCCTCTTACGTACGCCCCTTCAATGCCATTCCTCTGTCTCACTTCACATCTGTTCAGTGCTTTCAGGAGACAATTAACCAGGGGGATCACCTCTGAATAAGGCCGTTCACCAGCTCTCTGAGGCCTGCGACTCTTTGCCTTCATCCTCACGGTCTAGGAGGCAACGTGATCCTGCTTTTTTATTATTCCTGTGTGGACGCTAACCGCCTCCTGGCTTCCTGGGGCCCAGCAACGTCCGCACTGGGCCCTCCTGGCTTCTTTCTCTAGATTCCCTTCTTGAATTTCAACGTGAAGAGTTTGCATACCTGCCACCATCCTTCCTCCCACGTTCCAAAGCCCGGTCAGCTTTCTCACAACGGAAGTCAAACACCAGGGGCTTATCTTCACGAGTGCCACAAAAACAGCCTTTTCCAACAGGCGTTCTCTTTCATCTCGAGCCCGTTGCTACTCATCCCTCCCTCCTGTGGGCAGCGGCGGCTGCGTTTGTGAGCAACTGGCTTCATGGGGGAGGAAAGACACAGAAGAGGCTTCTGCAGGGGGACAGTTTCTGAAGTTTACATGACCACTGGGGCAACCGGTGCGGGGCAGAACGTGCTTTTAGTTTATTTTTATTATTTTATTGTATTTTATTTATTTATTTATTTTATACATTTATTTATTTTTCTGAGATGGAGTTTCACTCTGTTGTCCAGGCTGGAGTGCAGTGCTGCCAGGCAGAACGTGCTTTTATTTTATTTTTATTATTTTATCTTATTTTATTTATTGTATTTATTTATTTATTTTATATATTTATTTATTTGTCTGAGATGGAGTTTCATGCTGGTGTCCAGGCTGGAGTGCAGTGGTGCAAGGCAGAACGTGTCTTTAGTTTATTTTTATTATTTTATTGTATTTTATTTATTTATTTTAATTATTTATTTATTTTATATATTTATTTATTTTTCTGAGATGGAGTTTCGCTCTGTTGTCCAGGCTGGAGTGCAGTGGTGCGAGGCGGAATGTGCTTTTATTTTATTTGTATTATTTTATTGTATTTTATTTATTTATTTTATACATTTATTTATTTTTCTGAGACAGAGTTTTGCTCTGTTGTCCAGGCTGGAGTGCAGTGGTGCGAGGCAGAAAGTGCTTTTAGTTTATTTTATTATTTTATTGTATTTTATTTATTTTATTTATGTATTTTGTTTATGTATTTATTTTATATATTTATTTATTTTTTTGAGACGGAGTTTCGCTCTGTTGTCCAGGCTGGAGTGCAGTGGTGCAAGGCAGAACGTGCTATTATTTTATTTTTATTATTTTATTGTATTTATTTATTTATTTATTTATTTTTTGGAGACAGAGTTTCAGTCTGTTGTCCAGGCTGGGGTGCAGTGGTGACAGGCAGAATGTGCTTTTATTTTATTTTTATTATTTTATTTTGTTTTATTTTATTTATTGTATTTATTTATTTTATATATTTATTTATTTTTTTGAGATGGAGTTTCGCTCTGTTGTCCAGGCTGGAGTGTAGTGGTGCGAGGCAGAACATCCTTTTATTTTATTTTTATTATTTTATTTTATTTTATTTATTTACTTATTATATATATATATATGTTTTTTTTGAGACAGAGTTTCACTCTGTTGTCCAGGCTGGAGTGCAGTGGTGTGAGGCAGAAAGTGCTTTTAGTTTATTTTTATTATTTTATTGTATTTTATTTACTTATTTAATTACTTATTTATTTATTTATTATTTATTTACTGCGTTGGAGTTTCACTCTTGTCGCCCAGGCTGGAGTGCAGTGGTGCGATCTCGACTCACTGCAAGCTCCGCCTCCTGGGTTCAAGTCATGCTCCTGCGTCAGCCTCCTGAGTAGCCGGGATTACAGGCACCTGCCACCACACCTGGCTAATTTTTGTATTTTTAGTAGAGATGGGGTTTCGCCATGTTGGCCAGGCTGGTCTTGAACTCCTGACCTCAGGTGATCTGCCCACCTCGGCCCCCCAAAGTGCTGGGATGACAGGTGTGAGCCACCGTGCCCAGCCCAGAACATGCTTTTAAATGACAGTAGTGAAGAGCCACACACACACAAAAATCTTGATTCTTTTGCTAGTAGTAGGGTTCAATTCAAAAGCAAATTTCTTTAAAGACTGGATGCAAAAGCTACCTTTATACACAGAGAGAAACTTCACCCGGAGACAGGATTGCTAGTTGCTGAGATGTACTCAGATCAAACTAAGGTGGAGCGGGGGCTCTCGGCCTCAGCACTGCTGACATTCACGGCTGGAGGATTCTTTGCTGTGGGGCCATCCTGGGCATTGGAGGGTGTTGAGCAGCATCCCTGGGCTGCACCCACCAGGTCCCAAAACCACCCGCTCCTCAGTCAGGGCAACCAAAAATGAAAAATGACGCCAAATACTGCCTGATGGTACCTTAGAGCAGAATTATCCCCGGTTGGGAGTCACTATCAATATACACAGAGAGATAGTCGATAACAAACAGATAGATAAATAGATACATGGAAAAATGGATGCACAGGCCGGGCACAGCGGCTCATGCCTGTCATCCCAGCACTTTGGGAGGCCGAGGCAGGCGGATCACCTGAGGTCAGGAG
The DNA here is from genome assembly GCF_028885625.2 of Pongo pygmaeus. NCBI lineage: Eukaryota > Metazoa > Chordata > Mammalia > Primates > Hominidae > Pongo > Pongo pygmaeus. Next base: position 921,279 of record NC_072396.2, read on the forward strand.
TTGGAGACCGGTCTTACCAACATGGTGAAACCCCATCTCTACTAAAAATACAAAAATTAGCTGGGTGTGGTGGCAGGTTCCTGTAGTCCCAGCTACTTGGGACGCTGAGGCAGGAAAATCGCTTGAACTCAGGAAGCAGAGGTTGCAGTGAGAGCCAAGATCATGCCACTGCACTCTAGCCTGGGTGGCAGGAGCAAGACTCTGTCTCAAAAAAAAAAAAAAAAAGCAAAGAAAAAAGAAAAGAAAAGAAAGTAAAGAAAAATGGATGCATAGATAGAAAAATACATAGATAATAGATAGATAACACAGAAAAATAGATGATAGGTGATGGAGATGATAGATAGATAGATAGATATAGAAAAATAGAGAAATAGATAATAGATGGATAGATAGGTAATAGATGGCTAGAGATAGATACATAGATAGATAGACAGATGACAGATACATAAATAGATGATAGGTGATGGATGGATCGATAGAGATAGATGATACAAAGATAGAAAAATAGATGGATAGACATAAATAGAAAAAAATAGATACATGATAGATAGATAGATAAATGACAGAAAAATAGGCAGGGGCTGGGCGTGGTGGCTCACGCCTGTCATCCCAGCACTTTGGGAGGTGGAGGCAGGCGGATCACCCGAGGTCAGGAGTTTGAGACCAGCCCGGCCAACATGGTGAAACCCGTCTCTACTAAAAATACAAAAATTAGCCGGGCGTGGTGGTGGACACCTGTAGTCCCAGCTACTCGGGAGGCTGAGGCAGGAGAATCACTTTAACCTGGAAGAAAGAGGTTGCAGTGAGCCGAGATCGTGCCACTGCACTCCAGCCTGGAAGATGAGAGTGAAACTCCATCAAAGAAAGGAAGAAAGAAAGAGAGAGAGAGAGAGAGAGAGAAAGAAAAGAAAGAAAGAAAGAAAGAGAGAGAGAGAGAAAGGAAAGGAAGGAAGGATGGAAGGAAGGGAAAGAAAGAGAGAGAGAAAAAGAAAGAAAGAGAGAAAGAAAGAGAGAGAGGAAAGGAAGGAAGGATGGAAGGAAGGGAAAGAGAGAGAGAGAAAAAGAAAGAGAGAGAGGAAAGGAAGGAAGGATGGAAGGAAGGGAAAGAGAGAGAGAGAAAAAGAAAGAAAGAAAGAAACAAACAAACACAAAGAAAGAAAAAAGAAAGAAAGAGAGAGAAAGAAAGAGAGAGGAAAGGAAGGAAAGGAAAGAGAGAAAAAGAAAGAAACAAACAAACAAAAAAAGAAAGAAAGAGAGAGAAAGAAAGAGAGAGGAAAGGAAGGAAGGATGGAAGGAAGGGAAAGAAAGAGAAAGAATGAGAAAGAAAGAAAAGAGAGGAAAGAAAAATAGGCAGATAGATGCAGAGATGGAGTCTGTCACGTAAGGTGTCTGAGCCTCCGCACTGCAGACATTTAGGGCTGGATGACTCTGCGGTGGGGCCGTCCTGTGCACCTGTAGGCTGCTGAGAAGCATCTCTGGGCTCACCCACCAGGCCCCAGGAGCACCCCCGTCCCAGTTCTGGCAACTAAAGGTAATTTCCACACACTGTCCAGTGTCCTCTGGGGGTGCAGAATCGCCCCTGGCTGAGAACCTTAGGTGTGAAAGGACCTCTCACCACTGATGTCTCCCTGACGCTGAGAGTTTTACCCGCGGGTGATACTTTGGAACTCAGAATATCCTGTAGCCATTTATGTCCCAGGGAGAGAGAGGAAGAGAGAGGAGAAAGCAGAAGAGACAGGAGAGAGAGAGAGAGAAGAGAGAGAAAAGATAGAAAGAGAAAGAGAGGAGAGAGAGAGAGGACAGAGAAAGAGGAGAGAGAGAGGACAGAGAAAGAGAGAGAGGAGGGAGAGAGGAGAGAGAAAGAGAGAGAGGATGGAGAGAGGAGAGAGAAAGAGAGAGAGGAGGGAGAGAGGAGAGAGAAAGAGAGAGAGGAGGGAGAGAGCAGAGAGAAAGAGAGGAGAGAGAAAGAGAGAGGAGAGAGAAAGAGGAGAGAGAGGAGAGACAGAGAGAGGAGAGAGAGAGAAAAGAGAGAAAGAGAGGAGAGAGAGGATAGAGAAGTAGAGACAGAGGAGACAGAAAGAGAGAGAAGAGAGAGAGGAGAGGGGGAAAGAGACAGAGAGAAGAGAGAGAGGAGAGAGGGAAAGAAGAGAGAGAGGAGAGAGGGAAAGAGAGAAAGAGAGGAGAGAGAGAGAGGAGAGAGAGAAAGAGGAGAGAGAGGAGAAAGAAACAGAGAGAGAAAGAGGAGAGAGGAGAGAGAGAAGAGAGAGGGAAAGAGAGAAAGAGAAAGGAGACAGAGAGGAGAGAGAGGAGAAAGAGAGAGAGAGAGGAGAGAGGAGAGAGAAAGAGAGAGGAAAGAGAGAAAGAGGAGAGAGAGGAGAGACAGAGAGAGGAGAGACAGAGAGAGGAGAGAGAGAAAGAGGAGAGAGGGGAGAGAAAGAGAGAGGAGAGACAGAGAGGAGAGACAGAAGAGAGAGAGGAGGGAGAGAGGGGAGACAGAGGGGAAAGAAGAGAGAGGGGAAAGAAAGAGAGAGAGAGAAAGAGGAGAGAGGAGAAAGAAAGGAGGGAGAGAGAGGAGAGAGAGAGAGAGAGGAGAGAGAGAGAGAGGACAGAGAAAAGAGAGAAAGAGAAAGACAGGAGAGAGAGAGAGAGACAGAGAGAGAGGAGAGATAGAGAGAGAGGAGAGAGAGAGAGAGGACAGAGAAAAGAGAGAAAGAGAAAGACAGGAGAGAGAGAGAGAGAGAGGAGCGCCACCTCTTTCTCCCTGTTTCTGAAGTTAGGATTTTGCACCCGGAAAACACCACATGACGGCCGGCCTTCCCGTTGCAGTGGGGCTGAGCCCGTGTCTGCAACCCAGATGCCATTTGGGAAATGATGATTTTCTCCTGCACGGGGTCCGTAGGCCCGGGGCAAATTTCCCACTTAACAGATGGCCCATGTAGCAGGGTTGGTACAGAAGCTGAGCCTGACCGAAACGTGTGAAAGAAAGCTTCCCTTTCACTAACATCTTCCCACCTTGCTTCTAAAAAAAAAAAAAAAAAAAAGTAGGGGGAGAGGGGGAGGTAACCACAGAACAGTTCTTTTATTTATTTTCCCCAAAACAATCAACGATTTAGCCAGTGCGTCCCTGGCTTCTCACTTTGGTGGTCAGGTCGTTAATTATGAGCCCTGTCCTTGGATAAACACCTTTCCTGGCTGGTCCTGCCTCGGTGCACACAGCAGCAACAGCTGGGGCTTGTCAGGGCGTCTGCAGCCCTCCAGGAGGTGGTGGGGGGGAAAGTGAGTCCTAAAAGGACCACTGTGGGTGGAGGGAGGAAGGAGGGAGCTGGGAGGAGGGAGGGAGGAAGACTGTGGTCTGTCTGCAGCCTCTGGAGGTCGTGCCAACCGGGGCTGACGGAGAGGGTGCGTTTCACGCTGGCAAGGCCTCGACTTTTCCTGGATTCACAACTTGCAGCGTTGGAGTCTGGGAGAGGAGATCCTGCCTTCTGGGAACCCCTCTGTCTCGAGGTGATGAGGGCTACACCTTCCCCATCACAGCTGGCCAATCGAGTCAGGACCAAAATCGATTCACAGGAATCTGTGTGCCTTGACCTGCAAAGCCACATTAACTATTTTGCTCTGTGTGTCTTCGGTCTCTCCAACTGGCTCTCTGAGAGTGTATTTTTTTTTTTTTAACAAGAGATATTTAGGATGAGAAATAAAGGTTTAAATGAATTAAACAGGCAGGGCACGATGGCTCAGGCCTGTCATCCCAGCACTTTGGGAGGCCGAGGAGGGCGGATCACCTGAGGTCGGGAGTTCGAGACCAGCCTGGCCAACATAAGGAAACCCCCGTCTCTACTAAAAATACAAGATTAGCCAGGTGCGGTGGCTCATGCCTGTCATCCCAGCACTTTGGGAGGCCGAGGCAGGCAGATCGCCTGAGGTCAGGAGTTCGAGACCAGCCTGACCAACATAGTAAAACCCCGTCTCTACTAAACATACAAAAATTAGCTGGGCGTGGTGGCAGGTGCCTGTAATTCCAGCTACTGGGGAGATTGAGGCAGGAGAATTGCTTGAACCGGGACCCGGGAGGCGGAGGTTGCAGTGAGCTGAGATGGCACCACTGCACTCCAGCCTGTGCTACAGAGCAAGACTCCATCTAAAAAAAAAAAAAGTTAAGATTCTATGATACTGGGTGCAGGAGCTCACACCTGTAGCCTGTCATCCTAGCACTTTGGGAGGCCGAGGCAGGCGGATCTCCTGAGGTCGGGAGTTCGAGACCAGCCTGGCCAACACAGTAAAACCCCGTCTCTACTAAAAATACAAAAATTAGTCAGGCGTGGTGATGGAAGCCTGTCATGCCAGATACTCAGGAGGCTGAGGCAGGAGAATCACTGAAACTTGATCTAAAATAATAATAATAAAAATAAATCAATAAGTGTATACTGAGAAGTAGAGTAATTCATTTATTTATTTTTATTTCGTTATTTTATTTTATTGTTTAGACAGAGTTTTGCTCCATTGCCCGGGCTGGAGTTCAGTGGCGCGATCTCGGCTCACTGCAACCTCCGCCTCCCGGGTTCAAGCGATTCTTCTGCCTCGGCCTCCTGAGTAGCTGGGACTGCAGGCGTCCGCCACCGCGTCCGGTTAATGTTTGTATATGTGGTAGAGACAGGGTTTTGCCATGTTGGTCAGGCTGGTCTTGAACTCCTGACCTCGTGATCCACCCACCTCGTCCTCCCAAACTGCTGGCATTGCAGGTGTGAGCCACTGTGCCCAGCCTGTTTAATTCATTTAAATCTTTATTTCTCATCCTAAATATCTCTTGTAAAAAAAAAAAAAAAAAAAAAAAGATGAATCCTTCCCAGAATTGTGACCACATTTTGGATCTATTTGAGGCCTTATGAGTCCATTGACATTGCTTTTCCTGGATAAATTTCATTAGGATTATTATTTTCTTAAAACAGGTACAGGCTGGGTGCGGTGGCTCACGTCTGTCATCCCAGCACTTTGGGAGGCTGAGGCAGGCGGATCACGAGGTCAGGAGTTCGAGACCAGCCTGGCCAACATGGTGAAACCCCATCTCTACTAAAAATACAAAAAAAACTTAGCCGGGTGCGGTGGCGGGAGCCTATAATCCCAGCTACTCAGGAGCCTGAGGCGGGAGAATCACTTGAACCCGGGAGGCGGAGGTTGCAGTGAGCTGAGCTCGTGCCACTGCCCTCCAGCCGGGGCCACAGAGCGAGACTCCGTCTCAAAACGAAACAAAACAAAACAAAAAAAACCGGTACCGAGGTTCCATTTGTGATGATGAAAAGGTTCTGGACGTGAATGGTGGTGATGGTTGTACAACGTGACCATCCTTTTTTATTTTTATTTATTTTTTTTTTTTTGAGAAGGAGTCTCGCTCTGTCGCCCAGGCTGGAGTGCATTGGCGGGATCTCAGCTCACTGCAACCTCCGCCTCCCGGGTTCACGCCATTCTCCTGCCTCAGTCTCCCGAGTAGCTGGGATGACAGGCACCCCCACCACACCCGGCTAATTTTTGTATTTTTAGTAGAGACGGGGATTCACCATGTTGGCCAGGCTGGTCTCGATCTCCTGACCTCGTGATCCGCCTGCCTTGGTCTCCCAAAGTGCTGGGATTACAGGTGTGAGCCACCACGTCCGGCCCTTTTTTGTGTGTTTTTAGTAGAGATGGGATTTTACCATGTTGGCCAGGCTGGTCTTGGCCTCCTGACCTCGTGATCGTCCCACCTCAGCCTCCCAAACTGCTGGGATGACAGGCGTGAGCCACCACGCCCGGCCTGAAAAAAAGTCCTAAGGGTCAGACAGTGTGCAGGACAAACCCTCAGTGAAGGTTCTTACCTCCAAAACACTCCTCTTGCCCCAGTAAAAGGATGCCCATTTCAATCGCTGAAACCAAACTATGCGGCATCCATGCCTTTCGCCAATAGGACCCACCACCTACAAAATCAAACCTCTCTTAATTGGTTCAGGCGCGGTGGTTCACGCCTGTAATCCCAGCACTTTGGGAGGTTGAGGCAGGTGGATCACCTGAGGTCAGGAGTTCGAGGCCAGCCTGGTCAACATGGGGAAACCCCATCTCTACTAAAAATACAAAAGTCAGCCAGGTGTAGTGGCGGGCGCCTGTAGTCCCAGCTACTCAGGAAGCTGAGGTAGGAGAACCGCTTGAACCCGGGAGGCGGAGGTTGCAGCGAGCCGGGATCACGCCACTGCACTCCAGCCTAGGCAACAGAGCGAGACTCCGTCTGAAAAATAATAACAATTTTAAAAAAAAATTAACCAGGCATGCTGGTGGGCACCTGTTATCCCAGCTACTTGGGAGGCTGAGGCAGGAGAATCGCTTGAACGCGGGAGGTGGAGGTTGCTGTGAGCTGAGGTCGCACCATTGCACTCCAGCCTGGGTGACAGAGCAAGACTGTCTCAAAAAAAAAAAAGTCACATCAGAATCGGAATTGCAGTTTTAAGAAGAAGATGGAACTTCATTTGGAATCATTTCGTTATCACTAAGCCCTTCCGACAGTCCCTCTTATCTCATCGTTGAGAATGTGGCCATGAGGTGTGTTTCTGCCAGGGCAGCCAGAGAAGCTCTGCGGTTCTGACTTTTCACACTTTTATTACCAAAAGGCAACACTAGGCCGGGTGTGATGACTCACGCCTGTCATCCCAGCAGTTTGGGAGGCCGAGGCAGGTGGATCTCCTGAGGTCGGGAGTTTGAGACAAGCCTGGGCAACATGGTGAAACCCCCGTCTCTACTAAAAATACAAAAATTAGCCGGGCGTGGTGGCGGGCGCCTGTCATCCCAGCTACTCGGGAGACTGAGGCAGGAGAATCGCTTGAACCCGGGAGGCGGAGGTTGCAGTGAGCTGAGATCGCACCCCTGCCCTCCAGCCTGGGTGACAAGAGCAAAACTCCATCTCAAAAAGAGATAAAAATAAAAAGAAACACTGGAAGTTGTAGGTATTGGCTGCCACCAAGTGGCGATTTGAGGAGCAATGCCTTCACCTTCTACCCGGTTTGTGAAACAAAACAAGTTACAAGTAAAACTGAAGGCTTTTCTGAAAAGTCCCAGACTAGTTTTACAGACAAGCATAAAGAGACTCCATAGTGGCCGGGCGGCGTGGCTCACGCCTGTAATCCCAGCACTTTGGGGAGCCGAGGTGGGTGGATCACCTGAGGTCACGAGTTCGAGACCAGCCTGACCAACATGGTGAAACCCCGTCTCGACCAAAAATACAAAACTTAACCAGACGTGGTGGCTCACGCCTGTAATCCCAGCACTTTGGGAGGTCGAGGCGGGCGGATCACGAGGCCAGGAGATGGAGACCATCCTGGTTAACACGGTGAAACCCCGTCTCTACTAAAAATATAAAAAAAATTTTAGCCTGGTGTGGTGGCAGGTGCCTGCAATCCCAGCTATTTGGGAGGCTGAGGCAGGAGAATCGCTTGAATCCGGGAGGTAGAGGTTACAGGGAGCGCAGATCGCACCACTGCACTCCAGCCTGGGCAACAAGAGTGAAACTCTGTCTCAAAACAAAACAAACAAACAAACAAACAAAAAAACTGGGCCAGGTGTGGTGGCTCACGCCTGGAATCCCAGCACTTTGTGAGGCTGAAGCAGGCAGATCACCTAAGGTCAGGAGTTTGAGACCAGCCTGGCCAACATGGTGAAAACCCGTCTCTACTAAAAATACAAAAATTAGCCGGGTGTGGTGGCAGCTGCCTGTAATCCCAGCTACCTGGGGGGCTGAGGCAGGATAATTGCTTGAACCTGGGAGGTAGAGGTTACAGTGAGCCAAGAGTGCACCATTGCATTCTAGCCTGGGTAACAAAAGCGAAATTCTATCTAAAAAATATATATATATATATATATATATATATATATGCGTGGGTGTGTATGTGCACATATACCATATATACACATATATACATATACACATCTATACACATATATACATATACACATATATACATATATACACATATATACATATATAACACATATATACACATATATACATTTACACATATACACACATATATACACATATACACATATATACACATACATACATTTACACATATATACACATATATACATATATACACACATATATACATATACACATATACATATATACACATATATACATTTACACATATACACATATATACATATACACATATATACACATACACACATATATAGATATACACATATACATGCATACACATATATACATTCACACATATACACATATATACACATAAATACACATATATACACACATATATACATATACACATATATACATATATACACATATATACATATACACATATATACATATATACACACATATATACATATATACACACATATATACATACACACATATATACACATATATACATTTACACATATACACATATATACACATATATACACATATACACACATATATACACATATACACACATATATACATATGTACACACACATATACATATACACATATACATATATACACATATATACATTTACACATATATACATATACACATATATACACATATATACATATATACACACATATACACATATACATGCATACACATATATACATTCGCACATATACACATATATACACATAAATGCCTGGTTGCCTGCACCCGCCAGCCTGTTGCAAATGCTCACAAAAGTCTGAAAACAGGAAATTCTAAAAGAAGGTTTGCTTTTGTTTGACAACCAGACAGGCCAGTGATTTAGAGCCAGACCCGGCTGCTTGCCTCCTGGTCAGCCCTCTCGGAGCAGGCAGGTGACGGCACAAATGTCTCGCACAAATGTTGCCCAGGCTCTGAGAATCCGAGAACGCCTTTTGCTGTTTGCAGTTCACGGGGACCTTCCATCAGAACTTCCATCCCGGGCGGGAGATGCCAGTTCCAGATAAATGCATTTAGATGATTTCTTATTCCAATTGATTTAATTAGGGTTTAATTTAATTTAAACTTAATTGGGATAATTAAATTTATAATCAGGATAATTAAATTAATTAATTTAATTAATGAAGTGATTAAATGAAATTATTAAATTAATTAATAAATAATTAAATTTATTGATTTATATTCAATTAATTATAAATAAATTATAAATAAATATAAATTATTAAATATTAATTTAATAATTAAATGATTAAATATTAAATAAATATCTGTAAATATTAATTAAATAAATATTTATAAATTTATATTTAACTAATTAATAAATAATAACATTTATTAATTTATATTAAATTCATTATAAATAAATTATAAATAAATATAACCATATAAATTTATATAGTTTTTAATTTAATAATTTAATAATGAATAATTTAATAATTTAATAATTTAATAATTTAATTTAATAATTTATATTAAATTAATTAATAAATAATTAAATGTATTAATTTATATGAAATTAATTATAAATAAATATAACTATAAATTATTAAATATTAATTTAATAATTAAATGATTAAATAACTATTAAATAACTATATGTAAATATTAATTAAATAAATATTATTATAAATCTTAATCAAATAAACATTAAATTAATTAATAATTAAAATTAATTATTAATAAATTTAATTATTTATTAATTATAATTAATTATATGATAAAATAATTTATTAATTAAATTACTTTATTAAATTGTTTTTAATATAATTAATTTTATTAATTGATTTAATTAATAAGGTGAATAAAGTGTTTCATAAATTGATTAAATTTATTAATTGATTTAATTAGGATGATTCCTACATCTCGTACACGTGTTTTTAAGAAACGCCACACACTACAAATTTAGTAATTCCTAAATGTCTTGCAGGCCTTCTCAGAGGACGTGCTGTTTTTCTTTAAATATGGGAACCCTATTTTATCTGTCAGTAAGCAGTCCACACGTTGTAATTTTTTTCTTTCATACGCTGTGAAATATGAGGCATTTTTGCTTCCCCCCAACCCCCTTTCTTTGGAAGACAGGGGTTCCTGCTGTCTGGTTTTGCTCCTGTAGCTGAGCGTTGCTTGGGGCCAGCGAGGTTTAAGCGGTGGTTTTGTGCAAAGCTTGGAGCCTGGCTCGTGAAGGCTGCTTACAGAATTATGGATAACGCCGTTATACATGGGACTTCCCACTCTTGCAGCTTCCCAGAGTCAGAGAGGTATTTGTTCTCTGACCAGAGAGCCTTATTTAAAATAAAATAGGACCCACAATGGTGCTGCTGGGCAAAACTTCGTGAGAAATAAAAACTGATAAAAATATGTATATAAATGTTCTGAGAATGAAGCTCTGATTTTTTTTTTTTTTTTTTTTTTTTTTTTTTTTTTTTGAGACGGGGTTTCGCTCTTGTTACCCAGGCTGGAGTGCAATGGTGCGATCTGGGCTCACTGCAACCTCTGCCTCCCAGGTTCAAGCGATTCTCCTGCCTCAGCCTCCCAAGTAGCTGGGATTACAGGCGCCCACCACCATGCCTGGCTAATTTTGTATTTTTAGTAGAGATGGGTTTCTCCATGTTGGTCAGGCTGGTCTCGAACTCCTGACTTCAGGTGATCCACCTCCCTGGGCCTCCCAAAGTGCTTGGATTACAGGCATCAGCCACCGTGCCCGGCATATTTTTTTGTTTGTTTTTTCTTTTTTCTTTTTTTGAGACGGAGTTTTGTTCTTGTTGCCCAGGCTGGAGTGCAATGGTGCAATCTGGGCTCACTGCAACCTCCGCCTCCCGGGTTCAAGAGATTCTCCTACCTCAGCCTCCCGAGTAGCTGGCATTACAGGTATGTGCCATCACACCCAGCTAATTTTTGTACTTTTAGTAGAGAGGGGGTTTCTCCATGTTGGCCAGGCTGGTCTCGAACTCCTGACCTCAGATGATCCACCTGCCTCGGCCTCCCAAAGTGCTGGGATTACAGGCCTGGCTCTTGATATATATATATAAATAGATACATATATATACAATATAAATGTTATATATATTAACTATATATAATATACATATTATATTATATATAGTTAATATATAATATAATATATATGTTATAAAATATAATATATATTATATTTTATAATATATTAATTATTTTATATATTATATAATATAAAATATAATATAAATATATATTATATATTATGTATTATAATTATATATAATATATTATATATTATATATTAAATACTATATATAATATATTATATATAATATGTAATATATATTAACTATTATATATTATAATTATCTATTATATATTATAAAAATATATAATATAGTATATAATATAATATATTATCTAAATAATATATAATAGTTAATATATTATATATAGTAATATATAATATATAGTAACTATATATTATATATTATAGAATATTTTATATATATTATGTAATATAATATATATTATAGAATATTTTATATATATTATGTAATATAATATATATTATAGAATATTTTATATATATTATGTAATATAATATATATTATAGAATATTTTATATATATTATGTAATATAATATATATTATAGAATATTTTATATATATTATGTAATATAATATATATTATAGAATATTTTATATATATTATATAATATATGTAATATATATTATATATTATATAATATATGTAATATATATTATATATTATATAATATATGTAATATATATTATATATTATATAATATGTAATATATAATATATTATATAATATATGTAATATATAATATATTATATATTATATAATATATGTAATATATAATATATTATATATTATATAATATATTGTAATATATAATATATTATATATTATATAATATATATATATTTATTTTTTAAATCTTGCCCCCATTCCTATCTAAGGGGTCTGGGGTGTCGTGCCCTACAAACCATCCATTCTCATCAGATGGGTTTTATTTAACCTTATATACCATGACTTACTTTCCAACCTGACTCCAGCATCACATTACGAGAGAAGGAAAAAAAAATCAGATACTTAACCCCAAAATATGTTTCACTGCCATATCTCGACATGGCCCTGGAAGACTGTTCTTTGTGGGGGGAAATTCGCATCTGCAGAGAATCTGTATTCACACAGCTAGATCTTTTTCTTCCAGGCCGTCCCAATCCTAAAGAGATTAACTAGGAGTCTAGAAACATTTCTCTTCTGCTGTCTCTAAGGGCAGCCACTATGAGACCTCAAAAGAACCTTGCTCTCCACAATCTCTTATCTTAACCCAAACATTTCCTTTCTATGGATCCCAGGTCTTTAAACAAACTCAACCAGTTGTCAACCAATGTTTCAATTCACAGATAGCCTGGAAGACCCCACTTTGAATTGTCTCGCCTTTGTGGACTGAACCAATACCTTTCTTTTCTTTCTTTTTCTTTCTTTCGTTCCATCTTTCTTTCTTTCCTTTCTTTCTTTTGTCTCTTTCCCTTCCTTCCTTCCTTTTCTTTCTTGTCTCTTTCCCTCCCTCCGTCTCTTTCTTTCTTCTTTCTTTCTTATCTTTCTTTCTTTTCTCTTTCCCTTCCTCCCTTCCTTCCTTTCTTTCCTTTCTTTCTTTTCTCTCTTTCCCTCCCTCCCTCTCTTTTTCTTCTTTCTTCCTTCCTTCCTTCCTTTTCTCTCTTTCCCTCCCTCCCTCCATCTCTCTCTTTCTTTCTTTCCTTTCTTTCTTCCTTTCTTTCTTCAGATTCACTTGTGGGTCTCAGGTAATTCAAATCAACATTTCAATAGGTTTTTCTGTGGGACTGGAGGAACTGTTTGTAAAATGTAAATGGGAATGGCACTAGAAAGAGAAGGGAATGGGGAGGGGAGGAGGGAAAGGAAGGGGGGGGAGGGAAAAAGAAAGAGGAGAAGGAGGAAGAGGAGGAGGGGGAGAAGGAGGAAGGAGACAGAGAGGAGGAGGAGGGGAGAAGAGGAGGGAAATGAGGAGGGGAAAAGGCAGAGATGGGGAAGATAGCAGAGGAGGACAAAGAGGAGGAGGAGAGAAGGAGGAGGAAGAGGAGAAGGAGAAGAAGGGGGAAGAGGAAAGGGACGGAGAGAAAGAAGGAGGGGAAGAGACGGAGGAAGGAGAGAAAGAGAGGGGAAGAGGAAGGAGAAGGAGGAGGAGGGAAAGGGAAGAGGAGGGGAGGAGGGGAGAGGAGCAGGTGAAGAGAGGAGGGGGACGAGGAGGAGGGGAAGGAGGAGGAGGGAGGAGCAGGTGAAGAGAGGAGGGGGAGGAGGAGGAGGGGGAGGAGGAGGAGGGGAAGGAGGAGGAGAGGGAGGAGGAGGGGGACAAGGAGGAGGGGAAGGAGGAGAAGGGAGGAGCACGTGAAGAGAGGAGGTGGAGGAGGAGGAGGAGGAGGGGAAGGAGGAGGAGGAGGGAGGAGCAGGTGAAGAGAGGAGGGGGAGGAGAAGGAGGGTGAGGAGGAGGAGGGGGACGAGGAGGAGGGGAAGGAGGAGGAGGGAGGAGCAGGTGAAGAGAGGAGGGGGAGGGGGAGGGGGAGGAGGAGGAGGGGAAGGAGGAGGAGGAGGGAGGAGCAGGTGAAGAGAGGAGGGGGAGGAGGAGGGGGAGGAGGAGGAGGGGAAGGAGGAGGAGGGAGGAGAAGGGGAGGAAGAGAAGTGGGGGAGGGGAAGGGAGGAGGAGAAGGGAAGAGGTGGAGTGAGGACGAGAGAGGAGGAGGAGGGGAAGGGAAGAAGGGAAGGGAAAAGGAGGAGAAAGAGAAGGAGGAGGAGGTGGTGGAGGGAGGAGGAGGGAGAGGAGGAGAAGAGGAAGGGAGGAGGGGGGAGGACGAGGGGGAGGAGAAGGGGAGGAGAAGTGGGGGGGAAGGGAGGAGGAAGAGGGAAGAGGAGGAGTGAGGACGAGGGAGGAGGAGGAGGGGAATGGAGGAGGGGACAGGAAAAGGAGGAGAAGAAGAGAAGGAGGAGGGGGAGGAGGAAAGGGGAGGAGGAGTGGGAGGAGGAGAAGGGGATGGGAGGGGGAGGAGGTGGAGGGGAAGAGAAGTGGAGGAGAAGGAAGGGAAGGGAGGAGGATGGGGATGAGGGAAGAGAGGGGGAGGAGGAGGGGAAGGGAGGAGGATGGGGATGAGGGAGGAGAGGGGGAGGAGGAGGGGAAGGGAGGAGGGAAAGGGAAAGAAGTGGGGAGGAGAAGGAGAAGGGAGAAAAAGGAGAAGTGGGAGGGGGAAGGGACGAGGAGGAGGGAAGAGGAGGAGTGAGGACGAGGGAGGAGGAGGAGTGGAAGCGAGAGAAAGGAGGATGGGAAAGAGGTGGAGGAAGGGGAGAACGAGGAGGAGGGAGAGGAAGATAAGGAGGAGGAAGAGGAATGGGAGGGGGAGCGGAAAAAGAAGGAGGGGAGAAGACCCACAAGAAACATGGTCTGTCCGAGCGTCAGGTGTCAGGATCTCAACATGGATGAGGAAGCTGGGCCAATGAGGCCGGTACAGCCACACTGGAGGGGACACAGAGTCAGCCCAACAGCCTGCAGAGACTCCAGGTGGAAGGTAGACCTCAGTGTGAACGCTCAGCTCTGAAGCTTGCAGGAATCAATCTAGAAGAATTCGTTCACGACCTGCACAAGCGCAAATTTGTTTTAGTAGAAGTAACTAAACGTCCTCCCTACAAGAAAACCATGAACAAACCACGAGCTGGTCAGAGTGCAGAGGAGGCAGGAAGTAACGCACAGACTCAATTCACGCCATAAATGTCCCTGACATCATTCCTGGCGTGGAAATTGTCTTTCAAATGCATGTCTTGCTTTTGTGGAAATTATCTTTCAAATGCATTTCTTGCTTCCGTGGAAATTGTCTTTCAAATGCATTTCTTGGCCCGGCGTGGTGGCTCAAGCCTGTCATCCAGCACTTTAGGAGGCTGAGGTGGGTGGATCACCAGGTCAGGAGATCGAGACCAGCCTGGCCAACATGGCGAAATCCCATCTCTACTAAAAATTCAAAAAATTAGCCGGGAGTGGTGGCGGGCACCTGTAGTCCCAGCTACTCGGGAGGCTGAGGCAGGAGAATGGTGTGAACCCGGGAGGCGGAGCTTGCAGTGAGCCGAGATCACACCACTGCACTCCAGCCTGGGGGACAGACCTAGACTCCCTAAAAACAAACAAACAAACAAAAAATGCATTTCTTGCTTCCGTTGAAATTGTCTTTCAAATGCATTTCTTGCTTCCGTGGAGGACATTGTCTTTCAAATGCATTTCTTGCTTCCACGGACATTGTCTGTCAAATACATTTATTGCTTCTGTGCAAATTGTCTATCAAATGCACTTCTTGCTTTCGTGGAAATTGTCTATCAAATTCATTTCTTGCTTCCATGGAAATTGTCTGTCAAATGCATTTCTTGCTTCCGTGGAAATTGTCTGTCAAATGCATTTCTTGCTTCCGTGAAAATTATCTTTCAAATTCATTTCTTGCTTCCATGATAATTGTCTTTCAAATGCATTTCTTGCTTCCGTGGAAATTGTCTGTCAAATGCATTTCTTGCTTTTGTGAAAATTATCTTTCAAATGCATTTCTTGCTTCTGTGGAAATTGTCTGTCAAATGCATTTCTTGCTTCCAAGGAAATCGTCTGTCAAATGCATTTCTTGCTTCCATGGAAATTGTCTGTCAAATGCATTTCCTGCTTCCGTGGAAATTATCTTTCAAATTCATTTCTTGCTTCCGTGATCATTGTCTTTCAAATGCATTTCTTGCTTTCGTGGAAATTATCTTTCAAATGCATTTCTTGCTTTCCTGGTGAATTGCAGCATAAGATAATTCGCTAGGTGCTTCTGCTCTACTTTTAGTTGTTTAACTTTTTTTTTTTTTAGTGTATGTGCAGCTTTTATTTATTTATTTTTAATTTTATTATTATTATACTTTAAGTTTTAGGGTACATGTGCACAATGTGCAGGTTTGTTACATATGTATACATGTGCCATGCTGGTGTGCTGCACCCATTAACTCGTCATTTAGCATTAGGTATATCTCCTAATGCTATCCCTCCCCCCTCCCCCCTGTTGTTTAACATTTTTATTTGATCCTTTTATTATTTAATATTTGCTGAACTGTCTTCCCTCATTGGGGAATTTTTTTTTTTTTTTGATGGAGTTTCGCTCTTGTTGCCCAGGCTGGACTGCAATGGTGCAATCTGGGCTCACTGCTACCTCTGCCTCCCGGATTCAAGCAATTCTCCTGCCTCAGCCTCCTGAGTAGCTGGGATTACAGGCACGCCACCACGTCTGGCTAATTTTGTATTTTTAGTAGAGACAGGGTTTCTCTATGTTGGTCAGGCTGGTCTCAAACTACCAACATCAGGTGATCCACCTGCCGCTTCCTCTCAAAGTGCTGGGATGACAGGTGTGAGCCACCATGCCCAGCCTTGGCATTATTTTAGAGTACAGTGTCCCATGTGCCTCAAGAGAGATGTGCTTATTCAGAAACCCACTCAGGTGCATCGTTTTCTCTCCCCTGCTCTGTGCATGCTAGGAATGCAGCAGGATGAGCCGCAGACAAAACTCCTCAGACACCGGATTAAAGAAGCAATAGGTTTATTCGGCCGGGAGCGTCAGCAGACTCGCGTCTTAAGAGCTGAGTTCCCTGAAAAAGAAATTCTTAGCCTTTTTGAAGACTTACAACTTTAAGGGGTCCACGTGAAAGGGTCGTGATATATCAAGCAAGCATGGGCAATGTGACTGGGGGCCGCACACATCAGCTAACAGAACAGAAAGTTTGACAATGCTATTTTCATAGTGTCTGGAATTTACAGATAACACAAATAGTTTAGGTCAGGGGTTGATGTTATTATTTTTACTTTTTGTAACTCCTAGGGTCGGGCGGTGGTGCCAAGGTTGTCTGGCTACTTATCTTACTGAGGTGTAGGGAAAAGAAAGACAGATCAGACTGTCACTGTGTCTATGTAGAAAGGAAAGACATAAGAGACTCCATTTTGAAAAAGACCTGTACTTTGAACAATTGCTTTGCTGAGATGTTGTTAATTTGTAGCTTTGCCCCAGCCACTTTGACCCAACCTGGAGCTCACAAAAACACGTGTTGTATGGAATCAACGTTTAAGGGATCTAGGGCTGTGCAGGACGTGCCCTGTTAATAAAATGTTTACAAGCAGCATGCTTGGTAAAAGTCATCGCCATTCTCTAGTCTCAATAAACCAGGGGCACAATGCACTGTGGAAAGCCGCAGGGACCTCTGCCCTTGAAAGCGGCATATTGTCCAAGGTTTCTCCCCATGTGATAGTCTGAAATATGGCCTCGTGGGATGAGAAAGACCTGACCGTCCCCCAGCCCGACACCCGTGAAGGGTCTGTGCTGAGGTGGGTTCGTAAAAGAGGAAAGCCTCTTGCAGTTGAGATGGAGGAAGGCCACTGTCTCCTGCCTGCCCCTGGGAGCTGAACGTCTCGGTATAAAACCCAATTGTACATTTGTTCAATTCTGAGATCGGAGAAAAACTGCCCTATGGTGGGAGGCGAGACATGTTTGCAGCAATGCTGCCTTGTTATTCTTTACTCCGCTGAGATGTTTGGGTGGAGACAAACATAAATCTGGCTTACGTGCACGTCCAGTCATATACCTCCCCTTGAACTTATGACATAGATTCTTTTCTCACATGTTTTTTGCTGACCTTCTCCTTATTATCACCCTGCCGTCCTACGACATTCCTTTTTGCTGAAATAATGAAAATAATAATCAATAAAAACTGAGGGAACCCAGAGGCCGGTGCTGGTGCAGGTCCTTGTGTGCTGAGCGCCGGTCCCCTGGGCCCACTGTTGTTTCTCTATACTTTGTCTCTGTGTTTTATTTCTTCTCTCAGTCTCTCATCCCACCCAACTAGAAATACCCACAGGTGTGGAGGGGCAGGCTACCCCTTCACTGAGGGAAGAGAGAGACTCTCTCATATTGTTTTATATTGTTTTATACTCAGTACCTGTTTTAAGAAAAAAACAAGGAAGTAAAACCAAAGGCAGACAGCCTGGTGCCAGGCTGGAAACCAGGCCTACACCTGCCTAGCCTAAACCCAGTAGTTAAAAATCAACTCATGACTTAGAAACCGATGTTATTCATAGATTCCAGACATTGTATAGAAGAACATTGTGAAACTCCCTGCCCTGTTCTGTTTCTCTCTGACCACCGGTGCATGCAGCCCCTGTCACGTACCCACTGCTTGCTCAAATCAATCACGACCCTCTCATGTAAAATCTTTAGTGTTGTGAGCCCTTAAAAAGGAAAGAAATTGTGCATTCGGAGAGCTCGGATTTTAAGGCAGTAGCTTGCCAATGCTCCCAGCTGAATAAAGCTCTTCCTTCTACAACTTGGTGTCTGAGAGGTTTTGTCTGTGGGTGTTGTGAGCCCTAAAAGGGACAGATATTGTGCATTCGGAGAGCTGGGATTTTAAGGCAGTAGCTTGGTGATGCTCCCAGCTGAATAAACCTCTTCCTTCTACAACTTGGTGTCTGAGAGGTTTTGTCTGTGGGTGTTGTGAGCCCTTAAAAGGGACAGATATTGTGCATTCGGAGAGCTTGGATTTTAAGGCAGTAGCTTTCCGATGCTCCCAGCTGAATAAAGCTCTTCCTTCTACAACTTGGTGTCTGAGAGGTTTTGTCTGTGGGTGTTGTGAGCCCTTAAAAGGGACAGATATTTTGCATTTGGAGAGCTGGGATTTTAAGGCAGTAGCTTGCTGATGCTCCCAGCTGAATAAACCTCTTCCTTCTACAACTCGGTGTCTGAGAGGTCTTGTCTGCAGCTCGTCCTGCAACATTACTTTTGTTTTTTTTCCCCAACTTCTTGCTTTTTCTCTCCTCCTGTCTTGCGAACTAGGCAAGGTGAGGGGACAAGGGCAGCAGGAGGAGTACTGGTCTCCTTCCTTAAGAATATCCCTGGATACTCTCTTTCCCATCTGGCAAGATGGCAGGTGAAAAAGTTGGGAAGGCAGACACTAAAGAGAAGAAACCAGAAGCCAAGAAGGCTGAAGCTGGTGGCAAGGTGAGAAAGGGTCACCTCTTGGCTAAAAGGCCCAAGAACAGGAAGCCCCATGGCAGCCACAGCCCTGTCCTTGTCAGAGGAATTGGCAGGTATTCCCTATGTGCCGTGTATTCCGGAAACGCCGTGTACAGGAGGAAGTACTCAGCCACTAAATCCAAGGTTGAAAAGAAAAAGAAGGAGAAGGTTCTTGCAACTGTTACAAAACCAGTTGGCGGTGACAAGAACGGCAGTACTCACGTGGTTAAACTTCACAAAATGCCTAGATATTATCCTGAAATGCCTAACCTCGTTCTTGAATCACCTAGCCTTGCTTCTCCTGTAAATAAGACTCTCTCTAGCTGGGAAAGCCGGACAGACTCCAACTGACCCCTTAATTTACAAGACACTAAGGGCTCCTCACCCAACCGCCTTTCGTAAGGAGTTGAACTGGGTAAACAGATCCTCAGCATTTCAAAGGAACCCAATTAACTGATAAGATACAAGTACCAAGAATGTATGAAGTTCCCAGAAATTTTCCTCCAAGACATAACAACAAAACCTTGAGTTCGTGTCTGGCATAGACCCTGTATCTAATTATAATGAAAGATTTAGAACCTTGCACCTGGTACCATTGCTCTTCTTGTCACCATTTGTCTTTTAAGTTGTTTATCACTCTGTAACCATTTTGATTTTTTTGATTCTTCCATGTTTTTACTTCTGTAGAATTATTACATTTGAGTCCCCCTCCCCTTCCTAAACCTACGTATAAAAGTTAATCGAGCCCCTTCCTCGTGGCCGAGAGAATTTTGAGCGTTACCCGTCTGTTTGGCCGCTGGCTTAATAAAGGACTGTTAACTCGTCTCAAAGTGTGGCGTTTTCACTAACTCGCCTGGGTACAACAATCCTACTGAAGATGTGCCTCGAAAGCTGTTGAGCCACGGCAACAAACCCTTCAGTCAGCACGTGAGAAAATGGCAAGCCAGCAGAACCCACCAGAAATTTGTCATTGCCACATCAATCAAAATTGATATCAGCGATGTAAAAATCCAAAAACATCTTACTGATGCTCGCCTCAAGAAGAAACTGTGGAAGCCCAGACACCAGGAAGGTGATGGTTTTCCTGAAGCAGCTGGCTAGTGGCTTGTTACTTGTGACTAGACCTCTGTCCTCAATCGAGTCCCTCTATGAAGAACGCACCAGAAATTTGTCATTGCCACATCAACCAAAATCGATATCAGCGATGTAAAAATCCAAAAACATCTTACTGATGCTCACTTCAAGAAGAAACTGTGGAAGCCCAGACACCAGGAAGGTGATGGTTTTCCCGAAGCAGCTGGCTAGTGGCTTGTTACTTGTGACTAGACCTCTGTCCTCAATCGAGTCCCTCTATGAAGAACGCACCAGAAATTTGTCATTGCCACATCAACCAAAATCGATATCAGCGATGTAAAAATCCAAAAACATCTTACTGATGCTCACTTCAAGAAGAAACTGTGGAAGCCCAGACACCAGGAAGGTGATGGTTTTCCCGAAGCAGCTGGCTAGTGGCTTGTTACTTGTGACTAGACCTCTGTCCTCAATCGAGTCCCTCTATGAAGAACGCACCAGAAATTTGTCATTGCCACATCAACCAAAATTGATATCAGCGATGTAAAAATCCCAAAACATCTTACTGATGCTTACTTCAAGAAGAGGAAACTGTGGAAGCCCAGACACCAGGAAGTTGATGGTTTTCCTGAAGCAGCTGGTTAGTGGCTTGTTACTTGTGACTGGACCTCTGGTCCTCAATCGAATCCCTCTATGAAGAACGCACCAGAAATTTGTCATTGCCACATCAACCAAAATCGATATCAGCGATGTAAAAATCCCAAAACATCTTACTGATGCTTACTTCAAGAAGAAGAAACTGTGGAAGCCCAGACACCAGGAAGTTGATGGTTTTCCTGAAGCAGCTGGTTAGTGGCTTGTTACTTGTGACTGGACCTCTGGTCCTCAATCGAGTCCCTCTACAAAGAATGCACCAGAAATTTGTCTGAAGCAGCTGGCTAGTGGCTTGTTACTTGTGACAGGACCTCTGGTCCTCAATCGAGTCCCTCTACGAAGAACGCACCAGAAATTTGTCATTGCCACATCAATCAAAATTGATATCAGCAATGTAAAAATCCCAAAACATCTTACTGATGCTTACTTCAAGAAGAAGCTGCGGAAGCCCAGACACCAGGAAGGTGACATCATCGACAGGAAAAGAGAAATATGAGATTACAGAGCAGCGCAAGATTGATCAGAAAGCTGTGGACGCATTTATATGATATCTATATAATATATTATATTTATATGATATATTATATTATAATATTATAATACATTAAATATATTTATTATATTTAATATATCATAATATAATATCTATATTTTATTATTATTAAAATAATAATTTAAATTTATTATAAAATTTAAATATTAAATTTATTTAATATTTAAATATTGAATTTATTATAAAATGTAAATATTAAATGTATTATAAAATTTAAATATTAAATTTACTATAAAATTTAAATATTAAATAAATTTAATATTTAAGTATTAAATATTAAACTTATTATTTTAATAATAAATATTAAATTTATTATTAATTAAAATAATTTAATAATAATAAAATATTATTTTATTTTAACCACCTGGACCTGGTGGTTAAAATAATAATAATAATAATATTAACCCCTGACCAAAACTACTGGTGTTATCTGTAAATTCCAGACATTGTATGAGAAAGCACTGTAAAACTTTTTGTTCTGTGAGCTGATGCATGTAGCCCCCAGTCACGTTCCTCACGCTTACTTGATCTATTATGACCCTTTCACGTGGACCCCTTAGAGTTGTAAGCCCTTAACAGGGCTAGGAATTTCTTTTTCGGGGAGCTCGGCTCTTAAGATGCGAGTCTGCCGACACTCCCGGCCGAATAAAAGACCTCTTCCTTCCTTAATCCGGTGTCTGAGGAGTTTTGTCTGCGACTCGTCCTGCTACAGTTTCAGGGACTCGTGTGCCTGGTTTTGTGACAGGAAAGGAGGGGTCCTGGTCCAGACCCCAAGAGAGGTTCCTGGATCTCGTGCAAGAAACAATTCAAGGCCAGTCCACACAGTGCAAAGCAAAAGCACGTTTATTAACAGAGGACAGGCTGGGGAGCGGTGGCTCACGCCTGTCATCCCAGCACTCTGGGAGGCCGAGGCAGGTGGATCACCCAAGGTCAGGAGTTCAAGACCAGCCTGGCCAACATGGTGAAACCCTGTCTCTACTAAAAATACAAAATTAGCCAGGCATGGTGGTGGGCACCTGTAATCCCACCACTTTGGGAGGCCAAGGCAGGTGGATCACCTGAGGTCAGGACTTCCAGACCAGCCTGGCCAACATGGTGAAACCCCATCTCTACTAAAAATACAAAATTAGCCAGGCGTGGTGGTGCACGCCAGTAATCCCAGCTACTGGGGAGATTGAGGCAGGAGAATGGCTTGAACCCCGGAGGCGGAGGTTGCAGGGAGCCAAGATCGCACCACTGCACTCCAGCCTGGGCAACAGAACAAGACTCTATCTCAAAATAAATAATAATAATAATCGGCTGGACGCGGTGGCTCACACCTGTCATCCCAGCACTCTGGGAGGCCGAGGTGGGCAGATCACCTGAGGTTAGGAGTTCCACACCAGCCTGGACAACATGGTGAAACCCCGTCTCTACTAAAAATACAAAAAGTAGCTGGGTGGCGTGGCAGGCTGTAATCCCAGCTACTCGGGAGGCCAAAGCAGGAGAATCACTTGAATCCGGGAGGTAGAGGTTGCAGTGAGCCAAGATAGTGCCACTGAACTCCAGACTGGGTGACAGAGCGAGACTCTGTCTCAAAAAAAATAATAATTGTTATTATATTCTATTATTATTATATTCTATTATTATATATATTACATATAATGTCATTATAATTATATATTATATTATTATATATGATTACATTATATATTATATTATTATATATTATATATTATATTATTATATATGATTATATATTATATATTATATTATTATATATGATTATATATTATGTATTACATTATTATATATGATTATATATTATATATTACATTATTATATATGATTATATATTATATATTATATTATTATTATATAATTTTATATATTATATTATATTATTATGATATATAATTATATATAATATATTATATTATATTACAATATATAATTATATATATTATGTTATATTATTATTTATAATTATATATTATATATTATATTATATTATTATATATAATTATATATTATACATAATTATATTATATTATATTATTATATATAATTATATATTATATTATTATATATAATTATATATTATATATAATTATATTATATTATATTATTATATATAATTATATATTATATATAATTATATGATATTATTATTTATAATTATATATTATATATAATTATATTATATAATATATAATTATATATTATATGTTATAATTATATTATATTATTATTATATATTATTAATTATTATCATTATATCACAGAAAAATAGCTGAAGGCCACCGAGGTAGGTCATCTGTCAACACCCTCCATGTTTTATGTTTGAGGAAATCCAGAGACGTCTGTAATTGCCACAGAATTCCTAAGACGTGGGCGAGCATGAAGTGACATGCACTAATACCTTTGCTGTAGGAAAAACACAATCTTCCTAGCCACATTTACGAGCCTTTCCCTCCAAGGGCTTTCGGATGCAAACGCATACACGCTCAGGATGCAGAAATTAAAAGGTTCTCAACGTCCCCTGTGCAACTAAGGTTTTTTTTTTTTGAAGCTGGTGTTTCCAGGATTGCAGGTCCCGACCACCCAGTTGCAAAAGCCAGGCAGGGAGCCAGGGCAACGAGGAGGAAGAACCTTCCTTCTGCAAAGCGTGCGTCTTCACCAGCCCGGGCAAGATCCACAGAGTGTCCAGAAGGAAGGCTCAGCCAAGAACAAAATAGAAAATAGCTTGCTCGCTTGTAAAATTTAACTGTTCTTTGCAATTGCAAGAGCCATGATTTTTTTTTTTAATAACATGAATACGTGAGTACGTGTGTCTAAATGTACCTTGCCTCTAAGAACTTGGTAAAAAGTGATTTTAACTTCAGCCTTGGAGGGAGTCTCTGAACCCACAGAGCTCAGCACATCTTAAATTCATGGAGTTTTTGGCAAGCACATGGGGCGCCGTCTCCAGCCTCTAAATACTCATTTTATGCGATTTTTTTTCATCTTAAATTCATGGAGTTTTTGGCAAGCGCATGGGAGCTCTAGCCTCTAAATACTCATTTTATGCGATTTTTTTTTCAGTTGAAGAAAATGTCAAAAGGTCATCACAGCTGTGTGGAGGAAAAGTTAAATATTAAATTTGAACTCAATTGAAGATGGACACAGGCAATGATCACCAAGTCCCAAAACAGGGTTGAGGCCTTCATCCAGTGGTGTTTCACAGAAATCTCTATTTCAATCTATTCTTTTTTTTTTTTTTTTTTTTAGAGATGGAGTCTCACTCTGTTGCCCAGGCTGGAGTGCAATGGTGCAATCTCAGCTCACTGCAACCTCCACCTCCCGGGTTCAAGCCATTCTCCTGCCTCAGCCTCCCGACTAGCTGGGACTACAGTTACCTGCCACCACACCCGGCTAATTTTTGTTTTATCTTTATTTTTATTTTTTTTGTGACAGAGTCTCGCTCTGTCACCCAGGCTGGAGTGCAGTGGCGCGATCTTGACTCACTGCAAGCTCTGCCTCCCAGGTTCATGCCATTCTCCTGCCTCAGCCTCCCGAGTAGCTGGGACTACAGGTGCCCGCCACCATATCCGGCTAATTTTTTTTTGGCATTTTTAGTAGAGACGGGGTTTCACCGTGTTGGCCAGGATGGTCTCAATCTCCCGACCTCGTGATCCGCCCGCCTCGGCCTCCCAAAGTGCTGGGATTGCAGGCATAAGCCACCGAGCCCGGTCACACCTGGCTAATTTTTGTATTTTTAGTAGAGATGGGTTTTCTCCATGTTGGTCAGGCTGGTCTCCAACTCCTGACCTCAGGTGATCCGCCCACCTCAGCCTCCCAAAGTGTTGGGATGACAGGGGTGAGCCACCGTGCCCGGCCTACTGTTTTTCACAGAGCTTGTACTAATTTACATTCCCACCAGGAGTATATAAAGCATTCTCTTTTCACCACACTCACACCAGTATCTTTTTTTTTTTTTTTAACTTTTTAATAATGGTCATTCTGCCTGGGGCAAGATGGTGTCTCAGTGTGATTTTAATCTGCATTTCCCTGACTATTACTGAGGTTGAGCACAAAACCTTGTATTTGACATGATGCAAATTTCATCTCCATTTAAACAACAAAGAAAACAGTGGCCAGGCACGGTGGCTCATGCCTGTAATCCCAGCACCTTGTGAGGCCGAGGTAGGTGGATCACCTGAGGTCAGGAGTTTGAGACCAGCCTGACCAACATGGTGAAACCCCATCTCTACTAAAAATACAAAAATTAGCTGGGTGTGGTGGCAGGTGCCTGTAATCCCAGCTACTCAGGAAGCTGAGGCAGCTTGAACCCGGGAGGCAGCTTCAACCCTGGAGGCAGAGGTTGCAGTGAGCCAAAATCGAGCCATTGCACTCCAGCCTGGGCAGCAAAGACAGACTCTGTCTCAAAAAAACAAAAAACAAAAAAACAAACAAAAAAAAGGCCGGGCATGGTGGCTCCCACCTGTAATCCCAGCACTTTGGGAGGCCGAGGCGGGCGGATCACGAGGTCAGGAGATCGGGACCATCCTGGCCAACATGGTGAAACCTGTCTCTACTAAAAATACAAAAGTAAGTCAGGTGTGGTGGCATGTGCCTGTAAACCCAGCTACTGTGGAGGCTGAGGCAGAAGCATCACTTGAACCTGGGAGGCAGAGGTTGCAGTGAGCTGAAATCGAGCCACTGTACTCCAGCCTGGATGACAAAGCGAGACTCTGTCTCAAGGAAGAAAAACAAAAAAACAAAAAAAGGCCGGGCACAGTGGCTCCCACCTGTAATCCCAGCACTTTGGGAGGCCGAGGCGGGCGGATCATGAGGTCAGGAGATCGAGACCAGCCTGGTCAACATGGTGAAACCCCATCTCTACTAAAAATATAAAAATTAGTCAGACATGGTGGCGGGTGCCTGTAATCCAGCTACTGTGGAGGCTGATGCAGGAAAATCGCTTGAACCCAGGAGGCGGAGGTTGCAGTGAGCCGAGATTGAGCCACTGCACTCCAGCCTGGGCGACAGAGAGAGACTGTCTCAAGGAGAAAAAAAAAAAAAAAAAAAAGGCCAGGTGCTGTAGCTCACACCTGTAATCCCAGCACTTTGGGAGGCCGAGGCAGGTGGATCACCAGAGGTCAGGAGTTTGAGACCAGCTTGGCCAACATGGTGAAAACCCATCTCTACTAAAAATACAAAAATAAGTCAGGCGTGGTGGTGGGTGCCTGTAGTCCCAGCTACTCAGGAGGCTGAGGCAGGACAATTGCTTGAACCCAGGAGACAGAGGTTGCAGTGAGCTGAGATCATGCCACTGCACTCCAGCCTGGGTGACAAAGCGAGACTCTGTCTCAAGGAAAAGAAAAAAAAAGGAGAAGAAAAAAAAAAGTGGGGAGAAAGTACTGTGGAAAGTCAGAAGGCCCCTCTTTCCTGCATTAATTGCTGCCATGCTGAGTCATTGCAACATGCTAGGGTCCCTGTACTTGGGAGGTATTTCTGCTTTCTCTGAAACAATGACAAACACTGTAATCCCAGCTACTTGGGAGGCTGAGGCAGGAAAATCGCTTGAACCCAGAAGGCAGAGGTTGCAGTGAGCCGAGATCGTCATGTGCTGCTTCCTATCTTCTTTTTTGAGAATCAGCACGTGTCCGACTGCTCAGAAGTCTCAGGAAACGGTGTGGCTTCCCTCATTGCTGGCTGGAGCACAGAGTCTCGAAACGGGGGGCCAAGGAGGGCTCAGAGAACAACGGTCAAAGCTTTCTTAGGAAATGTCAGGCTGCTGGTTTCATTTGTTTTTTTGTTTGTTTATTGTTGTCGTTTTGAGACGGAGTCTCGCTCTGTTGCCCAGGCTGGAGTGCAATGCTGTGATCTGGTCTCGCTGCAACCTCCGCCTCCCGGGTTCAAGCGATTCTCCTGCCTCAGCCTCCTGAGTAGCTTGGATTCCAGGCGCCCACCACCACGCCCGGCTAATTTTTGTATTTTTAGTAGAGACGGAGTTTCACCATATTGGCCAGGCTTGTCTTGAACTCCTGACCTCAGATGATCCACCCACCTCGGCCTCCCAAAGTGTTGGGATTACAGGTGTGAGCCACCGCACCCAGCCCATTTAACTTGTTAGTTCATGCTTCCAGGATTCTGCCTTTTTAACCTTCCCCAAGGCACCTGTTTTATGTCAAATTCCTGAGTTAGAGAGACATTTTTAAGTATAACAGTA